>NC_137777.1:53201672-53753290 GCF_963455305.1 Plecotus auritus | reverse complement strand
TCCTGGTTCATAGGGTGATGCTCCACCACTGAGCCACACCAGCCGGCTCTCCTAAATTTAAAAATGTAAGTTGTGTGATGAGTTGAGTAATAGTTGCTTTAATTTAATGAGTAAGAAGGATAGATTGAAATAATAAGGGTACATGACAGTGTGAATAACATGTCTGGGTCCCCAACAAGCATCCAAACAAGAATGGGAGCTCTAATCTGAACAAATGTGAGATGCGTGAAGATACAAAGACAGATTGCTTACCTGACTGACGTCAGCAGGTCTGACCTACGCAGGCAGGCCCGCTAACCCTGGCCGTAGGCATCACCAGTCTATTCGAGCCTCTGCTCCTGATAAACTCACTAAAAATTCCTTCTCATTTCTCCTTCCTCACTCGATTTTCCAAAAGCTTATTGGAGCTGCCGGTGTCAGGCACCAGGGGATGAGGAGGACTCGATGGGGAAAAAGAGAGACATGGTTTCTGTCCTCATGGAGGAGTCACTCTAAAGAATCAACGGATAGCAGCCACATAGGCAAGAACTCACAGCCTACGGAGGTAAGCACTGCACAGGACACAGACCAAGTGCTGGGGAGAGCAAAGGGGGCTGGAGGAAGCCGTCCAAGGTTGCAACCAAGAGAGACATTGTGATTGGGGCAGTGAAGTCTGAAACATCAGGAGGAGAGGAAAGCAGTCATGTAAAGAGCTAAGGGCAGAACTTCCACGCAGAGAGAAGGTAGAGTCTGGGCAGAAATATGCCTCCTGGAGAGACGGAGAGTTACTGTGGCCGAGGCATCGTTGGCTAGAAGGAACAAGACAAGGCTGGGGAGGTAAGAGGACCCACGTCAGGCAGCGCCCTGGGAGCCCACGAGGAACCTGGGTTTTGTCCTGTGTGTAACGACAAGCGGATGATGCGCTCAGCCAGCTTGTGACACTGATTTAGCTTTGAAAGACCTCCTCCAAGTGCCACACAGAGAATGCATTAGAGAGTGCGTGTCCACAGGAGGGGCCGGGAGGAGACCATGCAGTCCATCCAGGCCAGAGTGATGTGACTTGGCCTCATGGAGGCAGTGAAGGTGGGAAAAAGTGGGAAAACTCGGGACCTACTTTGTAAGAGAACTGTAGGATGTGTTCCATCTAGACCGGAGGGAAAGGCAAGGAGAAGAACTAAGGAAAACGTCTAATCATCTGGCTGGATGCCAGGTCGACAGTGATGCCATTAAGTGAGACAGGATTCCTGGGGAGGGCAGGATGGTCTGTGGCCCCAGGGCCAGGTGAGAAGTGCGGGTGCACAATCCACGTGCTCCCTGATCCCTGGCATCCTCTCTCTATAGCATCACTTAGCTCTCTCCTGCTTTTCTAATCACGAATATTCCAAACTCTGACCGCTGTTCGCGTCCACATTACCCTGCCCTCCTTGAATGGTTGGTACCAAAGAGTCAAGCGCTTTACCTGACCTTAACTTCATTCTGGGTGATCACTGTTAAGGAAGCTGAGAGAATTGGAGAGAAAAGGGCCTACAGCACCCTCCCAGCATGACCCATTGACCAATAATAAATCCTAGGCATTCCAAGAGAGACAGGGAGGGAGGGAGGGAGGGAGGGCAGAGGAGGAGAGAGAGAACTCCTCCACTCTACCTGTCCCCCATCTTCCCCCGTCAAGTTTGCACACCAACTTGTTTTCTCAGTGGAGACGGCTCCACGGGGGATGTGGCTGCAGTGAATCCTCCTCTGATACCTACTGGGCTCCGTTTCCAGGGATTTATTTGAACTGGTGTGTGTCAAGGCCAGTCACACCACCCTCAGATCACAACCAGACCTTGGTCTTTTCATAGCATTCCTCCCTGACCCCTTCACCCTGATCGTTCCATCAGAAGCTTGGTAGTTCCAGTGGCTTATGAACCCCCAAGGGCCTCCTGTGCATCAGGACAGATTACTATTGGCCCAAATGATTTCATCCTTCCTTTCGATGGGTATTACTGAGCCCATAAAATAATGTTATCCATATGTTTCCATGGGACAAATGGACACGTGCTCTCCTTTCCTATCTCCCGGGAGAGATAAAGGGAATTGCTCTGCCTCCACCACCCAAATTCAAGCATCACTGTCTTAAGGAAATCCCCCCAGGACCTTCTGATCAATAGGAGAGACCCATGCCCAGGGCTCTGGGCATCACTCTATTAACTTCTGTGACAGCCATCAGCACTCTTCCCTTTAATACAGAGTCAAGGTTATGTGTGTGTTCCATATCCCTGGCTAAAACACGGGCATTGTTAGCTATGTGTTGTTAAATAAATAAAATTAATTAATGTATTAATAGAACACAAATTACACAGAACATTGAACATGGCAGGTGTTCAATAAATAACTTAATTTTTATTGATTTATATATATATAAATTTCAACGTACACTTGATACAGATTTTTAATATATTTTCTTTAAGTATTATAAGCATAGCAATTACTTACCTCTGCATTTATATTTTACAATGTATTATTTCAGAAACTAAATCATCTCAAATGTCAATCCAAAAACTCATGTGAGTACTGATGTTAATGTATCCATTACACAGATGTTTACCCAGGACTCATTCTACTTGTCCAGTATGACAGACACAGTATCCATTTACCTCAAAATATTTACAATAGTCATAATGTGCCTAAGCCCAAAAATTAATAGGTAAAATAAATTATAATGATACAAAAATAAATACCTAAGGTCATGTATAAAACACAGCCATTGCTTGGTTCGAGTTGCACTCCAGTAACCTATATCCAAGAATGTGAAACACGCCTGGCCGGCTTAGTAGATTGAGCATCACCCCATGCACCAAAAGATCACTTGCTGGATTCCCTGTCAGGGCACACACCTGGGTCATGCGTTTGGTCCCTGGGTTGTGAAGCAACCTCTCAGATCCATGTTTATCTCTCCTTCCTTACGCTCTCTAAAATCAGTGAAAACATAAAAAGAAAAGAGTGTATGAAACACGAAGGGTTACAGGTTTCTCACTTTGGGTTAGATTTCTCTTTGTGTCCTGGTATGACTGGGAAAAACGCATTTCTATCTAATAATAACAGGTAAGATGTACCCAGCATCGCTATGGAAAATTTTAATGCCTTGTTTAGTAGAAGGTACTTGTTTGTATTACCTTCTTTAGTTCTTTAAAAAGCCTCTTTGGGTACTATCTTTGTTCTTTTATGTGTTGCTGAAGCCCGGGTTTAGAGAAGAAAACTTAACTTGCAGACGATCTCACTGCTAGTCATCAATACAGCGAGTATCTAAACAGAAGGTTTCTTCAGGGCACACACTCACTGCCCTGCCACCGACTCCTCCCCACCACACCCCACCTGTTACCTGTTCTCCTGTGAAGAGCTCCTGAGGAACAACTACTTGTCTCTCTAAGAACGTGAAAGTAATTTCTTACAGTTCTGTTTCTTTTTGTGCGTATTATGTATATATTCCACCTTCTAGTTCCCTTTAAGATTAATTTATTCTTTAAATGTTGTTTATGGTGGTCCCAAAATCTCCCAAGAGAATTAATTATGAATAGCCTCTATTGCTTTGTGATATGCAAGTATAAATGTTTTCTCAGTTTAATAGCTGAATCAAAACTAAGGTGGCTAATGAATCTCAAAGCCTTATTTACACCAAGACACGAGTAATTATTATTCTTTTTACAGTCAACCTTCAGCAAGAGGAATGCGTTTTCCCTCACCTGTGAGTGTTGGGATGGTGTTTCTAGAATTGGTTCAGAAGGAAACATTCAAATGCCAAATTATATACATATATTGGAATATCTGTCAGTGATTCACAGTTTAGTGAGGTTTAAAATAATCCAGTTTAGATTAATAAAGTGAGTTCATTTGAGAAAATTTGTATGAAGCAAAGGAAATGGAAAACTTGAGTTATATTTCTAATGTGTTCCTAATCACTTATGTACAAGTTATATTTAATTTTTCCAGACTCTGGTTTACAGAAATTGGTCTTGTTTGATTAAATTAAAGAAACTCACTGCAAAAGGAACTGAGATGAGTAGCTAGTTTCGTCACCTGGGAAATGGGTAGGGGCTACATGGAAATTGCTTCACGTGGCTATTATGTGTGCATAGGAAGTATGCTCTTATGTAAAAATCAGGAATGCATTTAGACATGGGTTACATTTTTTCTTATTTTTATTATCATTCACCACAATCTTCAAGTTAGTGCTATAAGACAATGAGCTCTCTGCCCATCATTTCTGGGAGGAGCAACACTTCTCAGTGGTTGGTGTTACAGAGAAGAATACCTGCTTTCCAATTGTGGGTCTATTGGGGGCAAAATATGCCATATTTCACCAGGCCCATGGACAATGGCTTCTAATTCACAGTGAAATATGCATGTTATATCAAGCAAAATCTTTAGTAGTACTTACAAATGACAAATCAAATGATCCAATATATAAATATGGGACAAACATGTCTTAGATAACTTATGATTGCATAATTGTTCATAACAGTAGCATCATTAACCTCTTAAAGTAGTAACAACCTTTTTAAAAGATGAGTAATGGATACATTATCTATACTAATAAAAGGGTAATATGTTAATTAGACCGGATAGACAAGACGTCTTCCAGACATCCTTCTGGACAAAGCCGCCGCAGCTGTGAGGGACGTGGAGGGCCGGCAGCCATGGCAGCTGGCAGTGGCGGCAGCAGCAGGGTGATGGGGGTGGCGCCTTCCCCTGATCGGCCCGGTCACCTCCTGCAGTAGGTCATCCCCTGAGGGCTCCCGGACTGCGAGAGGGGGCAGGCTGGGCTGAGCCCCCCCCCCACCCAGTGCATGGATTTTCATGCACTGGGCCTCTAGTCTAATCATAATTAGCTACCTTGTTAGGAAGACTTGGAGGACCATATCAAAATCCTGCACTGAGAGTCTAAACTTTCCACTGTACCATCGTCAAACATTCATTTAGGTGACTAGGTTAGGAGTACCAAGATATCTAAAAATCCAGTTATTACTGTAATAGCCCAAAATAAAGGACCCCGTTTTCTTTAGTTTCACACCATCCAGTCATAGGAAGCAGCTCCTGAGTCCTCCTTGCCTGTCTCGCTCTCTTATGATCATTATGTTTTTAGGAGAATGGGGTGAGCAGCCATCTTTTCTTCCTTGTCCTTTTTCCCTTACCTCATAAATCCTACTATCTGTGTTAGACACAGTTATAATTACTAATACTTACTCTAAAATCTCAGAATTGCTTTTATTTCATTGTTCACTTATGCAATGCTGCACTATGCATCCTTATCCATCTCCCTTGAAAATATATGCTTACTATCCCCACTTGATGAAAAATAAACAGAAGTGGCATTCATCTTTAAGTTATGCTTGTCATAAAGTGTGAGTGAAAATTAACCAGTGGATCCTTACATTAAAAAACAAACAAACCAGAAAGCCCTAGCCGGTTTGGCTCAGTGGATAGAGTGTTGGCCTGCAGACCAAAGGCTCCCGGGTTTGATTCTGGTCAAGGTCAGATACCTCAGTTGCAGGCTCCTCTTCACCCCCGACCCCCGGTCCTGGTCGTGGCTCCTGCAGGAGACAACCAGTTGATGTGTTTCTCTCACATCGATGTTTCTCTCTGTCTTTCCCTCTCTCTTCCACTCTCCCTAAAAATCAATGGAAAAATATCCTCGAGTGAGGATTAACAACAACACCCCCCCCACCCTCCAGAAAATCCAACTCTCCACTTTTCTTGCCTACACTTCTTTATTTTTGTTGACCATAATAAACCCCAGGCTTTAGTCTGTCATCACATTATCCAAGGGTCTGCACTAAATTTCCCAAGCTCCAGGATAATTGGAAATGTTACTAAATGGTGATGCAGATGTGGGAAATCTGTTAGTCTGTTGGAAGAGTTTAAAAGGATGACTTTCACTTGGTATTGTGGCTACTACATCAGCACCACTTTTGTTGCCTGCTCATTCATTCATTCAATTCATTCATTTGACATTTAACACCAACCGTACACCCGCCACAAGGCTACAAATTCGGGTAAAGGCTACTATGTCCCCTGAGGTTCAGACATCTTGTAGGAGGTACAGAAGAGCAATGAACTGGGTGTTGGGTAACTTTCCCAGGAGCTGTGCCCAGGTGCTGCGGGAGCCTACCTGAGTCAGACTGTGACTTAGGGACACTCTCTAGATGGGTGGAATGCCACTGGCGTCCAACCTGGACGTCATGAAGGTCTTCCCTCACGTCCCTCGGCAGTGTTTCCAAAAACAATTCTTTGTGATGAAAGTATTACTCTGTTTCACAACACTTTAGGCAAGTATTCTGCACTTTCTAGCTGAAAGAAAGCTATGTTATACAAATGTGGGTCTGCCCCGGTTAATTGACAGCATTTCCCCCATAAACAGTCCATAAAATAACGATGCATCTGACACTCAAGGGCACCTCAGGCTTGATGACCCCGCGGAAGCTCTCATTCTGCAGGACGTTGCTTGGGCGATATTTCTACTGAAACAGGCTACCTAGCCTTGACCAGCTTCTCCTCAATGACAAAGGGTTCCATGTCCCTCTTAGTCTCCACAGACACTTAAGCACTACCACCATCTCTGCTCTCAACGTGGAAAGTGGCTTACATAAAGTGTCCGTGACCAGTCTACCCACTCACAAAAAGGGCTATGGCTTGCCCATCCTTTCATAAATCATGAGATGTAATGTTCCAGAATCTCTCTTCTAAAGAATCTACTTTTTTCCAGAAAACATGTTAATACAATTGCTTAAAGATTTGGAGCAGGAATAAGAACTAATTTATAGAATCCCACTAGTTTTATCCCCAATTATTTTACAGTCTGAGAGTCAGAACTTCTCAAAGATAGGCATGTTTATGAAAGACCAGAGCGAGACAAACTATTTCCAAGATGTTCTACTGCAAAACTGCTCCACGCATGTGCTTTTTAAGTGGATGTGAGAGTTTCTATTGGTTGTGGACCAAGATGTACAAGTCTGAAAAAATACGTATACATATGATTTAGATAGATGATTTAAAAAACATAAGCTCTCAACTTTAATTCATAATTATTACCTTCTCAGTGTAGCGATGATGATGATCTAGCCTTAAGTGTTACATATACTCCAGTTCTTTAATAATTTGCATAATTTGTCATCCTCTTTTGATACCTATTTTGTTTAAAATACCATGACATGTAACTTGAAGTAAATATAACCTATTCCCAATGTATTTAATATTTAGTGTATCTGAAACACTTTGAGATGTTTTCAAAATTGATTTTTAACTTGCATTTCCTAAGCAATTTTATTTTGGAAATTATAATAGTCTATTTTTTTTTCTGGTAGAAAATATCGACCTTAAATGGCAGAGCAGTTTCTAAAAACTAAACCCGCACAGGAAACTAAAATGCAAAACGTGCTTGTCCAGAACTCACCGCAGGGAGCAGGGCTCACTGAGTGGCTTGCAGTTCTCAAAGAGCTGCCTGCTGCGGGTTCCATGCACATCCACCACAGGGCCTCTGCCGAGCTCGGGGGTCAGGGGGCGCTGCTGAGCAGGCTCCGCTGAGATCTGGAACCACTACACCCCTTTGTGTTTTATTGCAGATGCTAGTAAAGCAAGGTGGTGCTCCTTTCTCTCTCTCAGCTGGTTAGTTTTGCTCAGGACCAGGACACAGCAATGAGCCCACTCTGCCATCTGTGGTCTGAAGGGGGCGTGGCCTGCGCGGTTAGCCACCAGGAGGATGGTATGAGTCTATTGCTCAACCATTTGGTTCATACCTGCAAGTCCACTTTGCTGGCCCCAGGCCACGTGTAGCTATTTAAACATAAGTAAATTAAAATGGAATTAATCACAAATTCAGGTCTTCGGTCCTAGGAATCACATTAAGTGTTCAGTAGACACATGTGGCCACAGGAAGTTCTATTGGTTAGCACTGGTTTACGCTTACTATTTCCCCACAGCCACGGGCCTGGGCCCCTGCTAGCAGCGGGTGCACACAGCCCATGGGCACCGCGAGGGCACCAATAACTCAGGACTGTTTGATGCCCCCACCCTCCTGCCCAGCGAAGAGTCCTGGCAGGCTCCCTGGCGCCTGTCCCTGACCTCTGCCCCCTCAGCCCCTCTCCAGCTGTGACGCCTCCTCATGCCCCCTCCACCCGCTGTCCTCACCTTTCCTTGCAGTTAATTCTCACATTTGTCCTATTACTCCATTTATTAGGAACTTTACAATTCTTTTCAACTCTGCTGAGATTTTAATGAAAATTATACTCTCCTTCATAGTCTGGTTACACAGAATTGCAGGGATAAAGCCTAGGTCCATTTCCCCCAAAAGCCCAATAACTTTTAGTGCATAACTCAGCAAAATGTTTGCTTTTTCAGCAATGAGTATATGGAAACACCTGCAGAGATTCCAGAAATGAACTAGCCAAGGATCGACTTGGGGCCTTGGTGTCCCTGCAAATGGCTTGGGGCCAGGGTCCTCCCACCAGAACAGCGGGGAGCTGAGCACCATGAGGCGGGCACCTGGCGGGGAGGGCAGAGGGCCAGTCCCCAGCAGCATGGCCAACACGTGGCATGTACGGGAACAGTCGCGGCCTTCCCATGTGTCTCTGAGGCTCTCAAATCTGATGTACATTTATTGTGCGTATATGTCGTCACGTGCGAGAAAACTGACATTTTCTCATCCAGCAGCTGGAGATAGTTCCTTCCAGGGTGCACAGTGAAGAGAACGGAGACCTAGGTGTCATTTACACCTTTCTATACCAGTGATTTATTTCTTTGTTGCACATGCACACATTAATTACTGAAGTGGATACTTTAAAAATGTTCTTTATTATGGAAAACAGTATAGAGTTTCCTCAAAAAATGTAAAATGGAACTCCCATTCGACCCAGTGTCCCACTTCTAGGAATATATCCCAAGAAATCAGAAAAACCAATCAGAAAGAATATATGCACCCCATATGTTCATAGCAGCCCAATTTACAACAGCTAAGATCTAGAAACAGCCTAAGTGCTCATCAGCAGATGAGTGGATAAAAAAACAAAACAAAAACTGTGGTACATTTACACAATGGAATACTACACAGCAGTAAAAAAGAAAGAACTCTTACCATCTGCAACAGCATGGATGGACCTGGAGAGTACTTTGCTAAGCAAAACAAGCCAGAGAAACGTAAGTATCACACGATCTCACCCATATGTGGAATCTAATGAACCAAATAAACTGATGAGCAAAAACAGACCCAATGACAGAGAAGCACGAACAAGCTGTTGAACCTCAGAGGAAGGGCAGGGGAGGGTGGGTGAAAGAGGTGAACCAATGAACTTGTACGCATATGTGCATAATTTGTGGACACAGACAATGGGGCGGTGAGGGCATGGGGAGGGGGAGGGACGGGAGGGAGCGGCTGGCAGAGGTTAATGGGGTAAAGGAGGACCTATGTAATACTTTGAACAATAAAGATTAAAATAATAATAATACACGAGAAATAATAAATAAAATGTTCTTTAAAGAGCCTTTGTGCGGTTCTCTTTTGTACTTTGGGGACAGGTGAGTTAATGTGGATAGAGGGACCCAGAAATGGCAGAATTCAAATCAAGACCTCAGAGGTTCGGAGCCGAGAATCGGTTGGCTTGGACATGAGGGAGAGATTTGCCATTGCCTGTAAGACAGGAGAGACGGAGCTAAGTCAGCAGGAAGAAGAGCCGGAGCCGGAGAGAAAAACAAAAATGAAACTGCAGAGAAGATAAATGAAGAAATGTGATCCAGGGTTTTTTTCTGTAAATAATTCAACTTTCATATATTCATTCCCTTAAACGAGTAGCATTTTTAATGTAAGATCATTTACATTATTCAGAATCAATAAATAATGTGCAAATATTTTCTTTATAAACAAAGTATCTAGGTTAGTGCTGATGGCCATTCAGATAAAATGATATTTATTCCTCAAATGGTCAAGGCAGCTTTAGCATTTTAATGTCCAAAAGTCATTATGGACATGACATTTCTTCAAAGAGTTTTTCCAGCGACACTAATAACATTGTACTTTGAATCATATTTTGGTTTCACTCTGAACTTTCTGAGTCAGGGATCAGACCAATCACTGCCTTCTCAACTTCTGTGATGCAGGCCACTGTTCCTGTCCGTCCGTCACCAATCCGGTGTGGACGCCAAAATAAACATCGATGTCTAATTTAATTACGCTAATGAACTAAAATTAATTTAATTACTAATGTAAAAGAACATGACACAAGAAGACAAGCCAAAATGTTTATCAACTCAATCGTACAAACGGCTGTGTGGCTTGGCTGTGATGCTGGTCGGCGCCCCTGTTCCCACCGCCTGGCAGACCCTGTCACCGACTCTGCTGGAATACAGCGTGCTGAGAGGCACCGACTTAATCCTAGCACTTGTTTTGTACTGGAAAGAGGGCTAATATGCAATTCAAAAAAAATGCCTCAAATAATTCTTGCCGTGTGTGTGTGTGTGTGTGTGTGTGCACGCGCGCATGCGCACCCACGCACAGGTGGATATATGTGTTATGGCTGTTATGGTAAGTAATATTAATTACTCTTTCACTATATTTGAAAAATTTAACCCAGCTAAAAATCAAAATAAATTGTTATTGCCTATTTTGGAAAGCTTCAGTCAAATACTTTTGGTGGGATTTGTGTTAAGTGTGTGATTGCATTTGTGAACATGGTATTGCCTATACTTAGTTTGTATGAAAGTGATAAAGCACAAAGACACATTTCTCACTCTGTATAAATGCATCCAACTACTAGAAGGAAAATTTGACCATAAAAACATACCCACAGTTCTACTGCCTATTTCATGTATATGAAATGATACACATTTCTCATAAGCAACTTACCCATTTTCATTATTCAAAGTTGATATAACACTGTGTGATTATCATGCCTTCTCTTTTCCACTCAAGGGTGAAAACTGTAACATGACTGAATGTAGCATATTCTGTAAATAATTCGCCTAAAGCAGTGGTCGGCAAACTCATTAGTCAACAGAGCCAAATATCAACAGTACAACGATTGAAATTTCTTTTGAGGGCCCAATTATTTAAACTTAAACTATATAGGTAGGTACATTGTTATTAACTTAATTAGGGTACTCCTAAGCTGGCCTTTGCTAAAAAATCAAGGGGCCAAAGAGCCGCATTTGGCTCACGAGCCGCAGTTTGCCGACCACTGGCCTAAAGTATTGTGACATACTGGTAACAATGATGGATCACACCATAGCAAATTAAAATAGTCAAAGACAAAGCAAATAGAAGTAGTGTTAACAATTTCAAAATAAAAATAGGGAAACTTTACAGTAACACAATTTTTAAAATTAAATCTGTTGAACATATTTTTCATTGAATTTTCAATGATATCAGTGAAAAGTCCATGCTTATATTTATAAGGAAATTAGTCTTAAAATAACATGATATATTGAGAGCATTTATGGCACATACATTGCTAATTATCCCACACATAACTCTCCATAGTGGCTGTGTGTCAATTTTGAACATTCTCATACAATTCTGAGGATAGAATCCAAATACAAATATGTAATTACTATACTTCTTAAAGTGCAATGAATGGGAAACATAAAATTCATACCAGGGGTTTATCCTAAAAGTGACAAATATGAATTTAAGAAAGTTGATTTTAATATGTATTTTGTGTCACTGTTTTTAAGTGATTTACTTTCATGAAATACACACACACAATCATAATTTACTTTTAAGGAAAAATGTGACCTAGTTCTTCCAAATAAAATAAATTTAAGAAAAACAGGGATCCTTTAAATGAAATATGATTCATATTTTCAAAATAACAATTTAAACAAAAATAACTTGTTGTTACATGCAGAAATCTATTTTCACAACAATAAGGCAGTTATCAATTATATCTCTAATAGAGGCCTGGTGCACGAAATTCATGCACTCAGGGGATGGGGGTTCCTTCAGCCTGCCTGCACCCTCTTGCAGTCTGGGAGCCCTCGGGGGATGTCTGACTGATGGTTTAGGCCCACTCCCGGGCCTAAGCCGTCAGTCTGACATTCTTCATGCTGCTGTGGAGGCTGGAGAGGCTCCCAGCTGTGAGCCAGGCTTCTGGCGCAATGACCACCAGGGGGCAGCTCCTGTGTTGAGCATCTGTCCCCTGGTGGTCAGTGTGTGTCATAGCGACCAGTTGTTCTGCCGTTCTGTCAATTTGCATATTAGCCTTTTATTATGTTGGATTCTGAGAACAAATCAGAAAATAAGGACAGGGAACAAAGGTAATTCCTGAGGTGTTCTGTAAAGAGCAATTTCTAGAGGTTAAAAGCAATCTGCTTTGTTTGGTAAACTGAAATTAATGAAGAACTCAATGTCATTACTTAGATACTACTGCAGTGTCACTTCTCTTACATACGAAACCTCTTGTGAACCTCATCACGGTACAAATGGCCAAAAATTGTTTCAAAATCTAAAAAGGCAGTGGAAGAAAACCCTGTTTGTGAGATGACCCATCTTTTCTGAGCACATATCTGTACCTTCAAGGGCCTATTTCTGGAGACTAAAATGATGTCTTGTTTTGAATGGGAACATGCCTGTCTGTGCAGTTCTCACAACTCCTGCACCTCCTTCTGCCACCTGCCCACCTGCAGCTCCACACACCACTATGGAAACCAGAACCCGTGTTCCCTGAAGCCGTGAACTACGTCATCACCACTGATGTGGTCAATCGCTGGTGCCTGTCCGGAGACCCAACGCGTGTTCCCATTCTCAGCTCAGAGCCACGGCTCCGGCCTGTGTGCTGCTCACTGCATGGCCCTGTGACTGATTCCCTACAAGCAGATCTGGACAGGACGCCTGCTTCCCCACCCGGAGGGGCTGCGCGGAGCACATCAATGCCTGCCCTGGAAAGGCCGGGGAGACTGGACAACAGGGAGAACCGAAAGCGCAGTACCACCAGGGCGGGAGAGGAGGCCAGCACCGCGGCTCTCCTGTGAACACTCCATGTGTACGATACTAAACTTACGTTTATTCGTCAGGAAACACCAACTCGTGGAAAATATAATTTGTATTCAAACTTACATCCGGAGTTATTCACCTCCGTGCTAAACTCCTCATGTAAATTAAATCTGCAGTTTACTCTCAGAACCAGATTTACAGCCACAGGAGGTTTTCTGGGGCAGCCTTCACGGTGCTGGAGAGCACGGAACCTTCGGGGCGAATTCGCCTGATGGAGACAATCATTTCCTAACATGCACCCCTCTCAAAGGAGCGGGCTGTACGCACTAAATATACCCATTTTACATGTCCACGCCACCTCCCGAAAGCTGGTTTTGTTTGTTTTTAATGAAACATGGAATCTGGAAGGAGAGCACCTGAGCTGCAGCCCTGCTTTGCCGCTGTGAGCTGGGCTTCCCTCCCCTGAACCCGTTTCCTCACCGAGGCGGCAAGCCATGTGTGTTTAGAAGACAGCTGGCAGAAGACCAGTCCCAAATACGTTTTGATAATATTTTTATTTGATTATACTGTCCCCATAGTTTTTTTTCCCCTTGAGATGGTTCTTCAGCTCCAAGAATTCTAAATATACTTCCACAGGCTTCTAACTCGTGCAGACACTCGCACACAGCCGTAAAAAATCATCGCAGTCTTGGTGTCTGCTCACAAAGCCTGTTCCTGAATGTCATGGAGTTCACCCCCACCCGGCAGCACGTAATTCTGGATCAAGGTGCCGGCAGTTACTGGATTAGCCCACAGCCATATCCAAACTCAGAAGAGAGAGCTTCTTGTTGCTTAGAGTGGGGAAACGATGCCTGCTAATCACTGACATTGTAATCTCATCACCAGGTGATGAAAACATGCTGGAGGAAGTGGGCACTGGGTCTAATTACATCACTATTCAGGCGCTTGATGGAGAAGACGGCCGTGCTGCCGTCAGTTATACATTCAATAGACCATTTAGGCCCTGGTCCAAGCTGTGGCCGCGAAACCAGTCGCTGTGAATTTCAAAGCAAGGCGAGTTGTTAGAGAATTGACTCGGGGGCTCCGGGAACTCTCCGGGGATCTTCAGGAGCCCAAGTGGTGAGGATGGACAGTGTGGTGTGGGAGTGAGAGGCCAGGAAGCCCCTCAGACAGGCACCGGTGCAAATCTGTGCTGCCACCTGCAGCAGCAGATCCACCATCTGTAAAATGGGGATGATACGGGTCAACGTTTGAGGGACCCTGTGAACCCCACACAGTGACCAAGGAAGGACTGGCGCACAGCAGGTGCTCCTTGGTGAGCGTGGACAGGGGAGACGCGGCGAGGCAAAAAGCAACACCGGAGCAGCACACACAAGGGCAGGTTCCTCGCCGCAGCTACGTCAGTGACGTGGAGTGACATGTCCTCGTCCAGGGGCCATGCCTGGCGCACCTCAGGGGCACAAGACTGCCTACTGTGATGGGCGGAATCACGCCCTGAATGACCAGGTGCGTGTGTCTCTCTTACCAGCAGGATCAGTACAGTCTCCTTTTTAAAAAATGTATATTGTTGAAAGTATTAGAGGTGTCCCCTTGCCCCCGCCCCCACCATGTCCTCCTCCTTCCCAACACCCCCTCTCCTCCCGGCCCAGGCCTACCGCACCACTGTCTGTGTCCATGAGTTATGCATGTAAGTTCTTTGGCTAATCCCTCCCCCACTTCCTTCTGAGATCTGTTAGTCTGTTCCATGCTTCCATGTTTCTGGATCTATTTTGTCTGTCTGATTTGTTCATTCGATTCCACATATGAGTGAGATCATCTTTCTCTGACTGGCTTATTTCACTCGGCATAATGCTCCTGTTAAGTGTGTGAGAATAAAATGTGATAAAAATGGTCAGCAAACGATGACGTGCACTCTCAGTGGCCCATGAGCTTAAGGCTTGGATTCTGCCAACCCAACGACCAAAACAAAGCCCCGTTTATGAGAACGGCTCCCCTTTCCTGCCCTGGTGGTGGGCAAGGCGGGGGAGCTGCCCTCATTTCTACTCGGACCCTGTGCCTGCAGGAGTTCTGTCTACGTCGAGGTCGCCTTCTTGTGGGCTTTGGAGGCTAATGAGATTCACTTCCTGTGGTTGAACCACTGATGGAAAAGACAAGGAGCCACGTGGTCCCTGCACCAAGCAAGCCTCGCAGGATGTCAGGATGCTGCTGAAAAGTCCCATTCTGAGAAGTCTGCTAAGTGCTGAGTCACGTGGGTAATGCGCCAAGATGCCACATCAAGACTTACAGGCTCCACTGTCCATGTGGAGACGCTGGGAAGATAATGTAAGTGATTTGCAAATTTATATATGCATAAATGTGTCTTCTTAATTGTTTATATAAAGATACATATGCATACATGTATATATGCATATGTACACATCCATGTATGTATATATGCACATCATATATATATATATTTATGCTTAAGCTTGTATAATTCTGAGTCTATAAAACTAGACTGAATACAAACAAGTGAGGCTGATTTTTTAAACCTGTGGAAATATCTACCCTGAGGGGTGTGCTGTCAATCCCAAGTGGTTGGCCCCAGAGACACACTCATTCCCTGACGGGAACACCCCTCCTCTTTAATAATGGCTTTGCCCTAGCTGGTGTGCTTAGTGGTTAGAGCGTCCACCCAAGGACTGAAGGATCCAGGGTTTGATTCCAGGTCAAGGGCACATTCCTTGTTGCAGGTTCCCCAGCCCCAGTGAGGACAGGTGTGGAAGGTAACCAATTGATGTGTCTCTCATGTCAGTGTCTCTCTCTCTCTCTCTCTCCCTCTCTCTCTTCCTCTCCCCACCCCCCACCGCCTCCCTTCTACTCTCTCTAGAAATCAATGGAAGAAATATCATCCTCAAGTGAGGATTTTAAAAAAATACCTTTGTGGGGGTTTGGCCATATGAGAAAATTAGCTGCATTAATTCTGAGTCATAGCATATAAGTTGTCAACCAAAACCAAGTAAGAAATACATAGAAGCATCATATTGTACAAACAATGGTAGTTGCCGA
Organism: Plecotus auritus; assembly: GCF_963455305.1. NCBI lineage: Eukaryota > Metazoa > Chordata > Mammalia > Chiroptera > Vespertilionidae > Plecotus > Plecotus auritus. The sequence continues at coordinate 53,737,308 of NC_137777.1, read as the reverse complement.
TTTTGAAACAGTCATTATATTGGAACCCGCACTGGCATATGCACACAGCCACACAGCCACACAGCCACACAGCCACACGGCCACACGGCCGCACAGCCACACAGCCACACAGACACACAGCCACACAGATACACGGCCACACGGCCACACGGCCACACGGCCACACGGCCACACGGCCACACGGCCACACAGACACACAGACACACAGACACACAGACACACAGAACTGGGTGGCAAGGTGCTGAGCACCACCCCAAATGCTTGATCTACCCTGCAATGTTTTGAGCTGCCTGGCGGGATTGCAGGACCGGTGCCCATCTCATAGCCGGCTGTACAGGGCAAAGTGTAATACACAGAACTCCACGGGCCAGCCTGAACCCCAGGAGCTGAGTCTTAGGCTGTGTCACAGTGTGGCAGGGCGCTGAGATGCCTGTTAGCCTCCCAGGTGACTCCCTCAAATGGAGGGACACTGAGTGAAGAGACAGACGCCGTCATTGGTTGAAAACACGGCATGGGGAGGGTTGTCCAAGGAGTTACTGTCAGGTCCCCATTTTCCTGATGACAAAAGGCAGCTTCCCGAGGTCGGCACGCAAAGCCAGTGTTGGAGACCAGATCCGTCTGGTTGGAGGGGCGTGCTTCTTCCACTCCCTGACAGAAAGCGGAGGCCTGCACAGATGGAGCCTGGGCCACGAGTGGCAATGAAGGAGACTCCCCGGTGCCCAGCTCTGTGCTGCTGGCAGGGGTAAGTGAGCTCTGAAATCTGCATGCTAATTGTGGGACATCGGGGAATGTCAAAAAGGATCCATCGACTGAAAGCATGGAACAGAGTGCTGAATCTCAGAGGGAAGGTGGGGGAGGGAGGGTGGCTGAGAGGTAATCAACCAAAGACCTTGCATGCATATTATGCATCACCCACGGACACAGACAGTGGGGTAGTGAGGGCCTGGGGCAGGGGGCGGAGGGTAGGGGTGGGCTGGACGGGGTCAATGGGGGGAAAATGGGACATATATAATACTTTCAACAATAAACATTGCAAAATAAACAAACAAAAGACACCTCCTGACAAAGACATAGTCTCCTAATAATGTTGTGTATGCACAGCTTTTGGGGGAGGAGGTGATATAATTGCAATATTTCTAAAATTTCCATTTATTATTATTATGTGTGTGCACAGGGCACAGCCAGTGTCTCCAATCTGAAATCAAAGCAGAACACTGCATAAGTCTCAAAGGAGTGGGAGCTTCCTGCAGCCAATACAATCTTGATCTAGATTCACTAGGAGCTAACAGGGTTTGGTGGCTAAAATCTTCCATCCCCATAACATGCTAACAAATGAAATGCATTGATAAACTTTTTAAAGAGTTAACTGCAACTTGTTCTTGATCAGCTTCCCCAGAAGCGGACAATCCGCATGGGTTTGCTCACTTGGAGCCCCTGACATCGGCACAGCTGCTAGGACATAAACATAAACGCTGTCACTGCCCACCAGGCCTTCCCCCCACGTCCATCCACATTCATCTCCACCAGCTCAGGTCAACACCCCCTCGGAGGTCGTTCCAAACTCCTCCTCACCCCTGACCTTGCTCCAGAGCACCCACCGACACCCTAAAGGCCTCACTTGAAACACTCCATTCTTACTGTTCTCTAATTGAACGTTTACGCCTTTAATTCAACCCTTAATCACACGTGCCCACTGAACGGAATTTCCAGTGTCTCACATATGTAGTCCTGATGAAATAATTACTTTTTCTAATATGAAAAGTGCCCTCTTAAAGTGAGTAGCTATTGAGCGACTGAGTCAAGAGCACACTCCCAGCTACTCCAAGGAGCTCACCTGGTTTTAGGTACCATGAGCAAGGCCAGAGTCACATCCAGGCCACCCACACACTCATGCCACACGTTTCACCCTGTCCCACCCAGCACTGCAAACTCCTCACCAGCGGCACTGTGGCCCATTCACGGAGTATTTCCCAAGGCGCTCAGCCTAGTCCATACCCTTGACAGCCTGAACTGTGTTCCCCCTGACACGCATGTTCAAGGCCTAGGTTTGGAAATGGGCCCTTGGATAGGTACTTGGGGAAAATGAGGTCATATGTGTTGTCCCTGATCCAAGGGGAGATGGTGACACCAGCGATGTGCATGCAGAGGAAAGGCCACGTAAGATCTCAGTAGGAAGCAGCCGCTGGTGAGCCAAGGACAGAGGCCTCTGCACATCCTGCCAACACCTTGACCTTGGACTTCTGGCCTCCAAAGCATGAGAAATTAAACGTCTGCTGTCCCAGGCAGCAGCATGCAGCACTGTGTGATGGCAGCCCTAACAGACATACCCTATGCATCATGGAATTGCCGACTTATTTAGAATTTATCATTTGCTATTTCTTTCTCCTCTCAGACCACACTCCTTAAGACAGATTCACACACACACACACACACACACACACACACAAATGCCTTGCAGTCATAGGTTTTTCCTTCGTTCTTTTTATTGCCAACTTAGTGTCTTAGAAAAGCAATGCTATTTCTGACATCCACCCCTGCCCCCCAAAGATGTATTGAATTCAGGTTACTTGTCCAACACTTCATTGGACATCAAGGAATATTGAAAAGTCAACCCTCCAGGTCACAGGGCAATAGCATCTCCTTTAATATGTGCTGGGGAGGGGGAGGCGGTGTGCAAATATAAAAACTTTAGGTTATAAGTCCCCCCAATTTAAACATAAACAGATCAGTGCTCAATTCCTGAAAAGGACAGGGCTTCAAGTCAAGGCTTCCAGCCCTGTGGTCTTCTTCATCCTGTTCATTTCACCCTGAGACACTTAGGCTGGCTGGAGCCACGGTGGCCAGCAGTCTGTCCCTGTCTATTGAGGTTATCTGAGGGCCCCCACCACCTGGAAGACATTCTGAAGCATCAACATGCATCCTGTCAGCCAGAGAAAATGCCCAACATCAAAGAAAGGCTGCTGTGGACTGAACCTGCCTCCCACCCCCCGCCCCTCCCCCCTCCCGGCAGAAAGCTCTCATGACACACAAAGTGGTAAAGGCGCATTTTCAAGAAATACTTATTGGATAAATTTTAACACTGCTGAGCCAACTGACCAGATTTTGGGATCACATTTTAGCCAAAAAATGAACTTCATTGGATGTCAGTTTAAATTCTTAATAAAAAGTGAAAGCTGAAACGGCGACAATCAGAGGGCATTTTAGGAATGTATCTTGGCTAATTTCTAGTAAGGAATGAGATGCCAAAAAGGATTTAAAACATGACACGCGCTGAGGCTTCTGAGCCCTCTGCCACCAGCACGCATGACGACCCAGCTCTCAAGACGAGGCCAGTTCTGCTGTCTGCGTAAAATACAAACTGGGTTTCCAAGGCCAAGTACAAAAAATGTAGGATATTTAAAGAATAATTTATATCAACTGCATGCTGAAATGATCATTTATGACACTGGGTTACATAAAACATTATGAAAATGGATTTCACCTGCTTCGTTTTACTTACTAAATGTCTTCGACATGATTTAAAGTTGCATATGGTGGCCTGCCCTGTCCCTCCTGAGACATGATTATCCCTCGTCTCCAGGCTGTATGTGCTCATACCGGTCACCTGTCTGGTCACTGCCCATAGTCACTAGAAGGAGTCCTAGTCACCAGATCACCTGCCACAGCACCACAGCACTTGTGTCCAAGTCACCCTTACTTTATTAATAATGGCCCCGAGCCAGTCACATAATGTCAATGGTAGCAGATTGCCGTGACGGTTGTTTTATTATTGGTTATTGCTCCTCTTTCACTGTGCCTAGCTTACAAATTAAACTTTGTCACAGGTATGCATGTCTAGGGAAAAGCATGGTATTCAGGTACTGTGCACGGCTTCAGGCATCCCTGGGGTCTGGGAACATGTATCCCAGGGATAAGAGGGGACTAGTGTACATTATTGTCACATAAAAAATAGAAAAGCGTAGAGACCTTGAACTCATGCTGTATGTTTTTACGTATTTAAGAGTTTTTAATACAATATTTTTATTTGTAATTTTGAGTAATCTCAATATATTCTGAAACAAAATTTATTCTCTCAAACCATGGACTCTGTATTATGTCATAAAATGCACATGATGCTAAGTCACACAGTCCTATTACTCACTCCTCTTTCCTGACAACCTCTTTTTTCCTCAAAAACCTATCATTCCTGTTCATCTCCTGATTTCCTGTGGAAGCCACCTCTACATCTCGTCTGTCCTCTTCCTTGGCCCTTTCGCTCTTCCTGCCACACACAGCCTCCGTCCGTTCTCAAATGTTCTGGACTTTGGACACAATGTAAGGAGAATACTGTCAAGCCTCCCAACCTCAGGACTTTGCACGTCACTGGAGAGGAGAGGCATCGCAGTCAGGAGTTTTCAAGTGCCTTCATGCTCTACGTAACCACAAGCGATCCCCTCTCCTCAGCTGGCAAAGCGCCATGCACTGCCATTTCTCACATGCACCTTTCCTCCCCCAAGTAGAGTCAGATCCTGAGAGAGGTCCAGTGTCTCGTCTTCTTTCCCATCTTTTTACGTCTCCTAAAACACAGATTCCCAACATACGGATGAATAAAGAAATTCTCAAAATTGTAACACCATGTCCAGCGCAAGAAGACCGGGAGACTCTGAGGACAGGAATGGCCCTCTGGCAGCAGGGAGGAAAGCACTATGTCTCCTGAAGACCTGCCCTGAGCTAGGCAGGGCCGAGCATCTCCGCTTCTCCATCTCTGAACCAAGGCGCGGGGGTATCATTCAGGGCGTGATGCACGCAGGCTTGGGCCCAGATCTTTGCTCAGCCATCCGACAGCACAACACGGTTGACATGCCCCGTCTCGTCCTTCATTTCCTCCCAGATATTGGTACCTGATATAACAGCAGATGCTTCCCGGTGTCACAAAGATGAGGCCAATATGACCAGCGTTTGCCTAGCAGTCAGCCGGGTCCAGAAGGGATGCTCTGCCAGCGGGAAAGGGCGGGGCCAGCCCTAGTGACAGAACCAGCACAACAGCAGCGACTACACACCTGCCGGGAGCTTCCTGACGGCAGGTGCTTCTAAACGTCCAGGAAGGTCATTGAAACTTCCAGTCCATGTTTTCAGCCTTTCCTTTCTGCCTTCCTCCTCTCACCCTATGACAGGTTTTTTAAAAACTCGCTCTCTAAATTGCACTTTAACTCTCAGCTTCCCTCATAACACGGACGTCTCAGCGCCTGCAGCAGCTGCCAGGTGCCTTCCCAACGTCTAGAATTTGTTCATTGTTAGACTCTGCTCCACTTTTAAAATCTGGAAATAGAATATTCTCCTCTGACCCAAACCACCCGTTTCTGCACCTCCCTCATTGGAGTGAAGAGTGAACGTGCTCGCGAACTTCAGGGTCTGCGGTCTCCCCTGTCCAGGGAGCTCCCTTGCCAGCCCTGGTCCCGGCCTGGCTTTTCTACAGACGCGCTCTCCAGAAAGCCCTGTCCAGCCTGACCGCTGCAGCCTTGCTCATGTCCTAACACGTAAACACCCTTGTTTGCTGGGCTCCTTCCGATTATAGACTGCGAGTCTCCCCATGGTGCTGACTAATGCCACGACAAAGGCTTGTTCATGTGGTCCAGGTCCTCCTTACTGGAATCTTCCTATAGACTTCTCTACATCCCCCAAGGCCCTGGCCCTAAACCATTTCACCTCAACCTCTGAGCTCTCCCTTATCTGAGATCTGAGGGCCTGAGGCGGCTCCTGATGGGAGGTGTTTCCTGCTAGCTTTTCCTGCACAGGGCTGAGCAGAGGACACATTCAGTTAACGAGGGAACTGATTCCATTGCCTTCCTCTCTAAGAGGTGCCAACCTCTTCGCAGCTACCCATCATGCAACCTTCTCAGAACATTCTGGAACTCGCTCTTGAAAATTAATTCAGTGGTTAGCCTCCTGATTCTCCTTTTCTGTCTTTAACTGGCTTCTTCTTCCTCCACTCAGAAAAATGCCTCAGGTGAGTTCCTCTCTCCTAACGTGCAATGCAGATGATTCTACACTGGCTTTCTAGCTTCCGCATGTTGTCAGCTCTAGACCTGCATGGCAATCATACATCAGTGGTTTTAGCCAGGAGGCAATGTCGGAATTCAAATGAGTGACATGTCAGAACTGACCCTTTCTCCCACCCCAACCAAAAGGCTCTCCTCTAGATATTCTTTTTTTTCTAGATATATCTTGTTTTCTAGATATTCTGTTTTATGCCACTGATTTCAGGAGATCCAGATTCCAAATCTCAGCGCTCCGCCAGGGCCTCCACATCCGCTGATTTGTGGACTTGCAGACTTACGGTCATCTCCCAACCCTCACTCACCCCGCCTCCACTTTATTGAAAAACAGTCCCTTTCTCAAGTTCCCAGGAAACTATTCAATAATGAAATACGTTTCCACGCATCTCAAGGGGCCACTCGAAGCAGCACCCTAAAATGATATTGTGTAGTTACGTGTGCTTCCTTTGATTAAAGAGCAGATAAAGTGAGCTGGGGAAAGAGCACATCCAAGTGCATGCCATGGAGAAATCTGAAGTGGAGGTGAGGCCATGTGGGGAGACAGAGAGACACCTCTGAGTGGCCGCGATATGAGGGAACTGGCTGTTCACTTTCCTCTTGCGAAAGACTAATTTTCCACATCAACAGCAAACACTTCCCGAGTGGAGATTACATTCTGTGCGTGCGTGGTGAGTAAATATTTGCGGAGTGCTTCCCGGGCCTCTGCACAGCCTCTGCGGGCAGGGACCCATCTGTCTCCCCAGCCACAGCGTGCCCACAGCCCCTGCAAACGTCCCTGTGCCGACCCCTCCCGGGAAGATGTGAAAACCTGCCAAAATCCAGTCATTTTAAATAATGGATCAAGAGTAAATATAGAGCAGCTGTTTTATATTAAGAGAAACAAAACAAACACAAGGTCAATTCAAACAGTCCTGTCACTTGTCCCTCGGCCTCCTGTGCAGCTTTGAGTAAATTACATCTCTCTCCCAGTCTCGGTTTCCTCGGAAATATAAAGAGTGATGATGGCACCAACGCATAGGGAAGTGCAAACGGAAGTGCGTCCACGTGGCACATCAGGCGACCTCGGTCCTTTCTTTTCCTTTCCCCAGGCTTCACAGGCAATAGCCTTGCCCTCCCCCAGCCGGTTACCACCCTCTAAATGGCCCCGGATCTCTGATCATCAAGCATGTGGCTACCAGTGTGCACAAATGTTTTCCCCAAACACACGGATTGTGTATGAAAAAAATTAATGTCCACTGTGTAATTCTAAGAAAGGATATTAACGAACGAGTTAAATGTAATTTTATGAAATGGATTTTTAAAACTATATTTTTATTGATTTCAGAGAGAAAGGGAGAGGGAGAGATAGAAACGTCAATGAAGAGAATCACTGACAGGTTGCCTCCTGCACGCCCCCTTCTGGGGATTGAGCTCACACTCCAGGCATGTGCCCTTGACCAGAAGGGAACCGTGACCTCCTGGTTCATAGGTAGACACTCAACCACGGAGCCACGCCGGCCGGCCGGGCATGAAATGGATTTATGCAAATAAAATCTCTAGTGTTTCTTTAGAACGCGGGTGCTTAGTGATGGCCATGGCGCCTGTCAGGGAACAGGACAGGTTCCCACGCTCCTACTGCACTTCGCCTCCTGCTACACTTACACATGCTCATGGAGGCACTCTGGAAGCCTCGGCCCCACTGCCGTCTCCACGGACAGACAGGCTGGAGGACCTTTATCCTAACCAGCAACTCCGCTTCCCCCTCTGCCCTCTCTGCCGCCAGGAGAGCTTAGAGAAACTGCATCAACACCTCTACCCTTTCCAGCATTCAGTCCCAGAAAAACAGCGAGATAATGTAAAAACAAAGAAACAAACACTTTAAATTCATGGCAGCATTGGAAAAATACAAAATCTATTTTCCATAATGTACATTTGCTATTTAACAGAAGTCTAACAAAACAAATGAGCAACAATGAAAAGTAAATCCCTGGATATTTTCTTCAAAATAAAAAAGCTATGCAAATAAGCAAAACTACTAAAATTGGCAATAATTGGGTAGATATATGTATTCTGCAGGAAAATTTAATAATGAAAAGGAGAATGGTGAAAAATATAATATTTACATCATACTTGACTTGCTAAATGTGTAGCTAAGCTTGGTTACATTCAGAAATTAGCTGTTACTTAAATTTATATCACAGTTACTGTTCTCAAAATCATGGTGGTGGGAAGTCACTGTCCTCTTTGTCATTAATGTGAATGGTCATGTTGTCATTGTCAGTTACTGAAGAGAAAGGTATTACATTTTTTAAATTACACTGAATTATAAAAAATGCGATTTTAAAAAGATTTGTGCAAGTCAGTATAAGTAGCAAATGATAATAATAAATAATAAGGAAACAATAACAATAATATTAGGATCAGTGAAGATTTTTTAAAATTAGTTTTTTATTACTTTCCAGAGCCTGCCAAAGTATCTTAAAAATAAAATTCATTAATAACTCGGTTCTTTATGCACAAAATATGATTTTCTCAATGGCAGTGTGATAAAAGGAGTGAAGATATAACTGTTTTTGTTTTTTTTAAGTCACAGCTAACACCATTTAAAAAGGAAAGTGTTTGAAAGTCAGAGAGGAGAATAGATTAAATTGTAATTGAAATATTTTCTTCAGTTTCCTGTTGATCATGCAAACAATCCTAACTATCCACTTCTCTTCTGCTCCCCACGCCGAGTTTTGTTTGTTTGGATACACAAGCGTACTTAGTTACGTACACTGCCAGTAAGCAGTGAGCAAGCGAGACCCCACTGCCCCGAGCAGAAGGCTTTCCTGACTGCAGCTGTCTCACAAAATGGCCATTTTAGTTAAGAAAAGTTACCTACATAGCATATAATTCTTTGAACTAGGACGATATACATATTTTTGGTATATCAAATGTATGTGCATTATCTTTCAATTCCATTATTTTTATATTTTAAAGGTACCATTTGTTTGCATAAATTATAATTCTTTTAACCACTCGCCTTTCATAAAAGTCAGAGAAAACAAACCAACCATCTTTTAAAAAAATGCAGTTTATCTTTTGTAAACACGAGTGCCTTTATAAGTGTGTGTTTCAAACTTCCCCCCTTTATGTATAAAAGCAGTTCAGCTTCATGCCTACCAGCATAAAAATCAGCGTGCTGCTTGCTTGCGTATAGCCATGTAAGGATACATATAAGAAATAACTAAATGTTTACTTTTATTGATGAACATGTCCTCATTTAAAAATTATTGGACAGACCAGGCATTCTAGACAGGACTCGGACGAGGGTTTCCTTTCTCTGCAATGCTAAGACTGGGGCAGATACTGTGAAATTAACTCAGTAATCCAGGATATTTTTACGTGCTAATTTTGGCATGCCATAAAAGTTCCTGGAACATTTTTATACTTCCAGGACATTTAACAAGTTGCTTTAAGTTTCTGATTATTTCTTTATCGAAATTCAGATAATACAATACTTGAGGTCAGTTAGTGGTCCACCAGTCAATTTAATTTACGTTTTCTTTCCCTCGCCTCCCACCTTCACTTCCCAAGGCCTCTCTCCCTGCAAAGTATATTTATTTTCTCTCTTTCTGTAAGCAGTTGAAAATTATTCACATGATTAAGTTATCCAGAATCACTGTGTGGATTGCTTGCTGAATGAAAGAACAAGGTTGTTTCCCATGACGAGCCAGTAGGCGGTGCTAACTACAGGGGGCTGCACACAGAGATTTTAAACCAAAGAACTCACAGAATAGGTGGCCAGTATCAAGAGCTGTAGAACTACCAATATGATCCACGGAGGAATAAATCTCAAAGATTGGAATGTAACAGACAACAATGTAACATAGCATATTCTATAATGCCTGATGAATGTTCAATGGAAACCGAAGATGGACACAGGTTCTTAGTATGATTTTTACTTACAGATTTCAAAGCACAGGCAAATATGTGTTCCCACGGTAAAGTCCTATGAACATCTCCCTCCTTCATTGGTTTTTATCTCATTGGGGTGCATCATACAGAACAGCTCAACTCTGCCCCAGCTGTGAGACACCCCCCACCCCGTCCCGCAGGCCAGCACCCAGCCTCAGTGGCGATTCTGGTTTGACTACTCAAGTTGTTTCTTTCCCACTCGGTCTCTCTGTTCAAAGAACTAAAGGATCTACAGGGCATGCAACCTGTGAAAAAAATATTGTACACATGCATTATCTTGCATTTTTAAGCATCTCTACTTACACACATTATTATGAGAAAAATGATTTAGAAAACCAGAATGTTGCAAGTGGTTTTTAAAATGCTTTCGTGAGTTGTTTAAACCAGATGAAAGACCCCATTTTAATAGTGTGCTCAGGGCACAGCACATATGCACAACAATCACCACTGGAAGCTGGTTCACCTAGGATCCGAGTCACAGCCTAGCTCTCCCCTCTTCGCGTTGAGTGTGGGAGTCCACAGCCCGGACATGAGCTGTCTCCCTGCTACAAATGCAACAGGGCTTTCTTCCCAGAGAAAGCTGCGTGGTGCAAAAAGACCTTTGAGGAGACAGTGCATGGTGAATAAAGAGATATCTAGCACTCTGGATATTACAATAAACTTCAATCTTCTACAGAGAAATGGCCATTTGCACTCCTAACCCGATTAGCACCAGGCGTAAAGAAATACAGGCATAAAACTTTTCATTCCACAAACTCGGGTTATAGACCTAGGGAAATATTGGCTTGAAAAAGCCATCATGGGTTATTAACCCCTTTGTCATGGGCCCTTCCAAGTGCTGGAATTAGTTTTTAAGTCTATAGATAACATAGAAGAAAACTAAGTCTGAGAGATAAATTATTTCATTTGCTTTCTTTTCGTTTTAAAAGAATACAAATTACATACACATGATAAATTTAAGCTGGACTTCGCTTTTTGGAAAAAGAAAATAAAGGCTTCAAAATCAAGTCCTTTAAATACCAGCCAACCTCCAGATTTTAAAATTTCAAGTACATAGGGCAGAGTTATTTGGACAGCAAGCTTTCCAGCAGATTCTGTTACGGAGTTTAGTACCAAAAAGGCTTTTTATTACCAACTGGTTCATCTCCCAAAAGTCTTATGCTGGAACGTATAACAGAACAATCATAAACTACCACAAACTCCACAGAATACACTCAACACTGTGAACATTGCTACCAACACAATCAACACCATCACCAACCCCTACCTGTCCTGCCCGGTTCTCAAAGGAAAGCCTTTGGCACCACTATCAGGTGGCTATAAAGAGCAAACAATGTTTCTTTACACCTCAAGTAATGGGGAATTTGTACCTTAGGGGAGTGGTCTCATTAATACAAACTGTTTCATCCTCAACGTGATACCCAATTGCGCATCGTAGAAAGTAACTGTGTTCCCATTCCCTGGAAGACACCAGCAAGTCCTTAGCACCCCAGAGGCACACCAGAGAAAGAAAACACAGCCGCTCTGAGACAGCAACACCCTTCGAACCGAACCCTCACCTGCAACCAGGCTGGGAAAGACCTACTGCCTTGTTTACTCCTGGCAAAGAGGAGGAGCCGGACTTGAGCACGCGCCTGGGCTGGTGCCATCCTCCCTGGACCTGGAAAGGTCCCCAGCGCCTGGCCCTGTGGCCAGCTGCCAGCCCCTTGGGAGGATGCTGCCTGGATGCTCCCTTCCCACTTCCCGGTACTTCCAGGGGTCGCCCGCCGGCCTGCGCAGCGCCCAGGGCCCTAGCCCCGGGGGAACTTACAGGGCCGGGAGTGCTGAGTCCCGGCCGCCGCCCTCCGCCGCCCACAGCGCCGAAGCCGCCAGCTGCTGCGAAGACCTGGGCTCAGCCAAGGAGGGACTGTGTTTTGCGCGCATCCAGAAAGGATCGGAGGCAGGGGACTTTCCCCAGCGCCGGGCTGGGCTGTCCCCACCGCGGGCGCGCGCAGACACACACACACACACACACACACACACACACACACACACGTCCTCGCCAGGACCAGCGCTGCCATTGCAAACCCGGGAAACGCCTCCAAAGGGACCAAGTACCTGCTCTCTGCGAGCTGCTCAGCTGTTCACTTCATCCTCCGTTGACAAGGAAACCAAACCGCACTTCATTTTTTTTTTTTCCAGAAAAACCTTCCACTGCCATCATTTGAAAATTGATATAAGGGGAGCGGCGGGGCAGGAAGAAGGGGTAATATAGATATAGATATCAGGATATCTATCATAAAATTATCTCGGGTTTTAAAAAAGCCAAGTGTGCAAAAGTCATGGTTAATTTAAAGGAGGAAAAAAAGTATTTTGCTTAAAAATAATCCCAGTCACCAGCTGCAAGAAAAGTTTCACGTTATCAATGGGTATCAAAAACAGGGGAAAAACGAATTTGTTCTCACCGGCTCCAAAAAGGGCACCAAGAAAATGGAAAAGGAATGCCTCTGCTCAGTGGTTTGTACCAGTATTGCAAAACCACAAACTTGTAAACACTGCGTAAAATCCCACCTATCCAAAAATCTTATCAGAAAAAGAGTAGGCGAAAAAAAGAGGTAGAAACATGCTTTTAAAATATTTTTACAAAGGGAAAAAACAGGCACCACACTTTACACCGCTTTTTCCATAAAACCAGTTGCACATCCCGCCGGAGTCGCTCCGCAGCACGGTCGCCCGGACTCGGGACCTGCCGCGTCCACGGAACCATCGCCTGCTAGAAAAACTTGGGTTCAGGAAAAGGCTCGAAACCATCTCCTCCAGCGTTCCCAGATACAAACAATAATCAAAGAAGTGGAAAAAAAGAAGAAAAAAAAAACAAAAAACAAAAAAAAGGACAAAAAAAAAGAATAGGACAAGAATGCCACTGAGAAGGTACTCACCGAGCGGGAGTAAAATGTTGGAATAAAAATGAGATTTGGTATAAAATACAGTATGGCGGTGGGAGAAGGAATGAAGCGCGTTTTTCTCTGGATCTCGACCTCGGATACTGACACGTGACAGGAGCCAGGCGGCCTCGCAGGCGGGAGGGCCGGGCTGCCGGGGCTCCACGGAGCCGCGCGGGGCCGGAGGCTGGCTGGGCGCCGCGCGCAGACGAGCAGGGGCCCCGCGGGGCCGAGCACACGCGCGCGCACACGCCGGCGGGCGGGAGGGCAGCGCCGGGAGCGGAGCCGCGCGGGCCGCCCGAAGCGCAGCCGCCTCAGCGCAGTCACGCCGCCCCCGCTGGCGCCGCCGCCTGGATGCGGAGCGCGTGTGCGGGCCGCGCGGTGCCGTGGACACGCCTGAGAGGCGGGAACAACTTGCTGCTCCCCGAGAACTTGCGCTGCTGCCACTTCCTCTGGGGTGCAACCCTGCGCCGTCTCAAGGTAGTTACCTGGGAGAGCGCCCAGCCAGCCGGCTCTCCCGAAGTTTCTCTGTCCGCCGCCCCCTGGTCCCCAGGTCCCCTCCCGCCCAGGCGGCCTCGGCCGCTCCCCCCCTAGATCTGCGCTTCCCCCTCGCGGAGCTCTGGGAACCTGGCTCCGGCGACACTGGGGGCGTTGCCGCGGGCAAAGCCACCCTAGATCTCGGTCGCCATCAAAACATCCGAGTGCCGGGCATCGCGTCGCGCGCCGCAGAGAGGATCGTCCGCAGGTGGAGAGACACCGCCGTCTCTCCGGCAGGACCCTGTCTCACGTCCCTCTCCGCGGGCTTCATAGCCAGGGGTGGGGCGTGAATTCATTCCTGCGTGGACCAGGCATTGTTTGGTCTGCGCGCGCGCGCCGGCCTCCAGGCTCTTCTGGAAGGCTCCATGGCTGGGGCTCCTGCCTGACTCCTGCTCAAGTTGTGGGCTGGGGCGGGAAGTCAAGGGCCGGGGGCCAGGAAACCAGCGAGTCCTTTGTGTGAGTCCACAGACGGAGTGGGGAGCGAGCAGCTGGCGGCGGCGAGGGGGAGAAGCGCGCCAGGAGTGGGCGCAGCCCAGGTGGGAGGTGACGGGCTTCTCCACCTGGCGTCTGGCTGAGGATGCCTGTCGCCTGAACAAAGATTCCATCAGCCAATCTCTGGAAGCCCTGGGATGCTTCCACTGCCTGTTCAAGAACCCTCTTTCTGGCGCCTGAGCACATCCATTTTTCTTCTTTTTTGTGCAGTACCCACAGCAGGACCATCTCTCCATCTCTCCAAACTGCTTTGTCAGGGGTGTGTGGCATTAATTGGCATCTCCGTGTTTGAGAACTAGACATTAGCACAGCTCCACAGTCCCCAGATTGCTCTCTCTATGTTCCCAAGGTTGACATTTAAGACGAAATGTCTCGCAGAGATGACCTACCCTGGACAATTGTGAAAATTAAGTATGCAGCCGCTATAGAGAGCTTCAACAGCAAATAGGTTTCTCAAACATTCTGGTCAGAATCCAATACAGTCATAATCCACAATTTAAACAAAAGAGATTTGAAATAAGCATTAAACTATCATTAAATATTTATATTGGAGGGTTGCTAGCCCTACAACTTATTATTCATACATTATGGGGGTTGCTGATGAGAAATACCGTCTGAGAAAGTGATTCGGTACCTTCTGAAGCCTCATTGAATTCCATCCTGAAACCACTGGATTTTAAGCTGCATAATACAGATCAAATGTGCCTTTCACTCTAAAACACGCTGCGCTTCTTCTTTATAATTTTTTTCAATAAGATCTCTTCACATGTCTTTTTCTTCTGAGTCATGAGTTAATTTTTCTATCATGAAACCTTAGTTTGTTAAATTTTCCAAATTTTTGTTTTCATGTACAAAGCATCTGATTCCAATCATTGTAAGGAGAAGATAATGCTACTGTGTATTTTTCTCATCACTCACCTCCCCGCAGGATTCACATGTGAGCCACTTCACCTCAGAAATGAGTTTGGCACCTTTGAGTTAGGCAGTGGCCAGTGTTGGAGACTTATTTCAGAAGAACTTGGAAAACAAGCTGTTTAGAATTGCTCTGCAGAGGTGGCTGGCAGCCAGCTCAGCGATAGGCAGGCTTTTATTATTCAATCAAACGGCTCCCCTTTATGTTAAGCGCAGTTCTGCTGGGGAAAGGAAAGCAGGCGTCAGCGTCCTCCCTGCACGTCCCGTCTCCTTACATAACCACAGCGCGGTGCCCCCAT
Source organism: Plecotus auritus (assembly GCF_963455305.1). NCBI lineage: Eukaryota > Metazoa > Chordata > Mammalia > Chiroptera > Vespertilionidae > Plecotus > Plecotus auritus. The sequence goes on along the minus strand of NC_137777.1, from coordinate 53,722,176 downwards.
ACTCCACTATGGTTCTGGCTGGTCTCCTCTGGCTGCGGCTGCCTTAAACCGGGAGTGAGCAGCTAGTTCAGGGAACCAGTATGGACTGAGCCCCGCTCTCATCTCCTTGTGTCTGCTCCATAGCAGTGTGTCCTTCTATTCATTTTACAGATTAGGAAAATAAAGTCCAAATTTAAAAATGTCTGCCAAGGATGCCATTGTTAGTACTTGCTAGAGGTGGATTGGACCCAGATGTTATCTGGTTTGACAGAATAAAATATCTCAAAAAATACATAAAGGATGCTCAGTATTTTCAAATACTGCTATTGATGTCAGTGAACAAGTGCTCAATACTCTAAAGTAAGTAGATGTAAAATAAGTTTGTGGGAATCAATTTAGCTATATTATTGACCCCAAATAACAGTAGCAATACACATATCTTCACTCACTTTTTTTTTTATTTCATGGAACACAAGGAGAAGAAAATAAACCTTCAAAAGCCGAGATAAAGGGGTTTGTTTGTTTTCTTTCGCAAAAATCTGCACCGCATACGTGGTGGCCCCATGCTCTGGCCACGTCCCCGGAGTCAACCACAGAAACTTTAAACCCAGTTTGCAGTGGTGACCGTTTGCTCCCCATCCGGAGTTCGCCTTGGAGGGTTCATAAGTGAGCAGTACAGTGGATTCAAGGTAAGGCGAGTCAGTAATGCCAGCTGAGGAAGTATCTGTTTTGAAATCTATGCTACATAAGCTCCATGTTTTTCCATTAGAAGATACTGAGGGTACATGAATTATGTGTGCATATAAATAGATACTTTACATATGAATATATACTTAGAAATCATGTCACAATATCACAGGTCCAATGTATGCTTTTATAATCAATGCCCTCATATCATTTTCTCTTGTTTTGCTTGGCAATTTTTTCACAACTTAGTGATTTTAATTTTATTTTTCATTATATGTTCTGTCCCTTGCTAGAAACACACAGTACTTATAATTCTCTTTTTTAGTTTGGTGGGTTTCCTTTACTTTTTCCAATATTCATATTGGAGGAACTGCAAATACCAAAACTCATCAAATAATTTTTACAAATTATCAAAGTGTTAGAAAATATGAAAATAAATATTAACAATATGATATGAAATGAGTGAAATCAGGAAAGTAGAACTGTCAGATGTGCTGTGTAATTTATTTTTTTATATTTCTTACTTCACTCTATGTATTTTATGGCATCCACAAAATTCAGATATATGGAGTAAAATACACATATAAATTTCTTATGATTTAGGTACACTCATTCAAAATTAATAAGATATATATGTATATTACTAAGAAAATAAATGTAAAGCAAATTAGTATGTCTACTAGCATTCTTACTTTGAATGTTTTGTGGTTTGTTTGTTTTTTTTTTTTGCATTAAGTAGGTTGAATGTGGTTTTATGATTAAGTGACTTGTGGCAAAGGTGAGAGAGCGTGTGCCGCCAGGAGCCCCATGCTCTCCCACGAACACACTTGGCCCAGGCAGGAGGAGCCGCATGCCCCTGTGCGTGTCGTGTTCTGCGCCATTTGCCGTTTTCACTGATGACGGGCCTGTCAAGCATCTGTTCTAAAGAGAATGTCAAATATGTCGGTTTATAAATTTAGAAGCTGCACATGTATCCAGGGTGTCTCTTCAGATTTGAAGAGTTAAAGATAAAAATGCCGCAATTCTAGAGCCAGAAATAGGCCCTTGAAAAGGCACCAAAGGTAAAAAATAGCAAGTTATTTTTAAAACACTTTATTATATATTAATATAATATAAGCATATAAGAAGCCTGAAGGGAAAAGACAGGAGGTTTATGCAAAACAAAACAAAACAAAACAAAAAGCTAAAAATGCTGGTAAGAAGAATCATACAGGAGACTGTGCCATTGGAAAACTTCGTACTGTGTCTTAGATGCTTGACAAAGGACACGTACTGTCATAAAATCCTCATAATCCGAACCACTTTCTGAAGGGCTCTGCCCAGGGAGCTGGGGCTGAAGCAGGTGAACAGCAAAGGGCTTCACGGCCAGTGAGTGAGAGCGATAAGGCCACAGAACAGGAAGAGGAACTTCAGTGACCAGGTGTGGTCATTACAGCTAAGAAACCGGGCAGTGACAGTGTCTGGAGAGGAGGAGAATGCGGGGGTGGGGGGGGGGTGGGGGGAAGAGCAAAAAGAAAGAGAGGAAGTCAAGATAGGAATGAGAGAAGACCAAAAATGGTCAGAGGAAGCATATGGGGAGGGGGGGCTGGGAAATCTCCAAAAAAAATGCATGGATTTTATTTTATTTATTTATTTGAAACATAAGACAACTACGACACTGGACAGATTTGGGTCATACTGATGAGTCCTACAAGACAGGACAAAATGTACTTTAAAAACATATTGCAGCCTTTACAGCGAATGTCTTCAGTGAAACTAACCGTACCTGGACATTCCAGAAAGCAGCCTTGCTGGGTTCACACACCTCCTCTGGCGGAAGGACAGTTTCCCAAAGAGAACACCAGAAAGAGATCTCACTGGTGTTTCAAAAACAAGAGGTGTCTTTATCCTCTGACTCAGACTGGTAGCAGCAGGCAGTGTGCTTTCACTGGAAAAGAAATTTTGCATAAGAAGAATCTGAAAGATATTCCGGAGAAAACCAACATTTGATTGTCAACACCTCAGGATCTTAGACACAGAGATATAACAAGCTTCTTTTCAAGCAGTGGTGTGGGTGTTGAGTTAGATTACGATTCTCTTATTGACTTTTTTCTCTGTTTACTTGTTGTAATTTTAAAAGCCTGGTATTTAGAGGCATGGGTTTTTTTTAACTGAGGCTTATTCATTTGTTTTGTTTAAAGGTTATAGCAATCAAGAGATGAATGGATGCCATGAGTTGGTGATTACCAAGTCTTGGGTTCCTGCAAATGAGAAGCACTTCTAAGGCCATGTAATCTAGTACGCTATGTATTTCTTATCAATGTGAAGTTTATATTTTGAAAACAAAATTTATTTTTCTAACAATGAAATTGAGTTTTCAAAAGCCAGATAATATAGGAGAATGGTTTTACGCTGACAAAGCATGCGGCAACGCACTTTGCAAGCCTCTTACTATTAGTTTGAACACTTAAATAATATTTGCTTAGTAGTCCTTTGTACTAACACATGTGTGAATAGACATTTGGTTAAAAATTATGCTAGGAAACAGTGAAATCGACTGTGTGGGAGATAGATCTGTAGTTCCCAGGTTCCCTTTAGGCACTCAGGAAACAATGAATAGGTTGCTTTCTTTTACATACTCTTAAGTTTCCTCTGATAGTTTCTACTCTCTTTTTTTCTCTGTATTTCAGAACTCAGACCTCTGACATCAACCTACACACATTCAGGGGATAGGATATATTCATACATTAATTCTTGAACTTGAACTTTTATGAAACTGATATAAATCTTTTCTACTAGAAAATGTGTGATTAGACATTTGGTAAAAGCGATTTTAGGAAATAGTTATATAAGTGATACAACTATTGGTATATCACTACTTTGAGAGATACGTCTGTATATATATCTGTATCCCCCAATTCCTTCCCCCCTGGATGTCTCCCGTCGGCAAAGAGAGGGGTCAAACTTCTTAAGATCTGAAGAGATCACAGCCCTTGGTGGGTTGGCTTCTGGGTAGTGAATTATTTGTTATTTTATTCATCTAAAGCTCCAGAGAAAACCAGGGCAAAGATCAAACACAGGCATTCCAACTAAAAATATAATGAACAACTAGAAAGCCACTGGGCAAAATATGAATATTTCATGGTACCAACTTATAAATACACAAACACCCCACCTGACAAGCCATTCATTACAATTAGTCACATGCCTTTGCAGGAGACCAGTTTCAGATGCATTTATCTTTACAAATTACATAAAATCAAATGTAGGGCTTGATGGCCACATAACTAGAAAAAGAGTTTATTACTATTTGATATACATCTCCTTTTTGCCTGCTTTCAGAAAGAATTGGCAACTGATTTTTAAAATTTAAACAGCAAGTTTTATTAGTATTCCTTCAATCAACTGTGTTCAAAGCTCAGGAGATAACAAAAATGTGTGAATTCCAGAAAAATGTTAATCTTTAAACTGGATACTTGGTTTTGTTGCAAATAAAGGTAATCTGTAATTTTTCTCTTGCCATTTGTGCAAAAGAAAGTGTAACATGTTTTAAGATTTATATGAAGAAATCAATAAATATTCTTTAAACCTAATTTTAAAAATCTATCATCAAAGTATTATAGTACATTGAATGATAGCTTAAAAAGAAAAAAGAAAGATTGAAAATTAAAATGTAAATGCCTAATTCAAAAACACACTACTTTCTGGAGAGAAGGAGGGGTTTTGTAGATAAAATTTTTCCAAAAAGTAGCGTATCTGCTAATTTGCTAAACCTGGTGGGAATAGACAAAGGCTCTGTTCATAGAATTGAGTAGAATTATCAATAAAACTCATCTCTTTAGAATGTTGAAACATCATACATCATAATTTTATGCTGATTTGAATATTATGTATAATTGAAACAAAAAATATAGAGGCTGTGGTAATGAATTGACTAGTACAACATTCAAGTAGGTAAGTATAAAACATATTCAATTTCCTCCTTTACACCCTACTAGAGGCCCGGTGCATGAAATTCGTGCATGGGGGAGGGGGTCCCCTCATCCCAGCCTGCACCCTCTCCAATCTAGGACCCTTCGGGGCATGTCTGACTGCTGGTTTAGGGATCGGGCCTAAACTGGCAGTCAGACATCCCTCTCACAATCCTGGACTGCTGGCTCTTAATCGCTCACCTGCCTGCCTGCCTCGTCACCCCTAACTGCCCCCCACTGCTGGCCAGGTTGCCCCAACTGCCCCCTCCCTGCCAGTCTGGTCACTCCTTACTGCCCGCCCCCGCCAGCCTGGTTGCCTCTTACTGCCCCCTGCCAGCCTGGTTGCCCCCAACTGCCCCCCTCTGCTGGCCTGGTTGCCCTTAACTGTCCCCCCTTCTGGCCTGGTTACTCCCAACTGCCCCCCCCCCCCACGCTGGCCTGGTTGCCCCACACAGCCTGCTGTTCAGTCATTTGGTCATTCCTCACTAACCGCCCTGCCAGCCTGGTTGTAGGCGGCCATCTTGTGAGGGTGTGGTAGTCAATTTGCATATTACTTCTTTATAATATAGGATAAACTATGCAAAATTTAAATGGATCCTAACAATATTCATTTGTTATTATGAAATAAATGTATCCTATTAAAAATGCTACTTTGGTACCTAAAATATTTACATATTATTCATCAATGTGTAGAATCTTTTTTCAGCCTATTCAATCCAGGATGGGGCTGTACAATGGGTACCACCTGATGGGAAAATCTGAACTCTGAAACCTGTTATCTGGCTCAGGAAATGTCCCTGAAGAAATGTGGGCTTCAGTCCTTTCTCCAGGAGACACTCCGACATGGATCAGAGGAGACATCCAGAAACTCAGAAGTGGATATTTTATACAAATATCAAATTTAACTAAAATAGAATCAACATATATCATATTTAAAGATTCTCAGTATTTTAAGGTAAGACTGAAAATGTAATCTGCACATTTATTTATTAAGCCTATTTTATTCTTTTTTAAAAAAAATACATTTTAAGAACAATTTTAATAATATAAAATTTCCTAAAAATTTGCAGAAAATCAGGCACCTGTCATAAGTTAATTTTTTTAATAGGCTCAACAGAAAGGATAAACATTATTTTATTGCTGAGATCTCAAAAAAAGTTGGTTTCTTATGTCTTTGTAATGGTTTATCTTGTAATAGCTTCAGAATGCTTTCCAAATGCGTATTTTCTGTTGTCTTCCTGTACAGGTTACGGACCTAGTCTGAAAGCACGTCTCTGCAGCCATTGCTGCAGAGCTCTCTCTGTGCTCCATCCACCAGGTTAGGCCTCTGAGAATCCGGAGGGAAGGACAGTGAGTGTGCAGGGGACATCCTGCACATCCTCAAATATGAGATTTTCAAGGAAACTTTTCCGAAGTCCTGGGCCAATGTCAGATCCTGGGTGAGTTCTTAGACAAGTGCCTGAAGTGGCATCCACTTGCTTTCCAAGGCTGTGGGAATGATGATCTCGGGCCAGATATGTCTATTGCTGTCACCTGGAGCCAGGCCGCTTCCCAAAGGGGCTGGAGGAAGGCCAGGTACCAGTGAGAGGCACACCTTGTTTTTTGCTTTGAAAAAAGCACTGGGTGATTTGGCTATGCCTTCCAAGAAGACCCAGAATTCTGCCAAGAGGAACCAAAAAAAAAGAAAGAAAGAAAAAGAAAGAAAGAACGAAAGAGAACAACAAGGGCCTGAATATTTTTAAGGTCAATTATTTCAATAAGGAGCCGAAACAGAGAATAGCCCTGACTGTCGAGAGAGCACCTATGGTCTGACCTGCCAGGAGGTCAAGTTAAAGGCATCCCTGGAAGGGCCCAGGTCCTGTGCACATGGAATGAGATGACTGGTGTCACCCTTCCAGCCTGTCTCAGGGAGCTCTTCAACACACTCTGAAACCGTAATTTCCTGCAGCAGCTACCCATGCTGGATCTCCTTCCGAAGTGACACTGATCTGTGCCTCTCTGAAATGCTAGGGAGCGATTTTTTCCTGAGGCATCGGTACCATCATCTCTTTACTCCTTTACTTTTTGCTAATCCCTGTGTTTCCTCTCTCAGGGAAGGGAGCTTTATGTGACGTGCAGCGCTCCCTACGCTGCGCCTGTGCTGGGAAGAGGAAGGCAGAGAAAGCCAGTCACCGGGCCCTCGGTTACAGCGGGCTGGAACTCCTGTTGGGAGAGATTACTAAGTGTGTTTGGGGACATATTGTGCCAGTAACACAGTATACAAGTGGAATCCTCAGTAGTGATAAGAAAGATGTGCTTGTCATAACCTCAGTTTCTCAGTTATCTATCTTCTCAGAGTCCTGAGAGTCATTGGCATAGATTTTGAGGGTTGAGGCTCTTTGAATGGAGCTCCCCAGAGGAAGCAGCTGAAGGGTGACCAGGGCGAGGATTAGAGTCTAGAGTTAAAGACCAGAGGGAGCCGAAGGAGCAACGGGGGCAGAGCCGAGAGAGGGTTCAAGTTGGAGAGGATGGACATGCCATTCACTTTTTTACATGTGATTAAAATGTTATTACCATATTTCTTTGGTTATAAGAAGCTTATTTTTACTTGAACATACTTTAACTGGCTTATACTTCACAACAGATGCATATTCTTAATATAGAGGCGGGGTTTCCCCACACTTGAGAAGCTTTTACTAAAATCACACTGCATCTTTGATAGATAGTATCGTGGTATTTAAAAATATATTTCATTGGTACCCACAGCTTTCATTCATGATTTGTAGATATTTTATTACTGTAAAGACAGACTATTTGTTATCCTTCATGTTAACTCAGTTTATATAAAGAGTGGGAGGAGGTGATATATTTAGGAATTTAAGGGGCATTAATAATCTATTCAGGGCCCCAGGGGTGGTGTATGAGTGTGGATGCTGAGGCTCAGAGGGGCTCGCCTGCTTTTTAATGTCCCCTTATCCTGCTATGCAAATATCTAGGAGCATTACAAAGAGGGTATGTAGATAGCTGCTATTTGTAGTGGTAATATCGCCTACATTTGTAGTGTGGACAAGCGATGAGGAATAATAATGATAATGAAGCAGTTTTCAGCAGGTTCAGGAAGAACGGGCCATAAGGAAGACACTGCTGAGCTGCTTCTGAAAGCTGTGTACTCATCCCTTGTGATGTGCTTTGTCAGGCAGAACTAATTATCTGTGGATGATAAGAGAAAATATGGTGGAAAACAGCAGTCATCTCCCATGGCGGGAGTATCCCAGCCAGTCCGGCAGCAGGAGGCTAAACCAGCACGGAGCCTGCGGGGCCTGGCGACCGCCGTGGACAGGGGTGGGGCAGGCCGTGAAAATCACTTCAGACGCATCTTAGAAACTAAATTTTATTTCAACTGCTTGACATGATCCTATTAGAATAAAAAGGGAATTATTCTAAGCACCCAAACTACAGCTTTCTAACCAGAAAATTAGCGTAGCTTGCCGAAGTTCACAGATGGCATAACCTATGTCTGTAAACATCATACTTTGCAGTTTTAACAGGAGAGCAAATGTTAACGATTTTTAAATATATCTTTGCCTATATACTCAGTAACCAAATTATTATTTAAGGGTCTTAATGAACATTGGTTCAAAATTTAAAGAGAAAAGTTACATATTCTAGCCAAACTTTCAGAATCTCTAGCAAAAAAAAAAAAAAAAGTTATTTTTTTTTAAATCTGAATTTAGTTCATAGCAGCAAAGAATGACTTACAGGGTTTGCCAGTTCCCTCTCACATCCCTGCTTCAACGTCCCAGTTCTCCAGGGCCAGGCATTTTCTGAAGACGTCATCGGGGTTCAGCATCTCCCAGGATCTTTCTGCTTTGTGTAGACCAGTTTCCTTACCCTGGTGCCAAGGTGGCTGCTCCTGCTCCAGGCACATCTGCCTTCCAGTCAGGAGGAAGCAGAGAAGGTCCCAAAAGGTCAGGGAAGCCAAGCAGTGACTATGAGTGACTAGCATTTGAAGGAAATACAGGTTTTGCTAACTAAGAATAAGGGGAGAATAGGTATTACTGGGGTAACCAATAGGGTTTGTAAATAGACAAATCCATCTATCTGGTACTAAGAGAAAAAATGGGAACAGGGATTTTGTGACTTTTAAAATTTTTAACTAGGTCCATGGTGTAGAAAACAGGAACTGCTATTGTTTCACTAAATTTGTTTATTCAGTAAAAAATAATAGTCTGAAAGTTGCAGACAGTTTGGGGGAGGAAAATTGTTTAAAAGTTCAGCAAAATTGCTGAAAGTGTTTTTTTTTTAGTCAAACATGAAATAAGGTGAACAAAAGAGTATACCTGAACTTTCTCAACTTATTATTTCTATGATTACATTAATTTTCCATCACCAGCAGTAACCAGAAGTTAACTATGAAACTGTGGTCAGCTTGCTTATTTACAGACCTTAACACACAATTAACTGTTAGGAAAATTTAAGGAATTTTTCTGTCAGTTTAAACCAGGGGAAGGGTCCTGCGTTTTGTTTTGTGTTTTAAGCATTTCCTTGTCGCTGCTGAGCTCCTGAGGAGGCTGGGGGCCGCAGAAGCCACTGCTGGGCCTCTGTCCTTGCTCAGCCTCTGTCCCAGTCTCTGCGGACGGCAGCCTGGGCTCTGCGTTTAGAACAATGCCAAGAGTCCAGATGCAACCAGCAAGCAACAACCTAAAACCAACTTAAATCCCGGATTCTTCCTGACTGAGTTTCAGAAGCATCAAAAACCTGAAAAGGCCAGTAACTACTGATGAAATTGAAGCAGTCATCAAAAAACTCCCAGCAAACAAAAGCGCTGGACCAGACGGCTTCACAGGGGAGTTTCACCAAACGTTCAAAGAACTGAAACCTATCCTTCTCAGACCATTCCAAAAAATTCAAGAGGAAGGCACACTTCCAAGCTCTTTCTATGAAGCCAGCATTACCCTAATCCCAAAGGCACTACAAAGAAAGAGAATTACAGGCCAATATCCCTGATGAACATAGATGCTAAAATCCTCAACAAAATCCTAGCAAATCAGATCCATCAATACATTAAAAAGATCATACACCATGACCAAGTAGGATCTATCCCAGGGATGCAAGGCTGGTACAATATGCACAAATCAATAAACATGATACATCACATAAACATATTGAAAGACATAAATATCTTTTTTAAAATGGGTATATGTAAATACTAAGGAAAGATTGATCTTATTCTTTTCAAACAGAAATGATAATGACATTAAGAAGGTATAGTTGTTAGAATATAACTATTCAGTTAACATATTTAAGGTAAAATATCTGGATATAAAGATAATTAAAAAACTTTCCTGCTTTATGAAGAAATAATAAAACTGTCTTACAAAAATTCTTTTTAATCAAACTATTAAATCTTGAAGTTGATCATGGAAAAAATAACAGTTTTCTAACTCATTTGTTATACATTATGGTTATGTAGTAATGTTAAAAAATTTCTATATTTTAAGAGGCTAATATTTATAATATACTAGTGGCCCGTTGCATGAAATTCATTCACCGGGGGGGGGGGTGTCCCTCAGCCTGCCCTGCACCCTCTCCAATCTGGGACCCCTCGGGGGATGTCCGACTGCCAGTTTAGGCCCAATCCCTGTGGCAGTCAGACATCCCACTCGCAATCTGGGACCACTGGCTCCTAACTGCTCACCTGCCTGCCTGCCTAATTGCCCCTAACCACTCTGCCTGCCAGCCTGCTCACCCCCAACTACCACCCCCATGCTGGCCTTCTTGCCCCCAACTACCTTCCCCCCTTTCTGGCCTGATTGCCCCAATTCCCCCCCTGCCAGCCTGCTCACCTGCAAGTGCCGCCCCCCACCCCCACCCCCGCTGGCCTGATCACCCACAACTGCCTGAAGGTCTCCCAGTCTAATTAGCATATTACCCTTTTATTAGTATAGATGGTAACTTCCATAATATTTGCACTATGATGCTGACAATTGGTCTGACAAATAAATATTGGTAAAATCAAGGGCATAAATTATGTCAACACCTTTTCAAAGATGCCTTGTGCTCACAGTGGGGCCATAAGGACATTCTAAAACAGTAATTACAGAACAGCAGTCCCCTGGTCCTTTAAATGCGCGCTGTTGTAATGCTGTGGCTAGGTTCTGGCTTTGGGATGTTTGCAGTGCAGAGAAGCCAGGACCACTTACACACACACACACACACACACACACACACACACAGAATTTTAGGGTGAGGGAACTGCACCCACTTAAGAATACCTTAAGTGAATGTAGACTATTCTTGTGTGCAAAGGAAGGGTCCTGACCAACTCAAGCTGAATCAAGTCACATGGATGGAGTAGTTGCCAGCACAGGGCCAGGCAGAAAGGGGGAAGTTCCATGTGATTAGGAAAGAGTCTAGTGAGGAAGGAAATGGCCTGCCTGAGGGGAAGGAAATACTTAATTTTGTTTCCTTTGATTTAAAAGAAAGAACATGTTGCAGGGATGGAGCCACTGTGGTTTTGAAAAGGGAATGCTGTGTAGGGGACTGTATCGCCCTTTTGGGGGCAGAATTCTCTGAGAAAGTGAACTTTAAGGATCCTCGTGCTGACATTCTGGAACTTGGGAGGTGAGAGGAACTGAGGACTGGCTGAGGCATCCCGACTGTGTCACTGTCATGAGGGACCAAAACAGCCTGGCTTGGGGGTGTGCACTCAGCCCAGGCACCCCTGTGTCTCCTGTCCTAAGAAGCTTTACTCCCTAGCTTTTCATCCAAAAAAATAGCCAGTTTGGGCCCTGGCCAGGTAGTTCAGTTGCTTGGAGCGTTGTCCCCATATGCCAAGGTTGCAGGTTCGGTCCCAGTCAGGACACATACAAGAAGCAACCAATGAGTGCATACATAATGTGAACCACAAAAATCGATGTTTTTCTCTCCCTGTCTCTCTCAAAACAATAAATTAAAAAAATCCAAAATATGGCCATTCTGAAAGATCCAAATTCATTAATATCCTGTTTGAATGCTTCCTGCTGACCTTACTAGCAAATGCAAGTCCTCTTGCTGAGCCCACAACGCATCGGGCTGACCCACACGGGGTTGGGTGGAATTCTCCAACCGCACTGCAGGTGGACTCCGTTGCTCTTGCCTTTGGGGAATGTTTGGTGGAGTTCCCTGTGGAAGACGCAGCTCAGCTAGGAACCAACACCTACAAAGCAGAGCACCTGCCCTGGCGACTTTGACCTTGGGCCCGTGGCTGAAGCAGGTGTTCTCTGCCGGATTCTCTAACCTGCGTGGCGGGTCTGGGGCAGTTGGTGTCCGCTGGCACCCCTTGCACTTCCCTTTGGGCTACTTTTGCCATTGTGACCTGTTTGAGTTGCCACCTGGGCACCCACCGTGAGCTCCGTGAATGCCACCGAGCCTGCACTGTGTCCCACAGCAGCTCTTGAAATGTGTTAAAATGCATTTGAGCATTTCACACTCTGCAAAAACAGTAGCAAAAATTCTGTCTTATGCATCCACCCATTTTGGAGATTCACTGTCTTGTTCTGTTTGATTGGCCTCCTTACTGAATTGAGAGGGGGGCGGGGGAGAGAGAGAGGAGAGCTTTTCTAACTAGAATGTAAAGGCACCGAGGACAGATGGGGGCTGTATACCCCGAAGTGTGTCACACAATATTGCTGGATAGAATAAAAAACAAATGTATAGGAGTTGACAGTGAGCTGCGATGACTCTGGACAGAATGTGGAATATTGGAATTAATTCATGGCGTTATTTCTGTATTCAGTAGACTTGTGCATACCAGTGCATGTGCACGTGTACAAACACACACGTTAGTTACTGAAACACTTGCTAAGGCATAAATCATACTAATGGAAAACACCCACCCTTCAACGGGACGACAGCGTGCAGCTGTGAGCATCGGAACCCATCCTCCTGGCGCCCGCGCAGATCTGTGATACATCAGACGAGGGAACATTTTCGGTGAGGACGGGGGCCTCCGGGACAGATGCACGGGCCGTCTTGTCCCGATGACGATGAACGCAGTGCAGGGCCCTGAGGACCCTGGCGGCCTGTTCGCAGGGCCCGGGACGGTAGGGGCAGCCCTGAGCTGCTGGGTTTGTGTGGGAGAGGCGGTTCCCAGGGCCGCCCCTCAGGCACCCGCTGGCTGTGCTCAGCCCACTCCTCTGCAGGGGGTGAGACCGAGGCTGTTGTACGGATGTGTTAGAAAATGCACCAAACATAAACCTTTGATATATTTCAGTTCTTCATCAATAATAGCAAGTTGTATATAGTCGCAACACATGAGAGCACTTCCCCAGGCCTTGTTGCAAGCCACCGCGGACCCAGCATGGCCTGCAGTCACGTTTTCTGTAAGGTGCGCTGGGCTGACTGATCCCTCTTCCCTCCTGATGGTCCCTCCTGAGGGTGGCTCTGCTCCTGTCCGTGTGATTACTCTTCACAGGTCCCCGCAGACCTGCAGGACCCCTCGGAGGCCTCGAGCTGTGCCAGCATCTGCCCCGCATGACAGCGCGCGGGTTCACTCGTATGAATTGTGCTGTGTGGTGTGCCAGGGGCGCGGGCGGGAGTGGAAACCAGAGGCCTCTTACTGAGCTGTCTGGAGGCGGGCTCTGTGCGGCATGGGCAGGAATGGAGTCCGACTGCACTCACGGCAAATCCTCGGCCTCGGGTGGGAGGGAGGGTGTGAACAGGCAGCGCGGGAGACTGAGACCCCACGTGCAGGTGAGAGCTGGGGGACACCACGCCAGGCGGAGCCAGGGAGGTGAGGCCACAGCGGGGGTGGACTTGACAGTCTCTGAGGAACCCAAACACCAGGGCTTGACAATTGAGGAGGAGGATGGGGGACATAGAAGAGGCTGGAATGACGGCAGTGACTGGGGACTTGGCTGGGTGGACAGCATGGTTTCAATGGCAGTGAGAAGTGTAAACGATTTTGGGAGGCAAAGATGGTGGATTCCGTTTCAGGATGTCTGGTTTGAGCTACTGTGGAATTTATTTATGTTCATCATGCAGATGGAGTTTCCAGTTAGGGTTAAAGGTCAGGGGTAGCTTGGGAGCCAGCAGAAACAGGTGGTAGAGTAAAACATGAAAATGGACAACATTCCTTAAATGACATGTAGAATGGGAAGTACAGGGATTGTGGGGAAAAAGCAAAACAAAACAAAAAATTAATGTTTCAAGGGTGGGCAGAGAATCTGAAGCAGTGATGGGACCAGAAGCTCTCAGGGCCTGTGAGTGAAGGCAGTCACACTGTTTCTAAGGTGACCAGTCCACCTATAGCACCCAGAGCACCTGAGACTGTTCTCTGGTAAAGGGAACCAGGATTCTTTGGAGAAGTAGCTGACTTTAGGGCTGGGGCAGGACATACACAGGATCTGGGAGCATCTTACCGGGCTAGAGGTAAGGAAGTGAGAAAAGGAAAGAAAAACAATCAAACCCCAAACATTCCATCACACATGGTCAGGTTAACTCAATGGCACTCAAAATCAACGGAAAGAGCTCCCAATGTCCAAAAATGGAAACATTTGAGCAAGAAAATAACATGATTTGATTATGGCCCAGGGCATAAATATCCACAACTCCACACTGATATAATTAAGTGATTGAATCTATAACTAACTGAACGTGAATGGACAACTGTCCCAATGGATTAATTCCAAATAATTTCTGTAGACACACTGTGCTCAGGGAGGGAGAGTGTATCCCCCACAAGCTGCACGTGCTGTCTTCCTTCGAAAGAGTGCAATAGGAAAGGGGCAGTGGGGAAAACCTACAAACAGACTCAGCCCAGAGGTCAAGGTTCACAGGGACAGCGGTGAGCCTTGTTGATAGTATGCAAACTTGTTCTAGTGGAGGGTGTGGCCCTCTGCACAGTCCAAGCATGAGAAAAACCTTTGGAGTCATTCTGTAATGTAGCAGACCAGGACTCCACAGGGTTGTCAAAGTCATCAAAAGCAAGAACAGTCCCTAAGAAAGAAAGGGTAAAGGGTGGTGGTGACACGTTTGAAACGATGTGAAGAAAACGTGACATCAGGTAAGTGTCCAAAAATGAAACCCCTGTTCCCCTCTCCTCCCAGCTGTCGGCATGCCTCTTCTGATGATAAAACTTAACGAAGGGAAGCCCCCCTGTGGAGGTAGTCTTTGCGTATTTGAAGATTTAGGGCTGAAGTCTTCCAAAGCATCTATCTTAGCTTGATATCACTGTAACCCTCTCCAAGCACATCCTTATTTATTCTTTTCACATCTCAACTATAGGTTAATTCAGGAAAATTGGAAAATAAGATTTCACCGTAAGACATCTGAGATGGTCTTGAATAGAACCATTTCATGTAACCTGCAAGTAGAGATAAATCAGGGCAATGAGAACACTCATAGCCTGAGGACTGTCCCGCCCAGGGGACACTGTATGCGGCAGAGATGAACTCCTAACCTTATAAAGGGTGATCCTTCCTGGATTTCCTGGATGAAATCTCTTTAGCTACAATCTCTCCCTTAAGATCACTCTTCCCTCTAAGAAGTGATTATTGCAGGAGAATAAACAGGAGCTGAGGTCAGCTATAGATCTTATATGGTACTTGTCCAGAGCAGAGATCTTGGAAGCTTGTGATGTGGAAACCCTGGGAGCGGGCAAAATGTGACTTAAGTATCCATTCAGCCTGTATTTCCCTTCTTAGTACTTTTGCACATCAATTGCTTTGTATGCATTTTGAGGGACTATTTAAGTAATCAAAGCCTCTCTTTGAATCTGGACACTCATCGGCTTTTCCTCAGTTGGCCCCCATATTCTACCCAGGTTCCCTGTCAACAGCAACATTATCTCTCTTTGGTCTAATTCCTCAATACAGTTTATTTTGTTATTGTGTGACTTGCTTAGCCAGGCCAGACTTAATAGGAGACTTCTATAAATAGCATTATAACTGAATGGTATGGAGTTTGGAGCCATTAGTCATTAGATAAGAGTGATAATTTCATGTATGTGTTGAAAATTTTCAATTCCACATCAGAATACAAAGTGGCTTCTAGGTAGGTTTTTAAGAGTGCCTATGAAAATTATACTGTATGTGTATTCTCTCTCTCTCTCTCTGTATGTATATATATATATATATATATATATATATATATATTCCTTTTATTTTATATACATTCCTCTTTTGTATATGCAGTATGTGTAAATTTGCTTATTTGAACATTTAAGGCTGAACCTTTTAAAACATTTCTCTTAACTTCATACCTATGTAATTACATAGATATGCAAAATATGTAAAACTATATACATAATTCCTGCTTGCTAAACAGATTTCTTGAAAGAATTTAAGATAATTGTTTGAAACCAAAAGCAATAGGATTTGGATCTTAACATTTTTAGAATCATACAGAGAAATGCTGAATTTTGGGGGGAGATTTGCTATAAGAGATGTAGGTCATTTGGGTAATCTGTGGTGATATCCCCTCCATTTCCAATTATAAATCAACTAGAGGCCAATGCACGAAATTCGTGCAAAAGTAGGCCTTCCTTCCCCTGGTTGCCCACACCGGCTTCCCTTTGGCACCCAAGGCCCAGGCTTCCCTCGCAGCCCTGGCTTCGTCTGGAAGGTCATTGAAAAGGACGTCCGGAAAGACGTCCGGTCTAATTAGCATATTATGCTTTTATTATTATAGATGTAAATAGACACAGCAGTTTATGATGGACAAAATATTGAAACTGCAGGCAATTCAGTCCATGGAAAATAAGCGCTAAGCATAAAGTTCCTGACACATCCATTAGAATTCCTCAAGTTCAGAGCCAGTGCCAGAGAGCCAGGTCATCCAGGCACAAAACTACTTGTGTAAATTGGGAAGGTGAAGGGTCAGTGACTGTAATGAAAAGATTGGAATAAAATACAGTGGCTTAAATATGATGAAAGGTCACTTCCCTCTCATCTAAATGTCTGCACATCAGGGTGGTGGGCGTGTCTACCTCACACGATCATAGAGACCTAGGTTGTCTTTCTTGGTTTGTCATCCATTCATCACCACTGGCCTAGTTTTCTGGTCTCAGAGGTAAGGAAAGTGACAGGAAGCCATCGAGGCCAAGCAACTCACGAGGAAGTGTGTGATTTCGGTCTCACTTGCTTAATCAGTGAGACTGAAATCACACACTTCCTAGTGCTCACGCCCCTTGGTGAGACCTGACCACCCAGTTGTAAAGTCAACACTGAACTTGCCTTATAGATAAAAAGCTGAGTTGTGGCTTCAGCTTCGAAATCGAAGACAATGAAAAGAACAATATCTATCCCATTTTGTTAAGGGAGAATTAAACGGAATAAAATCCTCTCTCCTCATCAGGACATGTAGTGGCTGAGCATGAGGCATCTTCCTTTCCCAGTGTGATTTGGCCTGCCTGGTGATCTGGATTCGCTGGCAGGTCCAGGATCTGGGGTGTTTGCTGGAGACACAGACACTCCAAGTTCCCGTGAGCCCTAAGAATGCGATGCCAGGGAGTAAAAAGTGACAGGGGCTCACGGAGCAGTGGAAAATTATTCTTCCTTGGGCAGAACCTGGCTTTAATCTCTAATTGAAGAGGAATATGTTGTCTTATTTCATCTAATGATTTTGGATTAGACAATAGTTCCTGATTCCTGTAGCTCATGATCTCTCGGTGGCAAAGAGCCCTAGAAAACTGCCTGTTCATCGGATGCTTGCCTGGCATTTCCCTCTGATATTACCTAGGTGCTCACAGATTTATCACAAAGTATTCCTTGGCATATATACTGCATCTTCTTTATCCAGTCATCTATTGGTGGACGCTTCGTATTCAAAAGAAATGCTCTCTTTTGTCCTTTGGATTTTAGCCTTACCTCCTACGTATTTCATATGATCCCATTTGTCTCAATGTGACCTATGGGAATAAACTCGCTGCAAATGTAACAGACAAATTTTCCCTCTTGATTTTGAAAAAAGCTGCAAACGCCTCCTTGTCAATGTTGGTTGTCTTGTTAGTACTGTGGAAGATGTCACCATCATGGCTGTTCCATAAATCCCCTGGGAGGTCAAGGTCAACACTATGAGATCATGGTGAACACTGAGAGGGACCAGTTATTACTTACTGGTCATAGTTTATAAAGGCCAAATACATAATCAAGGACTTGAAACCAATCCCTGTGTAATAACTAGGAGTCTTCCTGCTGCACCAAAGATCGGTTGTGAATGAAGGTGTTTTCAGTTAACTGGTGTTTTTGGGAAAATAAAATTAAAACCAAAATCTTCTCTCAGCCTAGGAAAGGTCTCCATTGAGGTAGCAGGGAAAAAACAACAACAACAACAACACAATTTTTGGTTAAGTAATCATCAAATCTGAAAATCATAAGTAATCTGCTAAGAGATTACAAAGACAGAAAGAATCCTCACCCTTTTGTATAGCCAAACAGATACACCTATCCCATGCATGTTCTCAAGACGAGCAAGGATTGGTCCACAGCAGGCTTGTATGGCTCCCTTATCATGCCTAGTTCACCCTAGCTTTGCCTGGTAATCGAGGTGACTATGTTTGCTAACTGTTTATCCAGAGGAAAAATAAACTTCTCACATCTTTTTTTTTTTTTTTGCAGTAATTTTTTTCAATTACAATAGGCATCAATATTATATTGGTTTTATGTGCACAACATAGTGATTACACATTTACATGATCTTACGAAGTGACTAGAGGCTCAGCACATGATATTGCGTGGCCCCGCCCATCCACGCAAGCCCCACCTGCCCGCCCACTGCTCCTCCACGCTCACAACCTGCCCACCCACCCGCCGCCCCACCTGCTCGCATCCTGCTCCACTGTGCTCACGCCCCACCCACCCGCCATGCACCTCATGGTGACCAGTCATTTGGTCATTTTGGTCATGACACCTCTTGGCCTTTTATTATTATAATTCCCCCCAGTAAGTCTAGAACCCACCTGGAACCATATACTAGTACGGTTATTCCAATATTATTGATGACTAGAGGCCTGGTGCACGAAATTCGTGCATGAGGTGGGGATGTCCCTCAGCCCAGCCTGCACCCTCTCCAATCTGGGACCCCAACTGCCCATTTAGGCCCGATCCCAGGTATTTAGGTATTTATCCAATTTCTTTGGATAAATACCCGGAAGTGGAATTACTGGGTCATGAGGCAGTTCCATATTTTGAGGAGCCTCTATACTATTTCTTACAGTGGCTACACCAATCAGTGGCAGTCAGACATCCCTCTCACAATCCAGGACTTCTGGCTCCCAACTGCTCACCTGCCTGCCTTCCTGATTGCCCCTAACCGCTTCTGCCTGCCAGCCTGATCACCCCCTAACCACTCCCTGCCAGCCTGATTGCCCCTAACTGCCCTCCCCTGCAGGCCTGGTCACCCCTAACTGCCCTCCCCTGAAGGTCTGGTCCCCCCCAACTGCTCTCCCCTGCAGGCCTGGGTCCCCCCCAACTGCCCTTCTCTGCAGGCCCAGTTGCCCCCAACTTCCCTCCTCTGCTGGCCTGATCACCCCTAACTGCCCTCCCCTGCAGGCTTGATTGCCCCCAACTGCCTTCCACTGCTGGCCATCTTGTGGTGGCCATCTTGTGTTCACATGGGGGCAGCCATCTTTTGTGTTGGAGTGATGGCCAATTTGCATATTACTCTTTTATTAGATAGGATTTTCCCTGTGCTGTACTTTACATCCCCCTGAATATTCTGTAACTATCAATTGGTATTTCTCAATTCCTTCACCTTTCCACACATTTCCCCCCCAACCCCCTCCCACCTGGCTACCATCAGTCTGTTCTCTGTATCTATGAGTCTATTTCTTTTGTGTTTATTTATTTATTTTTAGATTTCACATATAAGTGAAATCATATGGTGTTTGTGTTTCTCTATCTGACTTATTGTACTTAGCATAATACCTTCTAGGTCAGCCGTGGGCAAACTATGGCCCACGGGCCGGATCCGGCCCGTTCGGCTGTTCTATCTGGCCTGCGGAGCCGAAAGAGCGGAGGGTTCTCTTGCTCTCCCCTCCGCTTTTTCACCAGCAGCAGTGTTAACATGGCAACGTTGGGAAACACGGCCGCAGCTCCTTCTTCTGAGTGGGCGGATTTATATCCACCCATTCAGTAGAAGGAACAACCTCTCAATCTTCCAGAGGCTCCTTGTAATGCCCGCGGATGCATCTTCCGACATCACCCTGGGAATGCGGAGACACGTTATCGTGGTTATGTAGGGAGACACGCCCCTGGAGAGCACAGTATCAGAGCCTTTCTGAGGTAAGATTAAGAGCTCTACTCAAACACAATTTTTTCCTGTTCCCACATTCTGTACATCACAATGACTTGTTAATAAAACAACAAAGACTTTCAGCTTTTAGTCACTTCAACTGGTGGCCTGTCCTTTGTCACAAAACCCTGAAACAGCACCAGAAGAGGTGCAACTGGAACTCATCGATCTTCAGTCTGACTTTGTCTTAAAGGAGAAATTCAGCTCTCTTGAACTAAGAGACTTTTATGCTTTACTTAATGAAGCCACTTTTCCAAACATCCGGAAAATGGCACAGAAGATACTGGTGCTGTTTGGGTCAACCTATGTTTGTGAGCAGACATTTAGCGTCATGAACATCAACAAAGCCCCTCACAGATCCAGCTTAACTGACGAACACCTCAGATCTATCCTGAGAATAGCCACAACAAAACTAATTCCAGATTTTGATGCATTAGCTAAAAAAGGAGACCAACAACACTGTTCCCACTGAAGTTGATGTTTTAAAGACCAAAAACCTTTCAACCCAGTCTACATTGCCATCTACATCTACGTCCCGGGCATAATTTGGAAGTTGCACTAAAGAAAATGTTTAATTTACTGTTTACACATTTTGTTCTTTTCTATTTGTTTAAGTTTTAAATTATTTTATTATATTTAAGTTTAATTTGAAAGGCTTTTGTACCTTTCCTTTGTTAGGCAATTTTATTTTGCCTTTGCCATCTTTAATATAAGGTATGTTATTGTGCTATGATTCCTCCATTTTTTGAAGTTTCAAATTATAATAATTAGTGTTTACATTCTTCTTGTTAAAATGTTTGAAATGAATAAAACTATTGAAATAATAAAAAAAAAGACCGTACCCTTTTATGTAATGATGTTTACTTTGAATTTATATTAGTTCACACAAACACTCCATCCATGCTTTTGTTCCGGCCCTCTGGTCCAGTTTAAGAACCCATTGTGGCCCTCGAGTCAAAAAGTTTGCCCACCCCCCTTCTAGGTTCATCCATGTTGTCACAAATGGTAAGATTTCACTCTTTTTTATAGCCAAGTAGTGTGTGTGTGTGTGTATGTGTATATATATATATATATATACACACACACATACACACACACATACACACACACACATATTCTATCTTCTTTATCCAGTCATCTATTGGCGGACACTTTCATTGTTTTCCTATCTTGGTTATTTTAAGCAACACTGCAATGAACATGGGATGCTTACATTTTTTTTAAATTGGTGTTTTGAATTTCTTTGGATAAATACCCAGAAGTGGAATTACTGGGTCATAAGGCAGTTCCATATTTTGCGGAGCCTCTATACTATTTCTTACAGTGGCTACACCAATCTGGATTCCCACCAACAGTGCAGAAGGGCTCCTTTTTCTCCACATTCTCCTCCAACACTTGCTTTTTGTTGATTTAGTGATGATAGTCAAATGTCTCACATCCTTATGTCAGGAGTTAGTTTTGCATTGGAACCAGGTGCCTGCCAGAGTTAGCGTCCTCCCCGCTGCCCCTCACTCCCAGAGACTGGGATGTGGGCGCTGTCTCCTTTGATGTCTGCAGTTCAAAGAGATGACCCCCAGGTCCTTGAGAGAGACTCTTGGATCTTAAACCTGAGAAAAGGCCTATCTAGTTTCAGAAAAATTAATATGTATTTTGAAGATGAGGAAAGGTATTTACAAAATTTTTAAATTAAACACAATAAGGAAAAAAGGGGAATAGAAGTCTTTTCATTTCTTTTCAACAGGGAGAATCAAGCTTCTCATTTTTACATTATATTTGTCCTTACCCGGGTCATGTGCTGTTTTCTTTCAGAATCACCTTGCTGGTTACAGTGAGTGCAAGCATCATGGATCCCATCACTTTTCTCTTGGGTTTTTCTCATTTCCCTGTTTATTTCCTACTTAATATTGTACTGGTATGCATGACTTAGAACACCTAGTAGCTTTGGTTTTAATGAGCTGCTGGTTTCTGGACAACACGATTACTTTGTCTGAACCATTCTTCTTAAACTTAGCAAAACTATTTTTTTCTGTATGTTTTTTCTATGTATTGTTATATGTTATGATTATACTAGAGGCCCAATCTGCAATATTCTTCTAGTTAATATTTTAAGACTGATAAAATCTTAGCTTCTCCTTAGGAGACCTGAAGCCTACAGAAGTAAAATGTTGAACTTATAAGTGGTAGAAATAAGAAGTTAATGTTAAAAATTCAATGGTTAGTTATAAAAATAATTATGCCCTGATAAAATAACACACCTTGAAAATTCCTCTTTGTGCTGCTCACCTCAAGGTCAATTTTTGCCCCACTCCTCAGTGGTGAGTGAAGGTTGGGGAAGGTTGGGGAAGACTGTTGAGCAAGTGTAATAGGAGGTAGGTGGCCTGGTTTAAAATTCCACTTCTGGAAAGTGGGTTGTTATTGTATGGGAGGAAAAATAATATTTCCTTTTACCCTTCTAGGTTTTGGTTGAGGCACCCCCAATGTAATAAAATACATAATTAAAGGAGAAAAACAAATAGAAGTTTAATTACCTGTATACCTCCCATATACTGGGAAACACCCAGGAAAATGGAGTAACTTCTTGAAATGGCCCAAGATCCCACCTTAAATACTATCTCTAGCTAAAGGCAAAATAAAATGTTGTGGGTGGAGGAGTCAGTTGTAAGAGGCTATCGGGAAAAGCATAGTAACAAGGATAAGGTTGTTTTGCAGATTCAAGTCTCTGCTTTATCCCTTGACAAGTTTCTAGAGATTCAGTCATTCTTCTACCCCAGTTACAAGGGACGGAGACACCCTTACAAATAGAGATTTCACTGATAAATATAAATCTTTTAAGAGGGGTAACTTCTCATTTTCAGAGTGTCTCCTGTGTCTGTTGTTCTTTAAAAAAATCCAGCTCAAGATAATCTTTATGCCAGAGAGTCATATTCTGGGCATCAAGTTCTTCTTCCTTTTAATATTATTATATATTTCAAATTTCAGTTGTATTAGCCAGGTAATAAATATAAAACTAATTTACAGTTAGTATTATTAAAATACTAAATGTGAATGTTGAGATAATCAATTCATAAGTGCTCAACAAATCAGGAGTCCAATAAAATTCATCTGAGATTCTATAAGCCAAAGCTTCCCTGTCTTTTTCTTTTTCCATTCAGATTATTTCTGAATACAGCACCTGGATTGATCTTGTTGCGTTATTACAAGTCCGTACCCACTCTGCATGCCTTTTGCTCTCCGACCTTGTTTCTTTCTGTACTCTCTCCCTTGCTTTCAGGCCTCAGGTCACATGAGCTCAGGACTTTCTTGCTGTTCTTGGAACAGGAGACATGCTCCCACCCCCAAAACTGTGTGATTGATACTGCCTTTTTGGGACACCTTTGGACCTATAGGCTGCACAGCTGGTTCCTCACTTCCTTGAGGTCTTTGCTCATATGTCACTTTCTCTTTAGGGGTTTCTGTAATCTACTTATCAAAATGGCAGATGGCAGTTCCCCTCCCAATACTTTCTAGTCCTCCTTTGTAACACCTCCCATCATTTAATACTAGATGCCTGGTGCACGAAATTCGTGCACGGGGGTATCCCTCAGCCCGGCCTACGCCCTCTCCCAATCCAGGACCCCTCGGGTAGGGTCCCTAGGCCTGGCCAGTGATCAGGGCTTATTGGGGCTTTCCTTCCCCCATCTGCTGGCAGCTGGCCCAGCCCCCACTGCTGCCATGCTTGTCATCTGTGCAGCGCTAGTCCCCTATCCCCTGCCACCGGTCACTCCCTTTGCTAACGACAGGCATGGGGTGCGATCTCTTGGCTGGCCTGGGCCTCACTCTGTGGGGCAATCAATCATAGGGCCCCCCCGATTAAAAACCCTGCAGAGGGAGGCCCCACCCACCCAGCTAGGGCTCCGCAATCAATAGCTGCACAGAGGGAGCCCCCCCCGCCCCCCGCCACCGCGGTGCCCTTGGCTGGATAGCTTGGGCCTCCCTCTTTGGGGTGATCGATCTTGGGGCTCCACAATTGATTGCACAGTAGAGGAAGACCCCGCCCACCCAGCTCTGGGATTGATCGCTGTGCAGAGGGTGGCCTGGGCCTCCCTCTTTGGGGTCATAGTGGGGTGATGGTGGGGTCCCCAACCAATTCCATCACACCTGCCTTGGCTGGCCTGGCACCAGTGTGTGTCATAGCATGGTCATCTGCAAGGTGGTCCAGATGGTCGTTCTGCTGTTCAGTCGATTTGCATATTACACTTTTATTATTATAAATAGGCTGTAATCTATTTAATTATGTTGTTTATTGTTTGTCTTCCCCACTATAATGTAAACACCATGAGAGTAGGAACTTGTGTCTGTTCTGTCAATGTTATAAGCCTACTTCCAGGAAGAGGGTAGTCAATAAGCACATGACAGTATAAATGGTATGAGCCCCAAAAGTAAGCACCCATCATTATTAGAGGGAGGACAAAAGAATTTCCTTGCATCAGAATATGTAGGATGGCATTGTGATGAAGGGGTTGTGAGTCGTGTCTTTGGATGATTTGTGTACTTTGAGACAAAGGGAGAAGAACCACTTGGGATGAACATAAAGTTATTTTGTATCATCACTGATTATCTTAGTAATTTACACTTACTTTAGGTAATCAATGTCTAGGTATTCAACCAACAAACAATATTATCTCTGGTCTTAGCTGGTTTTCTCTATCAGACCTCACATTTTGCATCAACCAAAAATGCCCCATTATATGTAAACTACAGGCCCGGTGCATGAATTCATGCATGGCTGGGGTCCCCCTGGGTGGCCTGTAGAGATAGGGCCAAAACCCACAGTCCAATGCCACCGGCAGCTCCTACCTGCTGCTCCCGCTCATCACGGCCCCACTATGCCTGCCATGGGCTTGCACACAATCAGTCCCAATCGGGAGAGACTCGTGCTGCCTTAACAGTGCTCGCCAGCCATGAGCCCTGTGCCTGGCACCCTCCCAAGGCGGGTGGCCTGCAAGATCGGGCTGAAATTGGCTCTCTGACATCTCCCGAGGGGTCCCAGATTGCCAGAGGACACAGGCCAGCTGAGGGACCCCACCGGTGTATGATCGGGCTGGGGAGGGACCTTGGGAGGACTCCAGGGCATGCTAGTCCATCTTGCTCAGTCCCAATTGGCCGGACCCCAGCAGCAAGTTAACCTACCGGTTGAAGCATCTGACCCCTGGTGGTCAGTGCACATCATAGAGAGAGGTTGAGCAGCCTTAGCATATCGTTAGCATATTACGCTTTGAATGGTTGGTTATTCAGTTGTTCTGCCATTTGGTCTATTTGCATATTACCCTTTTATTATATAGGAGGTAGTAAACTAATTGTGTTCTTTAAATCCCAAAGAATGGACCAGTCTCAGAAACCCTTTCAGAAAGACCCTATGCATTTATAGGTAACAAATATGTCCTAATGTTGAATTAAGCAGAGGCCACATGATTGGAGAATCTTATGGATTTTCTCTAGCATGTCTATTAAAATTTTAAAAATAGCACAGAAGGAGTTCTCTGGCATTTGTTAAATGAAATGTGAGTCTTTTTTGAACAGTTGGAGGGGACCTTTTATTTTTTTGGTGCTCTGATTTGAACAAAAATTGCTTGAGTGTTGTTCTGTATCATATTCTATGGAATGCAGTTGACAATTTGGATAACTATCTTACTTTCAGAAGTGCTTATGTCTAAAGGAAATTATAGCCCATAAAAATGATCTCTTCTGAACAAATATATGGTGTAGAATGGAAAAAAATAACACTGTGCTTTTTACTTGGCTTAACTTTATGTCCTTGTTTACGTTTTAGGTATTGGGTCCATCAAATGAAATACTGTTATTGGTCTTATTTAGATAGTTTCATTGCTGTTAGCTAAACTCTGCATATTATTCAGTGACTTGCATTTTCGAGGACTTGCCAAATGAGACTTACATTTGATAAAACGCATTAAATATTGTATTTTGATTGAATTAAAACTAATTGCATAATTTCAATTACTGAGACCACATTCTGAAGCATTCTGTGCATTTGTCTTTGTTTTTATTGTTGTAAACTCCAATTTTCTCTAAGCAAACTAGTGATGAAGCAAGAAGTGTTTACTGAGAGTTTGTATCATTAAGTAGTTGAGGGAGTTTAACAAATTATTTTTAATTTAATTCTTTTCAAACTGTCATTTTAATAGGTAACCTGAACATTTTGTCATTTTGTAAATTAATCAGCTTGATTGCCAGCCTGTAAAATCACTTATCCTTAATCTAAATTGCATTAAATTCTTCTTCTGTTGTAGAACTAATCACACGCTTTTGCCCTTGTCTGTGAAGGCAGGAATTATATAACATTTATTCTTCATTGCAGAGTATTTGACAGTGCCAAGCATGTAGTAGCTGCTCAGCAAATATTTGCTAATTAATAATGAGCAATCATGTAATCAATTTTTCTGATTGTTATTTTGAAAGGAATTGCAGTCTTAATAAACACAAAATCAGATGCATTATGATCCTCCAGAAACTGACAGTCTGATAAAAGCTTCAAATCTTTTAAACTTTTGATTTTCCCTGAAATATCCTAAAATATAATCTCTTTCCATTTCCATGTGTTCTGCCGCTCAGGCTGCACATCAGGGTGTGGTGTGGACCAGAGGCAGAGAGGGCACAGCGGGGGGAGAGGCGTGTGGTCCCTGCAGCGGCTCCTTTTCCTTGGAGCTCCTCTGGAAGAAGGAAGAAGACCCCCATTGAACCTCGCCTCCTGATGTGTTCTTCTCCCTAGTTTCATGCTCTGTAGTAACCACTGGGATGCTTCTCTTGCTTCATCACCCTCCATTTTTCTCAACCCTTAGCAAGCTAGTCTCTGACTCACTTTTTAGGATTTTTGTTCTCTCCAAAAGCACCAATATCTTATTGTTTGCCAAATTCAGAGATATTTATCAGTCCTCATCTGGCTTTGCCTCTCTGCCAAACCTCTCTGCTGATTTAACTTTCCTGTTCCAATGCTTAACATAACTACAGTCAGAGTTTAAAAATCCAAGCTCCTATTCATTTCTTAACCGTCTGGTTATAGAGGAAACCCAAACCCAAATATGTTCTACTATTGTACTTCATCTGCTGTAATTGTGTGTTTACTAACATTTCCAATTAAACAATTTGCAACTCAAGCTTATGTTTTTTGATACTTTTCTTCTGATATTGATTATTCAATATTCATTATCTCTCTTGACAGATACATAAAATTTGCATTTTAAGATTTTTTGGAAAAAATATGCATAAAATATTTGAATGCTATCAGCAATTTGCTGGTCAGTTTTAGTATTATGTATTTGGTTATGAAAATTTCCATGAATAGAATTTTGGACAGATTTAAGACACATTTAGAAGGAAAACTACAAGTAAAAAGTGTTGGTAAAGATTGGTATAAAGGGTTATGAAAGTAAAAGCAGCACAAACTATTTTTCAAAATATTTAATTGAGCAGGTACAAGGCAATTAGTTCAGTAATGTGGAGGAAACCAGGTTATGAACAGAGAGAATACACAAATCAGGACTTTTGGTGGAGTGGACATGACAAAGTTTGAGACAATAAGGAGGAAAGGAAGAGCAGGAGATTGGAATCAACAGAGAAAGACCCTGCCGGTTAGATACTGGACTGGCCAGGTGTATGAACACTGGAGTCACCCAAGAGATTGGAGCTTAAGACTGAGAGCTAGATAAAACATCTTCAGTAAGTCAGAGAAATGAGCTATTGAGAGAAGTAATGCCTAATGCATGGATAGAGGAGCTTGCAAATGAGGTCAGGAAGAAACACATAATTTGGTTTGTATGATTGGCAAGGGGATAGTCTATGAGCAGTTTAATTTGCTCCATCAGGGTCCAATCAGCCTGCTTGGAGGAACGGAGAAAGTGCACCTTGCTGGGTGACCTAAGGGTCAGTCTCATCTTCTTCAAGAGTGACTCTTTGTAGTGTATTTGGGGAGGGCGGAAGAATCATATCTGTCACAAATCTTCCATTTGCATCTACTTCTCCATGTCCTGAGCTTATCAGTATCTCCCCAAGTTCCCCTGAGGTTACTACTATCTTCATTTCTGCTGACCTACCTGGAACACTGATCATTGCACATTTGCCCTGACAATTTGTTACTGCCTGTCTAACTCTGTGGCAGAAGGAAATTATGTTCTCTAATTCCCATTGCTATGTTCTAAAAAAAGGAATCCTATCTAATAAAAGGGAAACATGCAAATTGACCGTACCTCTGCTACACCCACAAGCCACTCCCACAAGCCAATCAGGAGGGAGTATGCAAATTAACCCAACAAAGATGGCGGGCGATTTACATACGCAGACACTGAGTGGCCTGGGTCACAGGAATATACTTGGGACCCAGGCAGCTCCTAGCCTGTAGGTCCGGACTTAGGCCATGAGCGGCAGGGTCCCAGAACACCCCCGGCCACTCCAGGACTGCGGGTGTTTGATTGGCGATACGGGGATGTTCCCACCCCACCTCCAGCTGCTTGTGCGTGCTCTGGCGCCAAATGGTGGTTCGGGTCCAAGGTCCCAGCCTGGCGCCCATGACGGGGCTGGCTGCTGGCCTCCAGGGCATTCAGAGACAGGGATGTTCCCGCCCTGGCCCCAGCCACTTGCGTGTGCTCAGGCGCCAATTTGCGGTTCCGGTCCACCCCTCCAACCCAGCGTCCATGATGGGGGGCTGGCTGCTGGCCTCTGGGGCATGCAGAGACCCCGGCAGCTGCCACCGGGTGGCAGGGACACCCCCCTAGCCCAGTGAATACAACGCAGGGGCCACATGAGCTGCAGAGGAAACACAATTTAAAAAAAAAATATATATATATTATTGATTTTTTTACAGAGAAGAGGGGAGAGGGATAGACAGTTGGAAACATCAATGAGAGAGAAACATTGATTAGCTGCCTCCTGCACACTCCCCACTGGGGATGTGTCTCCAACCAAGGTACATGCTCTTAACAGGAATCAAACCTAGGACCCTTCAGTCTGCAGGCCCACGGTCTACCCACTGAGCCAAACCAGTTCCAGCATAAACACCTTTTCTGACCGCTCATTGGCTAAGCTCCTGTACACCGCCACTTGCAGTGTTCTTGGTAACTTGGGTTATAAGAATCCAAGAAGGTGATCAAGGGTTTTTCCACCACACTCCTGGAGGAAAAAACTAAGGTCCGCTGCTGGAGGAGCTAAGAAATGTCATATCTTGTCCTAGTCAGTTTGGCTCAGTGGATAGAGCCTCGGCCTGCTGACTGCAGGGTCCGGGTTCGATTCTGATCAAGGGCATGTACCTAGGTTGCAGGCTCCTCCCTGGCTGGGACCCAGGTCAGGGCTCATGCAGGAGGCAACCAATCAAAGTGTCCCTCTCACATTGATGTTTCTCTCTGTCTCTCCCTCTCTCTTTCACACTCTCTAAAAACCAATGGAAACATATCCTCAGGTGAGGATAAAAAAAAAAAAAAAAGAAAGAAATGTCATATCCTATGAAAGACACATCTTAAAAATGCCTAAAGAAAGTTGTCATTTTTTCACAGTGAAGGGACTAGAGTCTGTGTTGATGAAAACACCTTGGTGGCTGCAGTGGCTGGCAGTGGCTGCAGCATTGGGGTAATGGGGCTGGCGCCTTCTCTTGATCAGCCCAGTCACCTCCCACTGAGGATGGCCAGACTGCGGCTGAGGCCTGCTCCCCATGGGAGTGGGCCTCAGCCGTCAGTAGGACAACTCCTGAGGGCTCCCAGTCTGTGAGAGGGGGAAGGTTGGACTGAGGGAAACCCCCACCATGCACGAATTTCGTGCACCAGGTCACTAGTGTATGCAAAAGTTGTCACTGAAGGCTTGGAGTGTGTGTGTGTGTGTGTGTGTGTGTGTGTGTGTGTGTGTGTGTTTCTTTGCCCAAGTTAGAGTTGACTAACAATGGGCAGAGCCCTGGTTAAAGATACACGGTTCTTTATTGGGCAGTAGAGATAAGATTTGAGGTCATTTGGGATAGATGAGTGATTACAGAGTCCTCTTGGGATGCCAAGGCTGAGGAAAGAGAAACTTTTATTTAAGAACTAGAGGCCCAGTGCACAAAATTCGTGCACAGGGGTGTGTGTCCCTCAGCCCATCCTGCACCCTCTCCAATCTGGAACCCCTCGAGGGATGTCCGACTGCCCATTTAGGCCCGATCCCAGTAGGATTGGGCCTAAATGAGCAGTTGGACATCCCTCTCACAATCCAGGACTGCTGGCTCCCTACTGTTCACCTGCCTGCCTTCCTGATTACCCCTAACCACTCCTCTGCCAGCCTGATTGATGCCTAACTGCTCCCCTGCCAGCATGTTTGCCCCTAACTGCCCTCCTCTGCAGGCCTGGTCACCCCTAACTGCCCTCCCCTGCAAGCCTGGTCACCCCTAACTGTTCTCCCCTGTAGGCCTGCCCCCCCACAACTGCTCTTCCCTGCAGGCCCTGACGCCCCCAAGTTCCCTCCTCTGCCTGCCTGGTCACCCCTAACTGCCCTCCCCTGCAGGCTTGATCGCCCCCAACTGCCATCCCTTGCAGGCCTGGTCCCTCCCAAATGCCCTCCCCTGCTGGCCATCTTGTTGCAACAATCTTGTGTCCACATGGGGGCAGCCATCTTTGACCACATGGGGGCAGCCATCTTGTGTGTTGGAGTGATGGTCAGTTTGCATATTACTCTTTTATTAGATAGGATAGAGGCCTGGTGCATGGATGGGGCCAGCTGGTTTTCCCTGAAGGGTGTCCCAGATCAGGGTGGGGGTTCCCTTGGGGCATGGGGTGGCCTGGGCAACGGGCCTGTGGTGGTTTGCAGGCTGGCCACACCCCCCGGCAACCCAAGCGGAGGCCCTGGGATCTGGGATTTATTTATCTTCTATAATTGAAACTTTATAGCCTTGAGTGGAGCCAAGCCTCCTTCTTGCTCCATGGCTGCAGCCATTTTTGTTGGGATTTATTTATCTTCTGTAATTGAAATTTGGAGCCTTGAGTGGAAACCAAGGCAGGCCAGGGCATCGGGAGCTTGGCTTCCTCCATCGCTGGGGGCAACTCAAGCCTCCTGCTGTCTCCAGCTCCGTGACTGCCGCCATTTTTGTTGGGATTTATTTTCCTTCTATAATTGAAACTTTGTAACCTTAAGTGGAGCCCTGGGCCAGCCAGGGTGTGTGGAAAGCTTGGCTTCCTCCATTGCTGTGGAAACCCAAGCCTCCTGCTCGCTCTGTGGGCATAGCCATATTGGTTGGGTTAATTTGCATACTTGCTCCTGATTGGCTGTTGGGCATGGCTTGCGGGTGTAGTGGAGTGATGGCTAATTTGCATATTACTTTTTTATTAGATAGGATATATATCATCTATGAGTACAACCAAAATATGAGGTACTGAAAATACATCTCATAAGATATGCAAAAGATCTTTCTCAGAAAATGATAATACTTTATTGAAAGACTAGAGGCCCAGTGCACAAAATTTGTGCATGGGGGGTGGTTTCCTCAGCCCAGCCTGCCCCCTTTCACAGTCCGGGAACTCTCAGGGGCGGGAGACGACCTGGCAATCAGGGGAAGGCTACACCCCCATCACATCTCTGTTGCTGCCACTGCTGGCAGTGCAAGCCTCTGCCAGCCCCGGTTACCTGAGCCTCAGGTGGCCCTGGGCACATGGTCAGCCACCATCTGAGGCTTGCCTGCACCTCGGGCCCACCCTGGGCAGCTGGGCAGCCACCATCAGAGGCTTGCCTATGCCTTGGGTGTCGGCTGGGCAGCGGACATCTGAGGCTTGCCTGCATCTCGGGCCAGCCCTGGGTGGCTGCACCATGCACCTGCTGCCCCCCAGGCAGGGCTGAAATAACTGTGGGACTCTGGCGGGGCTGAGGAGATTGGGCACTGCTATCTTGTGCCTATGGGTGCCTCCATCTTTGTGACGGTGTGATGGTCAATTTGCATATTCCCTCTTTATTAGATAGGATATTAATAATTTAAATAAATTGAATTATATCCAAAGATAGAAAGATTCAGAAGTTAGGAGAGGTGTAAACTCTCCAACAGACCATTGTGAAAATTCAATGCAATTCCAATTAAATTTTCCACATATTATTCTCTTGGAACTTGACAATCTGATTCTCAGATTGATATGAACAATTAAAGAGCCAGGATAAACAAGACAATTTTGAAGAACAAGCTGTGACACTTCACATAATATAAAAGTTTGATAGAAACCTCTAGAAATGATGGAAGTGTGATACTGTCACACAGAATAAAATAATAAAGATGAAAACCCAATCAAAATGACAACTAATATATAAGACATATTGGAAATGAAAAATTTGTTTTTAATAATTGAAGGTAGAAAACAAAGTTAGATATAAGAACAATCAAAAGAGAGAGGGAGGGGAAATAATGCAAAAATGCATAATATTTTAAGTGGTGCTGAGGGTTATGAGGAAAAATAAATCAGAGTAAGGGGTGAAGGAGTGACCAGAAGAAGGCACCTGTTAGGGTCCTCTGGGACTGCTTCTCTGAGCCTTGATCCCAGATGACAGTTGAGTATGTCAGTATCTCTAGGACATCAAGGGAGGACCTGAGGGAGAAGAGTTTGTGACCAGCTCAAGGGCCAGTAGGGAAATGGCAGAATGAGGCAAAGTCCTAGAAGATGAGGTCAGAATTGGATGGGAAGTTGGGGGATGGGTGTGCTGACCATATAAGGCCTTGAAGGATCTGGAAGAATGTTGAACCTATTCCGAATGAGGAGGAAACCTCTTGGTGGCTTGAAGGAGATCCGCCTTTTTGTATTATATCAACATATTCTGATGGAATCAGATGACTCACTTCCTCAGAGGAAAGCATAGGTAGAAAACATGTAACGTAATTGAAATGAATGGGTTTAGAGAAAGCAAAAGAGATAACCTTTTGGGTTTATCTCACAATGGAGAATGGTTTTACCCATAAAACC
Organism: Plecotus auritus; assembly: GCF_963455305.1. Lineage (NCBI taxonomy): Eukaryota > Metazoa > Chordata > Mammalia > Chiroptera > Vespertilionidae > Plecotus > Plecotus auritus. Next base: position 53,689,364 of record NC_137777.1, on the reverse strand, counting down.
AAAATACCTGAAGCCTCTAAGGTAAAGTGCCCTGAGCCTGGGGCAGATGGAATTGCCAGTGTCCCTTCTGCTCCCCTTTCTCATGTTTTCCATGGGTCACCAACCCCTCTATGTTTGATGCATTCTTTCCTTGAGTATATAAATGCATTCAGTTCCATCAAAGACTGTCTTGACCTCAGAGTACTGTTTCACAGGGAGACTCTTCTCTGGACCACTGTGAGCTCATGTCACCTATTACTCTCCAGCAGTTATACTAATTTCTTTAAAAATAATGGGATAGCCCTGGCCAGTGTGGATCGGTTGGGCATTGTCCTGTGCACTGAAGGTTGGTGGTTCGATTCCTTGTCTGGGCACATGGCTGAGTTGTGGACTTGATCTCCAGTAGGGGGCAGCTGGTCATTGTTTCACTCTCACATAGGTGTTTCTCTGTTTCGCTCTTCCTTCCTCTCTCTCTAAAAAAATCAATTAAAAATCTTTTTAAAAATAATAATGGTACAGCAATTACTTCAAATTTTTTAAGAAGGCCATATTTTGGAAGTAAATAGAATCTAATCACAAGCTTTATTAAGCAACTTCTCAAAATGTAAATGGACAGGAATTGAAAGTTATCAGACTGATAATCTTTATTAAGTGTGGAATATAACTAATATTTAAACACAAATTAAATATTACAGTATTGAATTTTTTAATGATGTTATCTAGTCAAGAAAATGTTGTTAATGAGAATAGGTTTGGTAGTTTTAAATTTCTTTTTTCCTGCTTATATACAATTTAAATATAGTTTCTCGCTGAAATCCCTGAGTTTAAGAAGATATTTAAATATTGGAATGAAAGATCATAAAGACACAATGAATCTGCACAGATCACACAATGTGGAGAAAGATTTTACTTTTTAATCTGGGTCAGAGAAATAACTCTCTATTTCCAGATATATTTTACTTGTTTGTTTGAATTTTCTCCACTCCTTAAAAATGGTCACTCTAAAAATAGTGTTGTTTTTTATGCTCATTCTTGCAAAGCCTTTCATTTTCAAAGATAATTTCACAATTCCTTTAAACAAAAGGTTACTATCTGAGTAAGACACTCTTGGAAATGACCTCAATCAAAACCAGTGTTCATTTTCAATGAGATTATCAGTTACGATTAGAGAAAGACATCAAAAATAATTTATCAAAAGTTTGAATACTTTTTTCCTAAACTGTTAGTGTTTCCACGCTTATAGGTGATTGGTGTGTTAATTCAGGTCTTTAAATAATAATTTATAGAACAGTATTAGGATTTATTACATGATAATATGTGGTTTATATTTTGAGATCACATACTCACATATATAAGTTTTTCAAAAAATGATCTTAATATAATATACTAGAGGCCTGATGCATGAAATTCATGCAAGGGGCTCAACCCTCACAGCCACGGTGGCTTGCCTCGGCCCTCACAGTGCCAGCTTCATCTGGAAGGTTGTCCAGAAGGACGTTCAGAAGGACATCTGGAAGGTCATTCAGCTGTCCAGTCTAATTAGCATATTACACTTTTATTATTATAGATAGGCATAGACTTTCCAGGGACAAAACCAGACCTAAAAGAAAAGGTGCTGTTTCTCACCCTCAGAACTGACGGTGACCTGCTCTTAGAAGTGTCGGAGGGCTGGGAAAACTGCCCTTATTTCCACCATGCATTTACAAAAATTAAATATAATTTTTAGTGAAGCATAGCAGTTAGAAAAATAATTTAAAATGAATATACTTTAATATACATTCAATAATGGTGAACAATTATAACAAAGTCAGCATTTGACTTATCCCCTCTGACCGTCCCTCTCAGTCTTCATTGTCTCAGGAATTGCCACATTCCCTTTTATAAGCACTTGTGTTCCAGACCTGGGGATGGCCCTTCATTCACACTCTACAGCCAACCATTGCAAAACCCCACCGACTGCCATTCAGAAGATATTTGGGTACTTGGAACCCCACCCCTTCTCCTCACCATGTCCTGTCTGGTGCCAGGCCAAACCTCCCCAAATCTTGTCTAGATTACTACAGTCAGCTCCCAGCCAGTGCCCCTGCTGTTCCTTTTATTCTCCCTTCTAGAATCTACTGCAGCAGAGTGAGCCTTGTAACACAGAAGTCAGATCATCTTACTTCTCTGCTCAAAATAACTCAATGAACTCATTTTCTCAGAGAAAAAAACACACAAGCTATTTAAAATGGTCTCAGAAGGCCCTTCAGGCACTGGCCCACCTCCCAACCATCTACCCAAAGGCTCTCCCTGGCAGACTTCCTGGAGGAACCCCTCCAACCCCCCAAACAAATGAACAAACAAACAAAACACCAGATGCTTTTTTCCTGTGCTGTCTCTGTGTTCAGTTCTTTCCCACTCTTAGCCTTTCCTCTTCTCTCCTTCTGGTCCTTGAGTCCTCATCTGTCCACCTCACAGGGCTCCCGAGAGAAGAAAGGGACCCTGGGGGGTGCCCCTGACTCCTGGGCAGCCTCTCACGTATCCTGTTGCAGTAAGGCATGCAAGGTCCCACTGTTACCTTCATTTGGACTGGGTTACTGCGACACCTGGGCCCTCAGCTCCTAACAACTGGGAGGAGAAATTCTTATAATGTGGGACATGAGTATTTGGGTGAAGATGCCTGTCTATATCAAATTCCTGCTGATAATCTCAACATACCTGTTTTGTCTGTCTTCTTTGGCTTAGAACTCAAGAGGACTATGTATAATGACTTCTTCAAAAATGTAACTTTTGTTGCATTGGATGGGATCTTGAGAAATAAACAAGAATGAAATTTGGGGACCAAAATAACACTGGGATTTCATGGTTTTGTTGGGCTGGGCATGGAAGGCTTGGGCTCTGGCTGTTGGCAGTGCCTTGTTGTGCATCGGGCTGGTCTGATGCAGTGTAGCCATGAGCTTTCAACTGCCAGGCCCCACAAACACTGTTCTGCCATCTGTGACCTGCGCTTTCCTCCATTTTAAACCCTTGCCTGAGGTTAAGGAGGGCAGCTTTAACCTCAGGCAAGGGTTTAAAATCTTGTCTGAACGTTCAGCCTCAGCCACTGCGGCGTGCTGGGACTTCCTGGAGGTGGTGCGAGCAGGTAGGAGATGACAGTGACATGACACCCCGCCTGACACAGAAAGCTGAGCAAAGGGAGGCTCTAACCTAAAGGCAAGAGCCCATCACCTGTTATCAGCTTTGCCGTTGAAACCTATGCTGAAGTTCTTCTTCATCTGCCTCACCCTGTTATCTTCTTTTTAAATTGATTCTACATTGTCAGGTAAGAAGAGGTTGATATGCAGCTGTCTCCTCAGAATCCTAGCATGCACCTCTCCCAGGTCTGATGTTCCACTCCCCATTCTCTCTGCTCCCCATCTTTTCTCTCCTCCACACATACCCCTACTGTGGGCATCACTGTTCCTTCCATACACCTCATGCTGTGTGTCTTTGTTCAAATTGATCTAAATGGGAACATTCTCCTTTATGATCTATGCTCTTAGAAAAATTGCTCATTTTTTAAAAGCTTGTATTTATTGATTACAAACTTTTTAAAAATTTATCTTTTCAAGAGATAGAAGGGACAGAGAGAGAGAAAGAGAGAACCATCAATTTGTAGTCCCACATATTTCTGCATTCACTGGTTGCTTCTTGTATGTGCCCTGAGGGGGGGATCGAACCCGCAACCTCAGAGCATGGGATGACACTCTAACCAATTGAACTACCTGGCCAAGGCTGAAAAATTGCTCAATTTTAAGGCTCATTACAGAGGCATGTTCTTTTTCTCTCTGACTTGGCCCATGTGTTCCCAAGTCAGAATTCATAGCTGCCATGAGCTCTCAGGTCTCCTTAGGACATAGGTGCAGCCTGCCTGAGGAGGTCTTACCTGTGATCCTGCTGCATCTGGAAGCTCAGGCTCCTGTCACAAAACAACATAGAGCAGATGGCATAACACACAGAAATTAGTTCCTCACAGTTTTGGAGACTGGAATCTGAGATCAGGGTCTGGTGAGAGCATCTGGGGGGCCAATGGCTCCATGCTCATTGTGGCTTCCCATGACAGAGGGAACACTCCCTCCCCCTCTGGCTCCCTCTCTCCCTCTTCTGCTAAGGCCACTGTCCTATGGGAATATGACCCAAATTTTATGTCCACAGTGAACCACAAACCTCCTGGGACCCCATCTACAGATACAGTCACATTGAGGGTGTGGCTTCAACATGTGAATTTTAGGGGGACATAATCTGGTCTGTAGCACTGGGCTTTCCTGGAAATCCTAATATATAAAAAGCCAGGGGCCATCACAACCGAAAAAAACTGGACCAATGACTGAACACAGGCTGTGTGGGGTGACCAGGCTGGCAGGGGGGGGCAGTTGGGGGCAACCAGGCTGGAAGGGGATGGCAGTTAGGGGTGGCCAGGCTGGCAGAGGGGGGCAGTTGGGAGTGACCAGGCCAGCAAGGTGGGCAGTAAGGGGAGACCAGGCCAATGGGGGGGGCAGTTAGGGGTGATCAGGCTGGTGGGGGGGCAGCTAGGGGTGATCAGGCAGGCAGGAAGGTGAGCAGTTAGGAGCCAGTGGTCCTGAATTGTGAGAGGGATCCTGGATTGGAGAGGGTGCAGGCTGGGCTGAGGGGACCCCCCATGTGTGAATTTCATGCACCGGGCCTCTAGTTATGAGATAAATTTCATGAGGGCATGGTTGGCCTCATTGAACTTTTGACTCCAAGGCCACCAGCACACATCTCTCGCTATATGATTAGGGACATTGCTTTTCTAATTATAATTATATATGTTAAAGCTCTCACGCATCCCTCTGCCCAGCTCTTTCTTTGTGTGCTGTCAGTTTACATGTAAGACATATATCAGCACTTACTGTTCAGAAGTTACATGTTTCATACCTTCCCAGGAAAAAACCTCATCAAAGTTAAAAATAGTCAAATAGAACTGAAACAGAACATGAAGATTAAGTCACACACACAAGGCCAAGAAGAGCATTTGAAAGGAGTCTAGAACTAAGGAAAAGGCATGGAGCTGCATTAATTGTGCAGGAGGAAGAAACTAAAGCTAAATGAGGAAGTGAGGCTCAGAGTAATGGAGAGCACACAGTGGAACCTGGTCCCTGGGAGGTCTGGGGACTCCTCGACAGCCTTGAGACTCTGCCTGCTTTGCTTGGTGCTCACATTTCCTGGGTGCTATTAAAGAATGTTGTAAATATCCTCACATTTCTTTACCATAACAGAAGTCTAGATTATATCCATAGGACCAGTCAACATGAAAGTAAAGCTTAAATGAAAAGACTGACATAAGTAGAAAAGCATTTGTTATTATAAAGACTGTTGATATTACAGAACAGCAATTTTCAACCTTTTTCATTGCATGGCACACATAATCTAATTACTAAAATTCTAAGGCATACCATAAAGTATATTTTTTGCCAATCTGACAAAAAAATAGGTATGATTTTGAATCATTCACACCAGATGGCTATTGTTGTGTTGGTTGTTCTCATTTTTTTTTTTTTAATTTGACAAGCTAAGGGAAAAAAAGGTTAGTGTCCCTGACTAAACAGTCAGGTATTGCATGTTTAAAAAGTTCTTGTGGCACATCAGTTGAAAATCACTGTTAGAGTAACAAAGAACACATTGCTTTAGGAAGAAAAGAAGAAAGGTAATGTATTCTCACATGGAGAGCACTGATGTTTCCTAACCATGTCTGCAACATGATTTCAAGTAATTTACGTTGATTTCCTTAAACATTGACTTTGCAAAATTATCTAATTTCTGTGCATATTCTCCTGTGAGCATTCAGTGCTATGAGCGACATGGGACTCATGATGCTTTCTAATATGTTAAGACATTTAAAACCATGCTAGATAAAAGTTTATGAAATCTGATGTAAAAACATATTGGTAATTCTTTTATTTTATCAAATAAAGCAAAATTTGCCAATATTTTAATGGTATTTACTTTTTGGTATCTTATTTCCTTTGATGAGAGTCCAAAAATTATTCTGATTACTTGATTTATTATAGTAACCTCACTTATGAGTAATACTAGAGGCCCAGTGCATCAATTTGTGCATGGGTGGGGCCTGGCTGGCCTGTTCCCAATTGGGGCAGATCGGGGCCAGGCCTGTCAGGAGGAGGAGATGGCTGGAGGTTGGCTAGCCAGCCTGACCCAATCAGGGCCCCATCCGGGCCAGGCCAGATGGGGCGAGGGGCTGCGGATGATTAGCTAGTGGGCCCCATCCCTGATTGGGGTGGGGGGACCAATTGGGGGTCAGCAGCTGGGGGAGGGGTTGTGGGAGGTTGGCCGGCCAGCCCCACCCCCAACTGGTGTGGGGGAGTGATCGGGGGTGGGGCTGGCCATGGGGAGCTGCTATTGATGTTGGGCTGGCCAGTCCAACCCCCAAATGGGGTAGGGGGACCGATCGGGGAACAGTGGCCTTGGGGAGGGGCCATGGGTGGTTGGCCAGCTGGCCCTGCCCCTGATCAGGGTGGGGAGGCTGATCTGGGGTATGGTCGATCAGGAGGAGGGGCTGCAGGAGGTTGGCCAACCAGCCTCACCCCCTATTGGGATGGGGGCGTGATCAGGGGCCGGCCTGGCCAGGGGGAAGGGCCGCGTGTGTGGGTTGGCCAGCCACCCCACCCTCAATCAGGATGGGAGAGGCCAATCAGGGGTGGGGCCGTCAGGGTGGAGGTGCTGCATTAGGTTGGCCAGTGGGCCTCACCCCTGATTGGCCGGTTTGCTGGCTGCAGTGGGCGTTATAGCAACGGGACATTATGTTCGTTATTGTCATTACGGCGTTCTGGTCGCTGGCTTTTTATATATAGATAGATAATATATACTGATGTATGAGATGTGGTATCCTCATTTTCCCCACACTTTTCTGTACCGACAGCCATTATCTAAGTGACATTATGTTTTATCTGATCATTGGAAGGGCTTCCCATTATTCTCACTGCTTTGCCCCTGTTTTTATCCCACTCTGTCTGCTTCCTCACTGTTGGTAGCGTGATCTTGCTAAAGCACCAATGATCATGTTAATCTTCTGATTCAAACCTCCAGTGGGGCCTCTTTCCTAATAACCTGAAGTTACATTTATTATGTGGCATAAACTTGTCTCCAAATCAGAACTTATCTATCATTGCAGTCCAATACTTCAGAGAGAAAAAACGCCAGTTTCCTTCCCAGAAAATATACCTGTGTCTTCGTACATGTTAAAATTGATGGAACTACTTTTTTTTTCACAGAGTGACCAATTCTACTTATCTTCTAAGATCTTCATGAACCTTTTTCTCCTCTTTGAGGACTTGCCCATCCTCCTGGTCACTGGCAGGAGGGTTATAGTATTTGTCCTATCCACTTGACTTGCTGTTTGAATCCCATTTCCCCTAAGTTCCTCCAGCTCAGGGTTTGCTTATTTCTGTTGTCTTGCTATCTTACCCCAGAGTTTGTATATCTCTGCTTTGCTGTTTTATAAATTTACTAGAGGCCCAGTGCACAAATTCATGCACCAGTGGGGTCCCTTGGCCTGGCCTGCGGGATCTTGCTGAAATCAGCTCTCTGACATCCCCCTAGAGGCCCTGGATTGTGAGAGGGTGTAGGCTAGGCCAAGGGACCCCCACTGGTGCACAGTCGGGGCCGGGGAGAGACATGGGAGGTTGGCCAGCCAGGGAGGGATGGCAGGAGTGCTCCAGGGTGTGTCCAGCCCATCTCACTCAGCCCTGATCGACTGACTGTCTGCCCCCTGGTGGTCAGTGCATGTCATAGCGACTGGTCGACCAGTCAACTGTCTGCCTCCTGGTGGTCACTGCACATCATAGTGAGTGGTTGAGTGGCCTTAGCATATCATTAGCATATTATGCTTTGATTGGTTGAACAGCCCACTGGTTGACCATACAGTTAGCATATTAGGCTTTTATTAGATATGATTTTTGTATTATTTTGTATCTTTATGACTATATTACAGGCATAGTTTTAATTTACTGTGCAAAGACATTTTTCTGACTTTTTTTTTTTGCCATCAGCACTTCCTGTTCCCTTTCTCCTCTGTCACAGAATGGCTTAGACTTCCCGTGGTTTCTTTGCGGTTGTTGCTTACCTGTCTATGAGATGTGTTCTTCCTGGACTTAGACACTTATATTGAGAAGAGACTAAAGCTTAGTTGTAGCTATTAAGAATTCTCTGTGATGCAGAGTGTGTGTGTGTGTGTGTGTGTGTGTGTGTGTGTGTGTGTGTGTGTGAAAGAGAGATGGGGGGAGGAGAGATCTTGGATTCTCTGGTCTCCAGGCAAAGAGGGTGGAAGCTGCAGATGTCTCCCAGTGCAATCTTCTTCACGACGCCTCATCTACCGGCCTCTCCCTGCGAACCTGACTTGTCTGCTGTGCTTGGGGAACTTCTCACAGCAAGTGCTCATGGAAAATTTCACTGTACTACCCAAGGAGGGCTTTGCCTTTGGTGCTTGCCTCTTTCCTCACACACCATTCTCTACCAGCAGCTATGGGACCTCCTATGTCTTGTGACATGTCTTTTTGACCTTGATTGCTACTGTAGCCCCTGAGTATAGATATCTCTTAATGTCATGGAATATGGCATTTGGGTCTTTCATCCTTGTACTTCTCATCAATTTTGAGTTATTTCTGAGAAGGGAAGTGGGGGATGCCACCTTTTCTCTATTGTATTCAAATAGGATGAATTTACTGTAGCAAAATAGTAATTCTAAATGGATTAGATCTGATAGAAAGAGAACATTTTGGGGATAGGAAGTTTTGTATTCTATGTCTGCATTGTATGGTCTAGGGTTTGCTATGTTGCTGATGTTGAAGGCATCCTAGGTGCTGACTGAGCCAAGACAGGTAGTGAGGACAATGTGGGCAGGGAAGGCATCTGGAATCAGTTTATTTTAAGGGCGTTACTCAAGTGTGATTTAGTATTTTTCATTTTCTCAATTTTAAGAATAGATATTTTTAAGAATAAATATTATTTTTGTAATAATGCATTTCATTTTTATTTTTGGTTTGTTTGTTTAAAAGATCTTCAAACATTTAAGATACTCAGTCCTAGAATCTGAGTTCCCTTTTCCAGGCAGACTTCCTTCAGTATGAACTTCCTTTTTTAAATTAAATTTATTGGTGTCACATTGGTTAATAATGTTATATGGGTTTTAAGTGCACAGTCCTATGATACATCATCTGTATATTGCCTTGTGTGCCTACCACCCAAAGTCAAATCTTCCATCACCATGTAATTGACCCCCTTTAACCTTTACTACACTTAACCCCTTCCCTCTGGTAACCACCATACTGTTGTCTGTGTCTATGAGTTTCTGTTTGTTTTTCTCATTTGTTGCTTGCATTTTATATCTCACATGTGAGTGAAATCTTATGGTTCTTAACTTTTCCTGTCTGGCTTATTTTGTTTAGCATGATATTCTTAAAATCCATTCAAATTTGAAAACATTTATTCACAAATATAGATGCACCCTTATGTTCAGTGCTGCATTATTCACAGTGGCCAAGACATGGAAACAACCAAAGTGTCCTGCAATAGAGGACTGGATAAAGAAGATGTGGCACATAAATACAATGGAATACTGCTCAGCCATAGGAAAGATGAAATTACTGCCATTTGCTACAACATGGATGGATCTTGAGTATGGACTTTCAAAAGCATTTTTGCCACATGTTGTCTAGGTCTCTTTCTGAGCTTTTAGAGGAATATGTATTTTTCCCTGCTATGTTAAGATACACAAAATCCCTCTATCGTTCTCTGGTATAGCAATTATTTGCTTAACTGATAAGAAATGAGATTTTTATGTGCAAAGAATCTATAACATGTGTCTCTTCTGTGGATTGTCTTGATTTTATTGTGGGCAGTATAGATCCTTGGTTAACAAGACATTCCTGAAATCAGACATTCTTGATTCTACATTCAGAAGCCCCCACATTCTGTTGATCTTATGTATGGTTTTAGCTACTCTCTCTTTCTTTCCTTATCTATAGAATGAGAATAATAATTCCTATTTCATAGGACTATCTACAGCATTCTTAACATGTAAATATTAAACACCTGGGTTAAAATACATTTTCCACATTCACATTACATGAAACTTACTTGCTATTGGCACATTAGTAATGCTTCATTCTGAAGTGATTAAAAGTTCAGCTAATCACAGAAAATGCAATCAAGGCTGCAGCAGAGATGGGTTTCTATAACCATGCTTCGTTCCTTCCTCCTGAGATGCTGGGGCCCTGTCCACCCAGACACTCCGTCCCAGTACCCTCTGGATCACAGACTCCTGGTGACGCCAGTCTCACATGGAGTCACTTCCCCAGAGCAAAACACTTGTATTTTTTGGATGTGACCAAGGTAAATAGAAGGGATGGGATAGATGAATCTCTAATGAAAAACATATTTCTCTTTTCATGATCACACATTGATTTCCAACATTTAAGCATAAATTGTGAATCTCATTTAAAAAAGTAAACCAAGTTCATTGTTAGGGTATGTTAAGAAGTTTACTTACAAATAACTTTTTCCTATTGCTAGTCATAAAGAATGAGTACCTGTATTCTATAAATAATATGCATATTCATTTGATAAAACTTTATAAACATGTTTAACACATATATAGGTTAACACATATGACATATATAAACATTTTCTGTTTTGATGGATGTTTATGCTCTTTAAATAATATTATTTCCATCAAATTTAATTGGAAACATGTAATGCGTAAAACCAGCATAACATATCTGCAAACTTGAAATAAGGTCACAGCTTATTATATTTAAAATGTTTAATTGAAGTGTAACATATGTACAGAAAGTACACATACCATAAGAGCACAGCTTGATGATTTTAAAACTGTCTTTCATGTAACTAACACCCAACAGACTGAGAAATAGAATTTTACTAGCAGACCAGAAATGCCCACTGCGTCTCTTCCTCCATATTGACTGCTAACCCATAGATTAGTACTAACACTTTTGGATCTTCACATATTAAAATTCATTACAGTATGCATTAGTTCATGCTTATCTTCATTCCTTCAACATTATGCTTGTGAAGAGCAATCATATTTTGCATATAATTGTTCACTTTCATTGCTGTATATTATTACATCATGTCAATACCCTGTATTCGTTTACCTGGTCAGCTGCTGATACACATTTGGGTAGTTTCTCCTTACTAGTATTATGAATTGTTTTAGTATGAATGCTTTAGCTTAAGTCTTTTGCCAGCATATTCACTGATATCGCTGTAGACTAGGAATGGAATGGTTAACCAGAAGGTGAGTTCACATCAGCTTCAGGAGGTACTATTAACTAGGTTTCCAACGTGCACAGGACAACATGAGGAGCACTCCATTGGGTCCCTGTGCCCTCTGGATTGAGAATAGGCAGCAGGATTTCATAGATGTTCTAAAATCTTTGAACTTCAAAGTGAAAAAGTAATGTTTCTTCTCTCTTTTTTCCCCAGGAGTCCATGCAAAACTTTCCCCCTTTTCTCCAAGAGCAGAAAGGCATCACAAGGGGTTTCTGGAAGAGGAAGCCCTGGAGACACACCCCAGTCTCACCGCATTTTTCCTAGGAGAGCAGGTGCACACTTGCCTTGCATTATTGTAGATGCTCCTTCAAGCTGTTGTTCCTTGAACAAAGGAGATATGCTCAAAGGTGACTGTATAGTCAGGTGGATGTGGACACATCTGACAACTTTTAATTGGCACCTTTACAGCAGCTCTGCCAGTCAGCCACCAGATGCCAGTGTAAATATCTCATCTCCTGGGGTCTTTCCAGCCTGTGTTTCCAGCCCACATTGCCTCGTTCAGCAAATATCCATATTGAATACCCAGCATATCTCCATGGAGTGTGCCAGCTAGGCATAGTTTATCAATTTCAAAAATTCAAAAAGTAATATGGCCAACACTACAGACACATATCACTTAAATTTTTTGATGCACAAATTCTGTTCCAAATTTCTCCAGAAACATATTGCTGTTATTCTATGCCAGTGCAAGTGTTGGCTCTAAAATAAAGTTCCCAGGGGTTATATCTGTCCTGTTTTATTTAAAACTAGAGGCCCAGTGCACAAATCCGTGCACGGGTGGGGTCTCTAGGCCTGTCTGGTGATCAGGACCGATCGGGGCCATCTCGCCCAGTCCAGATTAGGACTGGCCCAATTTGGGCCAGACAGCCAGGGGGTGGGATAGAGGGAGGGACTGTGGGAGGTTGGCCAGCCAGGACCATGGGAGGTTGGCCGGCTGTGGGAGGTTGGCTGTGAGAGCACACTGACCACCGGGGGGAAGCTCCTGCATTGAGCGTCTGCCCCCTGGTGGTTAGTGCACATCATAGCAACTGGTCATTCAGTTGGTTGTTTGGTCATTTGGTTGTCCTATCGCTTAGGCATATATATATATATATATATATATATATATATATATATATATATATATGCATGCTAGAGGCCCAGTGCACAAAATTCATGCATGGTGGGGGGGGATGTCCCTAAGCCCAGCCTGCACCCTCTCCAATCTGGGACCCCTTGAAGGATGTCCTACTGCTGGTTTACAGGGATTGGGCCTAAACTGGCAGTTGGACATCCCTCTCGCAATCCAGGACTGCTGGCTCCTAACCACTCACCTGCCTGCCTGCATGCCTGATTGCCTCTAACCACTCTGCCTGCTGGCCTGCTTGCCCCCAACTGTCCCCTGCTGCCAGCCTGCTCCACCCCCAACTGGCCGCCCTGCTGGTCTGCTTACCCCCAATGGCCACGCCCCCCACTAGCCTGATTACCCACAACAGCCCTCCCCTCTTGGCCTCTAACTGTCTCTACCTCAGCTCTCCACCAGGGCCTTGTCCAGAAGAACATCCAGAAGGTCTCCTGGAAGGTCTCCCAGTCTAATTAGCATATTACCCTTTTATTAGTATAGATAGAGGACTGGTGCACAGGTAGGGGTCAGCTGGTTTGCCCTGAAGGGTGTCCTGGATCAGGGTGGGGGTTCCCTTGGGGTGTGGGGAGGCCTGGGTGAGGGGCCTGTGGTGGTTTTCAGGCCAGCCATGCCCCCATGGGGTGAATGTCCCCGCTGGGGGGCGTGGCCAGCCTGGGTGAGCAGCTGAGGGCTGTTTTCAAGCTGGCCACAGCACCTTCAGGGTGGGGGTTCCCGCTGGGGTGCCTGGCCAGCCTGGGTGAGAGGCTGAGGGCTGTTTGCAGGTTGGTCAAGCACCCCAGTGGGGACTCTCACTCCATGGGGGTGTGGCCAGCCTGGGTGAGGGGCTGAGGGCTCTTTTCAGGCTGGCCACGCCCTCTGGTGATCCAGGCTCCTCCTTTTTTTCTTTTTTTCTTTTTTCAGTGCCTCCTTGAGCGGAGGTCAGGGCCAGCTGGAAGCAGGTATCTGGGATTTATTTATCTTCTATAATTGAAATTTTGTGGCCTTGAGTGGAGGCCAGGGCCTGCCAGGGGGGGTGGGAAGCTTGGCTTCCTCCATCTCCAGGGGCAACCCAAGCCTCCTGCTCACTCCAGCTCCATGGCTGCTGCCATCTTCATTGGGTTAATTTGCATATTCATTGATTGGCTGGTGGGTGTAGTGGAGTAATGGTCAATTTACATGTTTCTCTTTTATTAGTGTGGACTAGATGCCCGATGCATGAAATTCATGCATGGGAGGGGGTCCCCTCAGTCCAGCCTGCACCCTCTCCAATCTGGTATCACTCAGGGGATGTCCAACTGCCGGTTTAGGCCCATTCCCGGGTACTGTGCCTAAACTGGCAGTCGGACATCACTTTCACAATCTGGGACCACTGGCTCCTAACCACTCACCTGCCTGCTGGCCTGGTTGCCCCCCACTCTGTACCTCCTGTCCTGGTTGCCCCACACAGCCTGCTGTTCAGTTGTCCATCCAGTTGTTTTGGTCATGACAGCCCCTGGCTTTTTATATCTTAGTATAGATTCTAACAGAGGCCCTACTGGTGTGTTTCTGTGGTTGAGCATCAACCCATGAACCAAGAGGTTACCAGTTTTATTTCATGTCAGGACACATGCCTGGGTTTCCTACTCAATCCCAGTAGGGGTCATGTAGGAGGCAGCCACTGGATGTTTCTCTCATCTATGTTTCTATCTCTCTCCCTCTCTCTTCCTTTCTCTCTAAAAAAATAAAAATGCGAACAGAAAAGAATGAAGTGTGGATACTGCCATGTGTTAATACAATTATAAGAATTATTTATATTGGGGCTAGAGGTGTGCTTGTTGTGACCAGGCACATGTTCTAGTTTGGCAATTCCCCTCTCACCTACCAAAGAAGCTATATTCTTACTTTTGCATCAAAATCAGCAAGATTTTCAGTTTTCTTCATTTACTTCAATCATAAGTTTATTCTGCAATAAAAGGTATGCCCCCCCTTCCCTCCCCACCCTGTCCAGGATATCCAGTAATTGTGTTTGGGTTCAAAAGGACTTTCTTGCTGCATCTGAGAAAGAGCCATGCTTCCAGTAAGATGATTGATATTCCTTGGGTTTGGTGTTGACAGCACCATAAAAGCCCTATGTGAGAGATAAATACATAGCGCATTCTCACCTGTGCCTGCTAATGTGGAAGGGTTCCGTATTCTGTGCCACAACATGGCAGACAATTCCTTTAACTGAAGCAAAGTCACGTTTGAGTTGCATGAGGCACTGTGATGCACAAAACAGGAGCCCAATGACACAGAGCTGGTGGGTTCCAGGGCTGGAGAGAGTGTCCAGTGACTGAGCAAACTCAAGTTGCACAGGCAGACAGCATTGTTGCATGACCACATGGGTGATGGGGGTTCATTTATGATTCACAATATCCTGCTATATATGCAGGGATGATCAGGTATGTCACTCATTTTATAGAAAATTTTTTATTGAAGTAAATCATACATGTATGGGTGTACATGTCACACACACTCTCAAACACATGCAAAGTCTATGAAGCCCTACAAATCAATTCTTCTCTTCCAGTCACTAGCAGCCCAAAACCTGCATAGCTTAGAGCACAGCAGATTGGTTTTGCTTCTTTTCTAATGTAAAGAATTGCATTATATTGTAGGTACTCCTGACTGACTAATTAGGCTTAACCTATTTGTGAAATTCATTTGAATAATTTGTATTTGCAAGTTATTCATTTTTATTGCAGTATCATATGAATACATATGAATATCTATATCTATATCTATATTTATATCTATATACATATATTTATAGATGTGAAGTTGTTTACCATTTGGGGCCATTACAAAGAATGCTTCTATGAATATTCTTTCTCATATTTTTGGTAAATGTATCAACACCTTTATGTTGACTACATGCCCAAGAGTAGAATTGTTGGTCACAGAGAATCGATTTTGTATGGCATGGGGCAGGGATCAAGATTAATTTTTTTCCATGTGGGTACACAATTGATTTAGTATCATTAATGAAAAGCTAGGCCTTTCCCAATGTGCTTCAGGGTCTAAATCAAATGCCATAATTGTGCGAGTCTGTATCACAGTTTTCTTTTTGTTATTTATTATGCAGATATGTTATTTCTCTTTTAGTTGACCCATGGTTTTCATGGTCCTTATGCTAGATATACCGGTAGATGTTAATGCACTTTTTCAAACGTTAAGAGCACAGGCAATATTGTATTTCAAACCCGCCAAACCTTAAACTTCTGCCTTGGTAAAGAAATTTTATAGGGCATGTAAAGAGCTAGGTAATCACTTTTAAACTATGGTCTCCCCACACCCCCCGCCAAATGCCCATTGGTTAAAAATTATAGTTTCTTCATAAGACTGGGTTGGCTTCTTCCAAGAATGTCATCCAAGTGGGTAGGTTTTCCAGAGACTGAAATCCATGGTGACATAAAATGGCCTGAGCGCTTGATCAGGATGTTGATTATTTCCCAGAGGAAAATAGGTCACTTCAGCTCACAAATTCTGTGGAAGACCAGTTTTAGAACAATTTTTTTTCTTATATAGATTTTTTTTTTCAGAAAACGTCTGTAAATGCTCAAATCCAAAGTCCTGGATACAAATATTCTCCTGGATCTTAAAATTGAAGACAGGTTGTTCTTTTTTCCTGTTAAGTTCATTCTAACTTTAGTCCTTAACCAAGTCATATAAAAGAGGATTTAAAATTTTTAAATTCTTTTTCTTACCCTGGCCACATGACTGGGTTGAACCATCACCAAAAAGGTTGAGGGATCAACCCCAGTTGGGGAATGTACGAGGACAACCAATCCATGTTTATCTCTCTCTTGCTCTCTTTTCCTTTCCCTCTCTCTTTCCTTCCCTCTCTCCCTTCCTTTCTCTCTAAAAGTCAATGAAAACATATCCTTGAGTGAGGATTTAAAAAAAAATTCTTTTCTCTTCCTTTTTTTTTTTTTTAAAGAGTGACTACAAAGCTATTCAAACGTATCAGAATGATATGGAATGATTTTGGAATATCCATGTTAGAAATTTTCTACTTTTTCAGCAAAAGTTGAATTTATCAGCCTGGATCTGAATTTTCAAAAAGCAACCAAAAAATTCATATGAGGAAAATAATTATCAATAGGTACATTGTCTAATTCACTTTTATTTCAGAAGTCTATCATTATGATTATTATAATGGTATTTAAAATAAATGAAAAGAGTGGGGGCAAATGTGAGTGAGTGTGTAACACTTCATTATTCCCACAAGTTATTGCTAAGAGCTCTTCCATAACTAAGGAGGACTTTTGAATCTGTGAGAATATTATTTTGATGTGGTATTGGAAAACATTTGTTCATATTTTCACTAATTTTAAAAGTCTATTTTATGGGGTAGTGATTAGATCCTAGATAGGTATTCTCTCCCTATAAAAAATAAAAGAACATATTTTTGAAAGACATTCATTTCAAAACTTCTCTGAATTTTTTGATGATAAAGTCACTTTAAATGATTTTCAAAATACCCAACCTGGCAGTATGTTTATTTCCTTAATGCAAAATTCTCGATGTGCATGCTATTAGCATGATTTTTACAATTGAAGTTGTGCAAACACACAGTGAATTGCCCTGTAATCTTCACACATCTCCCTGCGCCTTGCGTCTAGAGCCATCTGGACACCATGGCAGCATCCTATTCATGACATACAAATGCCTGGATCCTGCCGATGCATAAACAGTAATTAAACACACAAGCCAACCGTGCCTGCCAGATCGGCAACAACTATCCTTTGAATGGCTTAGAGTTTCCATGCCAATGAGCTGATTGAGAAATTGGCTGGTGATTAACGATTAATGATTTATGATGGCAAGCGAGGTTCATTTGCTGCTTACTGAAATATATTTGACAGAATCTTTATGATTTTTCTAGAATCCTCAGTTTTAGAGGTATTTATTCTTAAGGAAAGATCTCAATTTCAAACATGAAGTGCTGTCATATAAGATAGAAGGTATTTTAACATCTAATGATCACTGAGCATGCCTCTTTTTTCTATGTACTCTCTTTGATAAGCAATTTTACCTTTTATACTTTTAAAGAGAATTTTTACATTTTGAATATTGGAGAGAAGAGCTATTTGGCTTTTTTTGTGTGTAATTCTTCTCTGACTGGTCATAGCCCGTGTTTAAAGCAAGGGGGCATGATGGATGAAAACAAGAAGTCATGGAGGCATTCAAAAGAAGCCTGGCTCTATCTTTGGTGAATTAGCATTTTCCTTTTTTTAGGATCTTTAGATGTTTAAGAATTTGTTGATACCAGGAGAAAGCAGGTGTTGGGGAGCATTATTCAGCTCAGTGTAAAAATAAACCAGTAGATACCGCTGAGAGTTGGCAGAGGTGTGTGTGTGTGTGTGTGTGTGTGTGTGTGTGTGTGTGTAGGCTCATAACTATGTTTCAGCTTAGTGTTGATTCCTGAGTGCTACAGTCTTAGAAATTTTGGAATCTGCTAATTCACTCCTACCAACATAATGCAGAATTCACTCTATAAATGCAGTAAAGGGTAACTGAGAATATGACTGACCCCTCACAGCCTTAATCCTATATAATAAAAGCCTAATATGCTAAATGTCTGGTTGTCTGGTCATCTGTTCAACCAATCAAAGCATGATATGCTAAGGTCCCTCAATTGCTCACTATCATGTGCACTGACCACCAGGGGGCAGATGCTCCAACTGGTAGGTTAGCTTGCTGCTGGGGTCCAGCTGATCAGGACTGAGTGAGATGAGCCAGACACGCCCTGGAGCCCTCCCGTGGTCCCTCCCCAGCTGGCCAACCTCCTGCAACCTTCCCCAGCCCCGATTGTGCACCAATGGGGTCCCTCGCCCTGGCCTGTGCCCTCTCACCATCCAGGACCCTTCAGGGGATGTTGAAGAGCCGGTTTCAGCCTGATCCTGAAGACCAGGCCAAGGGACCTCACTGGTGCACTAATTCGTGCACTGGGCCTCTAGTGGTTCTATAAGTACTGAACTGAAGTAATTTATAAAACTATTAAAATTATTCCTGCCATTAAAATAAACTCCACAGCACATTCTGGTATGTGACTCTGAGCTCTGAGTCAGCAGAGGCACAGGTGGTGAAGGATGAGGACTGCTGGGGCATGGGATCAATGCCTGCTGGGCAGGAGGCACTGTCCTTCCACAGGAACAGGCTGGTGGTCTTCTCTGACTATCTCCCTGACCTAGGGCCCTTCCCTCCTGGGAAATCTGTTGTTGTTTTGGCTGGGGAGCTTAAGCTTTAAGAGTCATATCTCCTGCTACATTTTTCTGAAAACACTCATCATCAGTTTTCATTCATGGTTGCATTTGGTACCTTATGGGAATGTCTGTGCATGTTCCTGGATTTCACCTGGATTGCATTTTTGTCAAGAGACAGGTGTTTGCTATGAGTTAGAAATTATTCAATTCTCCCAGGTTTTACATCTACATCGATGCTCTGGTCACCAAGACCCTTGCTGACAAGCAGTAAGAATGGCCCTGGTTTCTCTACTCAGCCAGGATGAAAGCAAACACAGCTTAGAGGCGACCCACAGCAAAATTAGAGTGCCTGCCACTTACTGAACCAAGATTTCTGTTTTCTCAACAATATCCATAACCTTCTGAAATGTCATTGTTTTAACTGTTGTTTCCACTCCAACTCTGTTAGGTGGATTATTTTTCTGGGCCCAGTTTCTCAGAGTGAAACAGAAGGAGGGCTTCCCTGGAGACACCACAAAAGAGTCAGCCAGTCAATCAAAGATGAGCAAGAATCAGGCATTGCCTAAGTGACTCACTCCCAGCCCAGCTCCCTTTGGCAGATCTAGACCTCAGTGGTTACTGTCCAATTGTTAAAAGCAGAAATCCTAAGTCTCTGAATCACAGGACCTACTGTGCAATCTGAAACAGTGGTTTAAAGCTAATTCCGGGGCAGGGAGGGGGAGAGAAAATACATATAAATAAGGCAGTGAGAAAGCTGAAGAGCATGGACAGTACATAGTGAAACCAGGCACACTCCCCAGTCTAACTGATTCAGTTTCCTTTACATTATGTATCAATTAAATAAAAAATGAGTGATTATTACCTATAGTCAACAACTGCCTAAAAAACCTGCTATAAACTGAAAAGTGGACTTTGCCAATCTAGGATCATGTTAATGATCAGTATAAATAAGATTCAGAAACAAAAGAGGGGGAACTATTTTCTTCTCGGAGGGACTGTTGGTAAAATATAATAACAGCCTTACAAATTTCATGTGCTTTGGGCCCAAAATTTATTTTCTAGAGATTTTTTTCTAAGAAATCACAGATGCTATCAAATATTTGACTAAAAGGATGAGATCTTTGCTATATAAAAGAAAATGGGAGACATCATAAATGACAAACAATAGATAGTCATTCAAATGATGTTTTTAAAACATACTTAATATATGTGGGAAATAAAAATTATAACTGTAAGAGTGGCTTACCAAATATACTGCATGGTTTTGTTTTTGTTGAGTATAGGGGACAGGGAGAAGATTTTAAATATTAAATGTTAGTAATCACCACCGCTGTTTATTAAAGGTGGGTCCTTAGAAGGGTCTTTTAAACTTTTTTTTTTTATTTGCCCTGGCTGGGTAGCTCAGTTGGTTAGAGCATCATCCTCATACATCAAGGTTACAGGTTTGATCATTTCCAGTAATGGCACATCCAAGAATCCACCAATGAATGCATAAATAAGTGGAAGAATAAATACCTTTCTCTCAAATCAATATATTAATTTTTTAAAATTTCCCTTTGCAGACTTGTGTATAAGGTTGTGCATAGAATATGCTGACTGAATGAGAAGATGAGACTACTTGAAAGAGTGTGTGTCTACACTGAGTGTGTGTGTGGAGGGGAGCAGGGGGGCTGGGTCTCCCATTGTTACCATAAGAAGACAGCCTAGGACTGATGGCATTTTCATGGCTGGAAGAGAAAAGGAGGAGAAAGTGAAGTGGAATGAAGCCTGACTGATAAGAAAAAGGACTGAGAGGATGCAGGCAAGGTCTCCAGTCCTGGCCGAGGCTATGCATTGGACGTGTCTTCTCAGTTGTAGCAAAATGTGGGACCTGGTAGTGAGATGCCATGTTTTATGGACCAGTCCACTAAGCTATGGACATTGTGAACACTGGCCCATTCCTGGGTCACTTATTATTGTCTTTATGGTTTGTTACATTAAAATAAATATACATCTCCAGATCTCCTTAAACTTTTTCATTATTTTTATCTTTAAAATACAGCCAAAGAAAATGAAGCTAATTGATCACAGTTGGATAAGATTGATGGTCGATGCTTAATGGGCATTCTACAGAGTTCAACTCCGTTCCTGTCTTAGCTTTCCATTTATGAATAAAATGTGCTCATTATTCTTGTAGTACTTTGTACACTTGGAGATGGATCACAGAATGGAAATCTTAACAGTAGATGCTAAATAAATCATGTTTTCTTTTCTTTCTGACAAAAAAAAATCTGACTCAAATGTACAACTTCTGCCCTAGCTGCTTTGGCTTAGTCGATAGAGCATTGGCCTGTGTACTGAAGGGTCCCATATTTGATTCTGACCAATGGCACATACTTGGGTTGCAGGTTCAATCCCTAACCCCAGTTTGGGTCTGTGAAGGAGGCAACCAATCAATGTGTCTCTCTCACATTGATGTTTATCTCTCTGTCTCTCCCCTTTCCTTCTACTCTCAATGGAAAAAATGTCCTTAGTTGAGGATTAACAACAACAACAAAATAATAAGCAAATCCTATATAATAAAAGGCTAATATGCAAATCGACCAAAAGGCAGAACTACTGGTAGCTATGATGCGCACTGACCACCATGGGACAGATGCTCAACACAGGAGCTGCCCCCTGGTGGTCAGTGCGTTCCCACAGGGGAGTGCAGCTCAGTTGGAAGCTGGGCTCATGGCTGGTGAGTACAGTGGCAATAGCGGGAACCTCTCTCGTCTCTGTGGCAGTGCTAAGGACCCCTCAGGGGATGTCCAACTTAGGGACATCCCCCAAGGGGTCTCAGACTGAGAGAGGGCACAGGCTGCTCTGAGGGACCCTTCCCCCACACTGAGTGCACAAATTTTTGTGCACCGGGCCTCTAGTTATAAATAAAGGTGAACATCCACTCAGGTTTTGAGTCAACATGAGTTTCAACACTTTCGGGTAAATACCAAGGAGTACTATTGCTGGATCCTATGGTAAGAATATGTTCAGTTTTGAGGAAAACTGCCAAACTGTCTTTCAAAATGGCTGCACCATTTTTCATTCCCACATACAATGAAAGAGAGTTCCTGTTGCTCCCCATCCTCGTAAGCATTTGGTGTTGTTGGTGTTCTGGATTTTAGCCATTCGTTAGATGTGTAGTGGTGCCTCATTATTGTTATCACATTGTTTTGGTTTGCTTTTCCCTGATAACATACGGTGTGCAGTGACTTTTCACACACTTATTTGCCATCTGACTATCTTCCTTGGTGAGGTGCCTGGTAAGGTCTTTGAGTCATTTTTTAACCAGTTGTTTCTTTACCATTGAGTTTTAAGGGTTTTTGTATATTTTAAATAACAGTTTTTAGATATGCTTTTGCAATATTCTCTTCCAGTCTGTGGCTTGTCTTCTCACTCTTTGGACATTGTCGTTTGCAAAGCAGAAGTGTTTAATTTCAATGAAGTCAAGTTTATTCATTATTTTCTTTTATGGATGTTGCATTTGGAGTTGTATCTACAAAGTCAATACCTTAGATCATCTAGGTTTTTTCCTTATGTTGTCTTCTGGGAGATTTATAGGTTTGTGTTTTATATTTAGGTCCACTATCCATTTTAAGTTATTTTTTTGTGTGACAGGTATAAGGTCTGTATTTAGATTAATTTTTTACATGGGGATGGCTGTCTAGTTGTCTCAGCACCATTTGTTGAAAACAATACCTTTGTTCCATTAAATTTCCTTTGCTCCTTTTTCAAAGATCAGATGGCCATATTTATGTGGGAGTATTTCTAGGCTCTCTACTGTATTGCATTGGTCCGTTTTTTACCAATCCTTGGCTATACTGATGACTGAAGCTTCATAGCAAGTCTCGAAGTTCCCTTGCTCTGAATTCTTCTCTGTCTGAAATTAACATGACTTACTCCTGCCTTATTTTGATTAACAGTATACTTTTCTCCATCTATTTACTTTTAACCTATGTGAGTTTCTATATTTAAAGTGTGCTTCTTAGAAGCAACATATAGTTTGGTCTTTTTTGATCCACTTTGACAATCTTTGAAATTCGATTGATACATTTAAACTCTTGAAGTTCAAAGTGATTATTGATATATGTGGATTGATATCTACCATTTTTTACAGTTTTTTGTTTATTTTATTAAATAAGCTTAGACAAAGTATATCTTCCAAAAATATGATTATTTTCCTAAGTTATTGTATTGACTGACATTAAATGGTTCTTAATATATTCTTATTGTTACAGGGCAGTAGGGAGCTAGGAAAATTCCAGGACAAGTGGAATAGGGACACTGAGACAGGAAAGTTAAAACAAAGCCAGTGTGGACAATTTGCATCCAGCTTGTAAATAACAAGCCATTATCTTCCCCAGCCAAGGACACTTGAGAGCAAATGGTTAAAAGTCTCCCTAATGAGAGAATGCTGGAAAAGAGGGGGAAAGGCAAAGGAAAAAGGGCAGTTTTACTCCCTAATCAGAAAAGCCAGCAGTCTCAAGGCTTTGCAAGATAAAATTGCCAGGTGCTTCTCATTAATTCTGGGAAGGCCACAAAAAAGTAAAAAGGGACCTTGAGAATTAATCTGCACTAAAATATTCAGCAAAGGAATTTTGAAACCAATAGACAGGAGGGTATATAACACCCCAGACCCCCGACTAACCTGCTCTTCAGATTAGCTAAGAGCCCATCTGCGCTTCCTAAGCCAGGTGTATAGTTCTGCTAGCTTTGCCTCTTTAATAAAGGTGCGTGCTCTAACTGCTTTAATAAATTGGCTTTTCACAAGGTAGGCAAGGTCTCTCATATAAATTAATTTATATGAGAAGACAAGGATCGGATTGAGGTTGGGGACAGTCTTCTCCCACTAGCTCAGGGGGCTGTCCAGTAACACCATTCTGGTGTTGGTGAGAGGTGCCTCTAACATTATTATCCATCTCATTTCTGTGGAGTCTGTGGAGATACCCCTTTATCATTCCTAATCTTGTATCTGCATATTCTCTCTCTATTTTTCCTTGATCCATCTGGTTACAATGTTCTTTCACTGTGTAATTTATTTTCTGACAAACGATTCTTTAGGCATGTGCTGTTTAATTTTTAAACATTTCAGATATTTTCTAGATATTTTCTGGAAAAATATTATGTTTTTTTAAAATTTGCAGCATAATTCCCTTATGCTCAGAGAACATACTTTGAATGATTTCAACCATTTACATTTATTGAGATTCATTTCATGCTCAGAATATGGACTACTTTGTGAATGTTACAGATAATTTGAAAATGATGATGGAGAAGATTTTGATTTTAGCTTTCTAAATGTCATTAGGATAACTTGATTGGTTCTGCTATTGCATATTCTACTGTTACAGAAGACCCGAGAAAAACCAAGCAACGCTTAGAGAAATGGTGTTACACTTTATCATTATTACACTGGTGGGCTCAGAGAAAAATGACTTTAAATTCTGGGCAACAACATGGAGGAAGTTATCCCTTTTTGTATCTTCTTCAGTCCTTTATCCCCCAAATATGGGGTTTTCTGGTCCCCTTTGCAAATTCTTAAAGAGCCCCATGTGCTGGGGCTTTGAGACCTTAACCAAAGGCCTGGCCTGGCGCCAGCACTGATAACTTTGTCTGGGGAAGGTTTATGGCTTCTCTGGAATGGGAGTAAACAGGTCTTGCAGAACAAGACAATTAAAGGGACAGTGACTAGATTCAGATTGCTAGTCCCCCAAAATGTCTCTTTTTCCCCATCACTACAGCATGTTACTCACCAGCATTATTGTTTGTGTACCTATCAGCTCTTGAATGCTCTATTTTATCATTGTTCTTTTACTCTTACATTTTTGTTTCAGTTTTAATAATTTTCGTTGAACTTCAGTTCACCGAGTTTTTCCTCAACTCTGTTATATGTCATACTTTAATCAAAGCTATTCTTAATTTCTTACATCGTGTTTTTATTTTCTAGCCTTTCCTTTAACTCTTTATGAAAGTTTCCATCTCTCTGCTCCAATGTCCCATTGTCCATGTATGTTTTCTCACCCTGGACCTTATGTTATTTCACATATTAATCATGGTTATATCAGAGTCTCTGTCTAATATAATCAACATTATAATTTCTCTGGGTCTGCTTTTTGTTGTTTGTTTTATTTGATTCACTGTTGTTTCCTCCTGCCATAGGTTATACTCATGCACTTTGCTTTTGTGAATGTCGCATAATTGTTGATGGGATATCAGGCACTGTAAGTACAAGAACAGTAGAGGCTGAGGTCAATAATATCTACATCTAGAAATAGGCATACCTGTCCTCCTTCCTGCCCTTAGTGGAGAGGGTCAGCATTGTGTCAATCAGTCTGAAGTGGCTCTGCCTTTGCTTTACTGCTGTAAGCACCCACAGGAGGTCTCCAAGCTCCTCAGTTGAATGCTGCTGTTATCTCCTATGGCAGGCAGGCCTGGAGGCCCTTGCATTTTGTAGTGCTTTGCACCTCTGCCTCACAGGTAGCATTTTCCCAGCATTCTCACTCTTCCCACTATGGTGGCAGAATTCTGCCTCTTATCAGTGCAGGAGCCTGGATCGAAGCCCATTTTCCCCTCCCCTCTCATGCAGTACATGTCATGGCACGATTCCTCAGTGTGTTTTAATCAGTGTGGGGAGGGGCGGGGACAAGCAGATTTTCTGCCCGTCCCCTTGTAGGTCTTTGAACCACATTTGAGTCAACACAGACAAAATGATAACCCTTCTAAATTTACTTATGATTAATTTAGTGAAAGATCAATTGCTGGGTTTAAAATCATTTGAGGCAAATTCCTAGTGCCAGGGCTCCATCACTTAAATGATCCTCAATTTTTAAAACGGTGCGCTCATTAAAGTACTTGTTTTCTCAGAAAGCTTATGGAGTATAATTTTTATAAACAATTAGTGCAATGAAGAGGAACACAATCAGACAACAATGCCACATTTGCAAGCACTGGTCTAATGAAAAATGTCACAATATTTCATTGATGAAAAATTCAGGAGGTATTACAGCCTGCTTTATAAATAGAAATTAAATTTATAGTGCCAATGAGTAAATGAAACTCCCAGTTGATAAGCAATTATCCTAAGGGGCGAAATCCACCGTGACATGTGCCAGTTGGCAAGGGGTCCCCCAGCTGGCAGTGCCTGGTGGTGCGACAGCCTGAATGCGCAGCCTTGCTGAATGGTCCTCGGACAGTGGAGGGGCCCTGAGGACAGCGTGGCTGACACACGTTTATGAGAGTGCTGGCAAGGGCTTGTGCTCGGTCTATTCTGTATCCACTCTGTGAGAACACAATGACAAAAAAGGAAGATTCATGTTATTAAAACATTGGTGTCTAGAAACCCTTGTGTGTTGACTTTTCCAAATTTCATGGACATGTTCATATGCTGTTAAAATGTGAACATTGCTAGAAAAAATAGGTTTGGCTCTTTTGTACCCAGAAATTGTAGGCTAAACTCATGCTGAAATTTCAGGAGCAAATGCTCATTTTCTTGAGGTTAAACACATTTGAATTGCTAAACTGCAGAGAGCAGTGATCCTGTAAGGCAAGCATGTCAAACTCGCGGCCGGCAGGCAGCATACCTTGTTTAAGGCCAGGGAAGAGGCGCAGGAGGAGGAGTTTAAGAAACTAGTTAAGTCTCACCCGGGGGATGGACTCTAACCACAGAACACACTTGCATATTGTGGAGGCAGTTTCCAGAAGAATTCGGAGATTCCACAGAGGAAAGGGCCAGAGCACCGGCTCCTAGCAGGTGACTGACCCCCAGACATGCTGAGCTCTACACAGACATTTCACTGCGGTGTGTTGACATGTTGACATGTGTGACAGAAAGCTGGTAACAGAGGAAAGGTTTCTGTTTGTTGTGTGTTTGAACCAAGCAAAACCATGCAGTTCTCAGAGTGCTCCTCTCCAGTTATGTCCAACACCAGCCATGCTTCATGGCTGAGACAGCTTGTGGCCAGTCCTTGGACCTGTCCTTTTTACTGGATTCCTTAACACTGTGTAGGCTGTTCGTAAAAGGAAGTTGAATCTTAGTGATATTATTTGTGATTGCTTCCTACCCTGATGTGTCTGAAATAATGATCAATGTCAAGTGTATATCTTTTACTTAGAACGGTCTTTTTGATCTGATATCTTTTAGCTTTGTATGAGAGTAAGAAGGGTAGGTAGAATAGATGCAGTAGGGAATCAGGTTCCCTTCTTCCTTTCCAGGCTGGCTGTCCTCTGGCACACCTGACCCGAGTGTTGCGCCATGGTTCGGAGATGGAATGGGAGGACAGAGGAGAGCGCTGTGCCCAACCTCCCATTGGACTGCAGCCCTCCGGGTGTATCACTCCCAACCCTTCACTGGTCACCTGTAAACAACACTTATGCTTTCTTTTCCTGATTACAAAATCTCATGGATTTGTAATAGAAAATTCAGGAATACAGAGAAGCAAAAAGGATATATCCAATTAGTCAATAGAAATACTATTTGATAAAACTAACAATCATTTACAAAGTTGGGAAGATGAGAGAGCCTAACAAGAATAACTCTATCATATATATAATGTGCACATATATTAAATCTCCTACAAGTAAATCTAATAAAAGTATTGAACCATATGTTAATATAAATATACATAAACAAATATATTAATAAGTATACCAAATGTGTTCTATATTAAATAAATTAAATATTTTGATAAAGATGTTTATTGAAATATTTATGAAAATATGTTTTAAATATATTAAAATTGTTGAATTGCACTATATATATGCAAAGTTAAATACAGCAGTTTATGTTAAGTCTAGGAAATATATAAAGAAATAATAATAACATTGTTGTTAAATATACAGGAATATAGGCGATCCTTATCCTTGTGGTAGGACAACTTATTACATCATTTTGGATGATACCTTGAAGTAGCCAGAATGCTTTTCAAAGTATAAGCCCGAACTGTTGATACATGAGGCGGTAGGAGTGTTCTGAGTCTAGCCGTGCTGTGCCTAACCCATGGCTTAACCGTGTCTTAATTTTCTTAGCAAAAATGATGGGCTGGGACTTCTGGCAGAGACTGTTATCTCGTGCATGTGTGTCCTGCATTCCTTATTCTAAAAGGAAGCATTAGCATTGAATTTCTGTAGTGTCAGCTCTTTCATTGGGTAAACATTAAAAATAAAGAACAAAATTTGGGAATGTGTAATTTAATATGAAAAAGATGCACTTGCTATGTCTCATTCAGATAGGAAACACCCACAGCGAGTTAGCGGCTCCGCCACACTGATTACAAATCCGGCTGCGAGGCAAAGACAGTACCTTCTTATGTAACCAAAACAGCAGCCCATTAAGAAGTAATAAGGTAGAGGTACCTATCACAGGACTCTGAGTAGTGGTGATTAAATTATACTAATAACTGACATAGTATTGTACTTTCACCAAATTCTAAATTCCACAATATTTTATAACATTCCACAAATATTAAAAAAAGAGATATTTTCACAGTGCGAACAGCCCAGTAATGACAACTTGTCCCAGGCTTATTCTACCACTGTTCCACATAATGTAATAGTTTTCCTTGGGAAGAGTAAATCTATGACTAGGGAATGTGACTTAATGTTTTCATTCAACAGGACGTGTCATTTTCAATCAACTTGACTACATAAAAGCTTCATGTATCTTGAAACATTATTTTGAAAATCACAAAATTAACTTTTTACCCAAGACTCCAGGCTGCAAGGACTTCCCAGAGAACTCAGTTTTCAACATCTCCATGAGGCAGAGTCCAAGGCCATTCATTCTCTACTGGTTTTGGTCATTTTGAGCAAAGCTGATAATTTCCAACCACTATTTAATTAGGACTGGCTATTTATTTCTTTAAATTATCCAGATTGTTAATTTATCAAATGAACCAAAAGCACCCATTCCATTTCCTGAATATCCAGCCCATTGCTCACATACCTGGTTAGAAATCCTGAATTAGCCATTGTACAATGATATTTTATAAATTAGAAAGTTGAATTTATTGTTAGTGTTGGACAGATATTATTGAGTTCTGAGTCTAATAATAATGATAATTATGCTAATTGTCTTCCTGGTTCTGACCTGGGACCTGTGTGGCTTTTCCTCTAATCCTCCAGTATCTCCAGAGGTGGACTATTAAGCTCATTAAAGATGGACTGAGACTCCAAGATGGGAAGTGACTTATACTAAGTCGTGTAATAGTAGTGATGGAGAACAGATAGGACACCAGGTTTTCTCTTCTCAAACCCAAATCCAGCGTCAAAATAACAC
The DNA here is from genome assembly GCF_963455305.1 of Plecotus auritus. Taxonomy (NCBI): domain Eukaryota; kingdom Metazoa; phylum Chordata; class Mammalia; order Chiroptera; family Vespertilionidae; genus Plecotus; species Plecotus auritus. Next base: position 53,660,419 of record NC_137777.1, on the reverse strand, counting down.
AGACTTGGCAATTTTTCCTAATGTTGCTTCTTAGTAGACGTGGTTATTGACTCAGTGGACCAAGTGGCTAATTTCAAAATTATTTGAAAATTCTTAATGATGGCCACATAAACCTATCCTTGATGACATGTAAATTAATGCTTTGCAAATCCTCTGTTATAGACAAAATGAAATATGATCATTTTATATTCTGAACTGTAGTTTCTGAATTTTTACCGTTCCAGTCATACTTCAGGAGTTTTGGGGACACTGCCTGCTTTACGCAAGTTTTCCGATTAGCATGACTGCCACTGTGCTTTGAAGTAAATGCAAGTAAATGACTGAGAAATGCAAAGACTACAGAATGAATTTTTCCCTCCAGCTGCTTGGGGCTGAGTAGAAAGATTACAGTTAGGAGACAGGACACCCTAGTTGGCCCCATAAGAATACAAGATGTTAAAGAAAATCAAGGACTACAATGAATCGAACATCTGCATAATTTTAGCTACTAGACAAACAAGCAGACTGAAGTGTCTTTGTCTGTGAATACAGAAAGCATACAGAATCCTGCCTCAAATGAGACAACATGGGCATTTATCAAAAGTGGGAACCTCACTTCCATGATCTGTTCCCTTGTAGTCACTTAACAGTGAGACAAAAAGTTGACCTTGTATCTCAACTGAGTTTGCCTTTACTTTTTAATAAAACATGAGTGCTGTGTGCCCTTTTCGTTCATTTTTCCCCAACATGTGAGAAAATGCAAGAGGATAAATTGGAATGTAAAACTACCTAAAGTTTAATTAAAATGCTTCCAGAGAAGAACTTGATTAATATTCAAATTCCCTCTTCTGGTAGATTCCTAGCACAGTGAAACATTTCAACCAAAATGAAAGAACACATCATCCCCAAACCTAAGATTATTATGTGTTTGAAACACACCATTTTGTCACATCGCATAGCACGTGATTGTTTGGGTCATAGAAGTTACACTAAAACCATATGCCTAAATATAATTGCAAACTAATTAACTGATTTACCCCACCAAGGATAAAGTTGGCCATTGTCGGCCTGAAAGGAAATGCAGATCTGTGCATAAGAAAGAGCATATTTCTATTAAAGTAGACATGAATCATAAAATTAAAGACCCGATTATCTCCCCAATTCTCTCTCCTCACCATGTTCACTCTCTTCCCCATGTGACTTGCAGGGTCTCCCATTCTCTTGCTCACCCTCACACTGCCACTACCACCATGAGTCTGCATTAGCCTGAAATTGGCTTAGCATATCAGATGTTATCAGAGGTTGTGCTAGTGGACAGGATGCAAACAGAGGCTTGGAAATGAATTTGTGTATTTCTTTTTGCCTTATATTCCCCCGCCCCCCACCCCAAGAGAACATGCCTGAGCTAGTCTGTTGAGGATGAAAGATATGTGGAGTAGAGCCAAATTGTCCCAGTTTCCAGTTGAAGGCATCCTTTAAACCAGTGGTTCTCAACCTTTCTAATGCCACGACCCTTTAATACAGTTCCTCATGTTGTGGTGACCCCCAACCATAAAATTATTTTTGTTGCTACTTCGTAACTGTAATTTTGCTACTGTTATGAATCGTATGTAAATATCTGTGTTTTCCAATGGTCTTAGGCTCTACAGCAGCGACCCACAGGTTGAGAACCGCTGCTGTAGAGCCTAAGACCATCGGAAAACACAGATATTTACATTACGATTCATAACAGTAGCAAAATTACAGTTACGAAGTAGCAACAAAAATAATTTTATGGTTGGGGGTCACCACAACATGAGGAACTGTATTAAAGGGTCGCGGCATTAGAAATGTTGGGAACCATTCACTGGTTTAAACAATGGAAGTTTTGTGAAGGAGACCAGGCAAGGTTATTCAAGCTGCTAGCGGACCCACTGATGACCACAGAAGCTGGAGTGGGAGCAGCCAAGGTCAGCCCAGTCCAAATTAGCTGAATTTTGTCAACTCATAAATCAAAATATACAGGTTTATTGTTTTATGCCATTGATGCATTTTGACTCTGTTGTTCCACATCATTATGGCAATAGATAAATGATACTCCTGCCTCATACAGTAAGAGGCAAAATATAACACATCTGCTGCTGTTTCCAAGTGAAATCGTGTGCCATTTTATGGAGGAGATAGCGGTTGTAGCAAATAACTATTAACTGATCATCTGATTGAATGGTCTGTCCTCTTTGTGGCTTTCCACCAAATCCACTTTTCTTTGAAATCCTGAGTGACTTTTCTGTGAGGGGGAATAAAGAAATAAAGAATAACATCATCAGCATCTGTTAATGTACTACAACTTCTATTATATGTGCATACATGTGTGTACATGTGTTTGTGTGCACACATGTATATAGGCTGCCATCAGAAACACTCATACTTACTTCCTATAAATCAGATGCAGCGGGTGTCAAAGAAAAATTGTCCCAGACAATTTAATAAGACAAAGTAGACTTTATTCAAGACTTTTTAAATAAGGGAAAGAAATTGAACCCAAATCTGCTCAAACAAAAGGTGGGAGAAATTCTAAGCGCTGGATGAGCTAGTGGATAAGTGCTGGAGGACTTTAGTGATGTGGGTCAGTGTGAGTAGACCTGCTGTGTTTGCTCATTGGCTTTGATCTTGATGAAGTTAGACTCTTACCTTCTCATAGAGATTGGGGGAGAAGGACACTGTCTTTTTTGGTGATTACATTTGAAAGGGATGACTCCTAGGTCCTTGAGGAAAACAATTCTGGGTTGCAAAACTGGCAAGAACCTGGGGCAGGATTTGTATCTCCAAGGGGCAGAGAAAAAATTAAGGACTGCACGTTTTCTAGAGTAAGTACTCTAAGAAAAGGGAGGTCCTGGGTCTGTCTTCCATAAGAAAACTGTCCAAAGTTTAGTCAGACTGAGGGGAACATTGAGGTCATCTTGGTCAGGAATCACATGGAAATAGGTTGGAAGCAGAACTAGAAAATTATATTCAGCCATATTCTTCTTTCTTCTTTAATTTGGGTTTATTTTCTCTCTGTTCCTTCTTCTCTCTGCAAATGAACTATATTCTACTCTGCATACAACAACTTATGTACGTTCAACACTTCTAGAACATACAGCAACATCAGCGATCATATGACTTTTTAAAATCTTTGTCATTGAGAGTATTACATATGTCCCTTCTTTTGTCCCCCATTGCCTTCCTCCACCCAGATCTTGTCCTACCCCAGGCCTTCACCACCCTATTATCAGTGTCCATGGGTAATGCATGTATGCACATAAGTACTTTGGTTAATCTTTCCACCCCTCTCCCTCCTTCCTTCTGAGATTCATCAGTCTGTTCCATGTTTCTATCCCTCTGATTCTATTTTGTTTGCCATTTTATTTTGTTCATTAGATTCCTTGATCATTTATTTTTAATTTTGTTTTTAATGATTTCAGAGAGGAAAGGAGAGGGAGAGAGAGTTAGAAATATCAATGATAAGAGAGAATCATTGAGGGGCTGTCTCCTGCACACCCTACTGGGGATTGAGCCTCAAACACTGGGCATGCGCATTGACTGGGAATCAAACCATGACTTCCTGGTTCATAGGTCAATGCTCAAACACTGAACTATGCAGGCAGGGCTCTTTTGATTTTTAGAGTCAATTTGATATATATGTATTTATTGCCATTTTATTGTTCTTTATTTTTTATTTTTTTTCCCATTCTTCTTCTTAAAGAAGACCCTTTGATATTTCATGTAATACTGGTTTGGTCATGATGAATTCCTTTAGCTTTTTCTTGTCTGTGAAGCTTTTTACCTGGCCTCCAATTCTAAATGATAGCTTTGCTGAGTAGAGTAATCTTGGTTGTAGGTCCTTGCTATTCATCACTTTGAATATTTCTTGCCACTCCCTTCTGGCCTGCAAAGTTTCTGTTGAGAAATCAGATGACAGTCTTATGGGTTCCCCCTTGTAGGTAACTAACTGCTTTTCTCTTGCTGCTTTTAAGATTCTCTCTTTGCCTTTAACCTTTGGCACTTTCATTATGATATATAATTAAGATATGTGTGGGCCTCTTTGAGTTCCTCTGGTTTGGGACTCTATATGTTTCCTGGACTTGTAAATCTATTTCTTTCACCAGGTAGGGGAAGTTTTCTGTCTTATTTCTTCAAAAAGTTTTCAATTTCTTGATCCCTCTCCTCTGCTTCTGGCATATCCATGATGTGAATGTTGGTACACTTGAAGTTGTCTCAGAGGCTCCTTACACTAACTTCATATATTTAGACTAGGGGCCAGGTGCACAAAATTCGTGCAGTGGGGTGGGGGGTCCCTCAGGCCAGCCTGCCCCCTCTCACATACTGGGAGCCCTCAGGGGATGTCCTACTGATGGCTTAGGCCCGCTCACAATCTGGCCTCCCGTTGTGGGAGGTGACCGGGCTGATCAGGGGAAGGCACCAGCCCCATCACCCCGCTGCTGCTGCCACTGCCAGCCACCAAAGCCACCAAGGTGTTTTCATCAACATGGACTCCAGTCCATTCACCACGAAAAAATGACAACTTTCTTTAGGCATTTTCAAGATGTGTCTTTCATAGGATATGACATTTCTTTCTTTTTTTTTTAATCCTCACCTGAGGATATGTTTCCATTGATTTTTAGGGAATGTGGAAGAGAAAGGGAAAGACAGAGAGAAACATCAAAGAGAGAGGAACACTTTGATTGGTTGCCTCCTGCATGAGCTCTGACCTGGGCCCCAGCCAGGGAGGAGCCCTCGGCTCCAATTGAGGCCCTGCCCAGGGGCCCCCTGGCTCAGGTCCTTCCCAGGCTGCTCAGGGCCCACGCTGGCCTACCTTGGAGTGACCTGGGGGCTGAGGATGTTCCCGGATGTTGCCTATGTATGCAAATTAACTTCCATATTTGTTGGGTTAACTTGCATGCTCACTCTGATAGGCTGTGGGTGTAGCAGAGGTATGGTCAATTTACATGTTTGTCTATTATTAGGTAAAATTCTTCTTCTTCTTTTTTTTTTCTCTCTTCTGATAGGGTGTTTTTTACTTCCTTATATTCCAAATTGCAGATTGGATTCTTGGCATCTTCTACTCTACTGTTGATTCTCTGTAAATTATTATTCATTTCAATTAGTGAATGCTTCATTTCTGACTGGTCCTTTTTCATGTCTTTGATGTTCTCACTAAGTTCCTTGAACTTTTCACTAAATTCTTTGACATTCTCATTAACTTCCTTGAGCATCATTATAAACATTGTTTTGAACTGTATATCCAGTAGTTTGCTTGCTTCCATTTCTTTTGTTTGTGACATGTTTCTTTGTCTCTGCAATTTGGCTGCTTTCCTGTGTGTGTATGTGTGTTTCCTATGTATTAGGTAGCGTTCCTATGTTTCCTAGAATTGGTAGTGTGTCCAATTCTAGGAAACACTCATGTAGTAGGTGTCCTGTAGGGCCCAGTGGTTTAGCCCCTCCACCCCTAGTCACCTAAGCTGGCCACTGTAGGTGTACTCTTGCATGGGCTGTGTGCACTGTCCTGTTGTAGTTGAGTTTGATTGTTGTTGGCATCACTAGGAGGGATTGACCCCTAGGCCAATTGGCTGTGAGGACCACCTGCAACTACAGAGAAAGAGCTGCTATTCAGGAGACAGCCCCTATAGATCAGGACTTGTTTCAGTGGGGCTTTGGTGTTCCCTGAGTCTTCCCTTGAGTATGTTGCCTGTGGATGTGGTAGAGTTGTAATCTGATATGGTCTGAAGCTGTCCACAGGGTGCACTGGTTCTGGGGCATCCAAGGAGGTATAAAGTCAGCCCCTACCTGTGCCCTTCCTGGGGCCACTGGTCCCAAGTTACAGAGCAATCTGCAGAAGGCTGCTACTTGTGTTGGGCTTAAATGTACCCCAGAAAGGCCATGCTGAACCTTGGCAAGCTGCTAGTAGTGCAGGTCTTGGGGCCACTTATTGAGAGGTATGGGGAACACTGAGTCTAGCTGCTGGTTGTTTGAGACACTTTAGAAAAGTCTGAAGCCTGAGCCAGGACATGCCATTCATATGGAAAAGCCAATGCAAACAGCTTTGGTGTGGCTGCAAATTGAATGGGCCAGAATCCCAGGTAATCTCAAGGATGGGGCGAACATTGTGGACCAGGTTGATGGAGATTCAGCTATGGCTCCTGCCAGTGGGCTCTGTGAGGAGGAGATCTCAGCATAGGAACATTGACCTTTGCCAGCACTTTTGACTGGGAGAAAGCTGCCCTCAGTTCTTGCCCTGATACCAGACAATTTAGTCCTTTTCCAAATGTCCCTGGATCCTTTCAAGCTGTTGCCTCAGTGCTGAAGCTCAGAGAGAGTTAGTCTGAGTAAATCTAAGCACATGCCCTTTAAGAGGACTGCCTGGGTCTCCAGCAGCCTCCATGTCACTCAGCCACAATCCCCACTGGTTTTTATAGCCCAAAGTTACTGGGACTTCTCTTCCCAGCACTGGAACACTGGGCTGATAGTTCTGGTGTGGAGCTGGGAACCCTTGCTCCTCATGGGAGGCCTCCAGAGCTAAGATATACCTCCCAGTTAAAAAAACGTGACATGTGGGTGTTGGAACAACCCATTCTGCAACTTTGCCCCTCCTACCACTCTCCATGTGCTTTATTCTTTATTTCTCTAATTGTAGAATTCCATCCAGCCAGATTTCAGGTGGTTCTGAAAGATAGTTGTTCCATAGTTTAGTTGTAAGTTTGATGTTGTGGGAGCATGCACGTACCACGTTTGCCTAGGCCACCATCTGGGTTTCTTACCAAACATATGACTTTTGTATGAAGGCATTAACTCTGGCCCTGACTCTACATGTGGATTCTTGTTGTGTATGGAGTCATGTTCTTTGAACTCACTACAAACACTGGGTTTGTGAACACAGAAGTGTTGCTCCTGGGAAAATACAGGACAAGATTCCTGCAGGGCCCTGGTCACATTTCTGCCAATTAGTCAATGCATTTCTGCTTGCATTGAATTCATGGCCAACAGCACTTTTTACACTATTTATAGTGAAAAAATAATGAGAATCTCACGAAACAAAGAAAAGAGAGTTTTGGTGTAATCTGAGTTAAAACAAGCTATAGTAGGGATACTACTGAACAATCAAGAAATGTAGGTAAAATAGTTTACTTCAGATTGATCTGTATAATAAAACAAATACTTAACTTTTTCTATGGTGAATCTGTCATATTCTTCTCAGAATGGAAATACTACCTCTTGTGAAATTCAATTAAAAGCTAGTTTACTATATGTCTGGTAAGAGGTACCAATATAGCAAGTGCCTGAGGCTAACCCTGTGTTAAGCAAAAAAGTATATTTATTACAAGTGGTTATAAATCAGTCCTGTTCTTGCTTGAAATTATAATCAAACTGACCTATAAGAAAACTGGATTCATCAGTTTGGGAGAAACCTCATTTCTCATTGCTTGATTATATTTAGCTACTCAACTAAGTTTAGTTACAGATGTTTGCCCTTATCAAAATGATTACTGACCTAACGTATATACAAATCAGGGCACACATGAAATGAAGCATATGGACTATGTTTTAAAATATGAGTGTCACATGACTAACTGAAACTGTTTCTCTACCCCCATAAGGATTGCCTTCAGCAATATTTTCATATGACACGTTTCGGCGAGGGGACACAAAACTGCTATAACTCACATAGCAATTTTGAAAACAAAATTATGTTTTGAAAAGAGAACTTTAAAGGTTTCTGCTTCTTTGAAAGTTAATACATAATTTTTTTTTGGAATACATAACTTTTAAACAAATAAGTAAATCAAAGTCAGAATACTTTGAAATGTGAAAAACATGTATAATTCTAATGCAGTGTCCATTAGTAAAGTTAGATTGGACTATGTCCACATTCATTGATCTGCATTCAGTGTAAGAGTGCTTTTATGCTAAAATGACAGGAATATCTGGGACAAATCTTGTATAGCTCTCAAAGCGGAAAATGTTTACTAGCTGGCTTTTTATGAAAAATTGTGTTGACTCCTGTTACACATTATAATGTATGCAAATAATATAACAAAACCAGGATTTTATTTTACTGCATGAGCTCCCCCCTGGATCCTTTGAGAAATGCAAAATCAATGGGGAGCGGGGGGCTGGGGGGCGGAGGGGTGAGCAGCAAGCAGGTGGATGGAAAGTGGGAAGAAGTCAGTACTGATTCAAATCTGCTTCTTTAAAAAGCATGGTAAATTTACAGAATAGGAATTTGTGTAAAAGAAAGGAGGAAATGAGAGGGAGGGAGGCCGGGAGGGATGAAGGGAAATGCCACATGAGGATAGAATATTTGACTATTAATGTCTTCAAGTAATACAGGTTAAGCTCCCTGTGATTACGTCACTTGATAGAAGAAAATTTCAGTGAATGAGTTCTCAGCATAATCAGTGCCAGACTCCTAAACTGTAGTTCACACAAGGGATAATTTGTTAATTAAATCAGCGGAGATGAAATTCATAGATGCAGCCTTAAAAATGTCATGTGTAGCTGTTAGTTACTTCAAAAGTAATTTTCTCCTGTGAAAGTCCTAGTGGCGGCATACCTATTTAGTAAGGACAAACCACTAAGTCTGGAAAAGGGAAATAAGGTGAATCATCAATTTGTCAGGAACAGATAAATAAAAGTATTACTTTACTTACCTCCAAGACATAGAACTTCTTTATCAAATATTTCTCTGAGCTAAAAAAATAAAAATAAAAATGGGTGTTTTGCAGGAGTTGTAGGTTTTCCTGCCTTCAGTGTAAACTCAACTTTCACAGGCGATAATGAAGGAGGCGGAGGTTTGTGGAAGGAGAGTAGGGGCTGAATTATTCATAAAGGTTAACTGGAAGGGACTCAGTGCCTTGGAAGACATTGATGAAATATGGATAATTTTCTTTATGACTTCTGATCAGCGCTTTGATGAATGGGTTCCGCAATCATCAGATTAAACCCGTTTCTTACCAGAATGAGTACCTACATTTGTCACCAGAATGACTCATTCTTCTTACTCCTTATGAATAGCTTTGGCTACATTAGACTTGAAGCTTACTTTGGGACAAGCACACCTGGAAAACAGACAGAGGGTGGGTATCATAAGGCAAGAAGAAAAGGATACGCTGTGGAAACTGTCAGCCTTTATATTAGGAATCCTCTTAGGAATACTAAACAAACACTCCGCTCATTCTTATTTGACAAGGTAGAGTGACAGAGAAAGAAGGCGCAGGGAGGGCATCCTGGCACCTGCAGGTCCGAGCATCTGGCGGGTCATGAGCAGGCTCATTTTCATAGGGTTGTAGACCTTCAGGTTTCACACCACAGTCGGTGCTCAGATGTGTTTCACTGTTATTGCCTCCCCTTTGCCGAATAACAATACTTGATGATTTTAGTGGATTTCTGATTTCCAGATAACGCCTACATTTAACTTTGACTTCTATTTTGCCTTAGCTTCGTTTTTTCTGAAGTCTAATCAGGCTGTGTAATTGTTAAACATTTAAATTGAATACTTCCTGATTTGTTCTTAAAAATCATCTTAATGTTTTATTAATTTAGTCTCAGGTGGGACTGACCAACCATATGATGTATGGCTCTTTCATGTATCCAGCTATATTATGAACATTCTGAAATCTTATTACAATCTTTGTTGCAGAGTTTGTTAGCATATATGAAATAATTTAAGGAATAAAAATATTAAAGCAAAAATGATGATGTCCAAGTCTTCCAATTTGTATAAATTATAGTAATTTACCTTTTTTGAACTCTCATGAGGTCAGTATCATTATTTAAGGCAAAGTCAGGTACTATTGTAAATGTTTCTGAATTACTTATGTGTATGCCCATGATGCTTCCATAGTAATAGGCATCATCTAAGGACCAGGAGTACATATCATAGGATTTCGTGTGCAAGTCACCCTTACTTTATTCAATGATGCCACATTTGCATGGCTTTTATTACAGTACATTGTTATAGCTGCTCTATTTTATTGTTATTTGTAATCTCTTCCTTTGCCTAATTTATAAATTAAACTTTGTCATAGGCATGTATGTATAAGAAATAACATTATATATATGGGTTTCAGTTTTACCTGCATTTTTCAGGCATCCATTGGGGGTATGGAATGTACTACCCATGGATAAGGGGAACTAGTTTATTAATTTAAAAGTTAAACTATATTTTTACTTATAAATTTATTTATATGATTTTTAAAATCACTTTTCATGTTATCTCCTTATATCCTCAGATCTGTATTTTCCCCTCACCTTTTCTTTCTTTTTCTTTTTAAATTTTATTCATTATTTCACATAATGCTTTTGCCACTAGCATTTTTTAAAGAGGGTAAAAGGTTTCTTACCATTTGCAAACATGTAAAATACTGCAGTCATCATAGGACGATGTCCTGCATTTTCTAGGCAGACATGTAATGAGAATGTGAGGTTCGCAGAGCTCATGGCAATAACACAGCACTAGGGTGTGGGACTTAACATGATTGCTCACCAGTTCCTGGTGCAAAATAATTAGAGCTCCAATCTCACTGAAGTAAGAGTGGGTGTTTCCTTCTGGCTAAGCCTCAGCACTTGTACATACATGTGTGTGAGGAGAAAACCTTAAGTGGATTGGGTAAAACTAATGAATAAAATGATGTCATGCATGACTGGACAGAAGAAGCAAATACAGTTTATGAAGGCAGCATACCAAAATCCATAGCAATGCAAGTCTTATGTGTCAATGTGAGAAATAATTTTAAGTATTAAAAGATGGAATAAGACAGCAGGTTAATGTTATAAACCATAACTTTTTATATTTGCATTCAGGCCCCCTTATCATCAACGGATAGGTTCCAAGACCCCCAGTGGATGCCTGAAACTGGATAGTACCAACCCTATATATACTGTTTTTTTCACATATGTGCATACCTATCATACATTTGATTTATCAGGACAAAGGGATGATTCATGTCCGGGGCAGGGCCCACCCCGCTTCCCCCACACATAAGGGGCAATGAGGATGCGCTGGGACCGCCACCTCAAAGGGGGTGAAGGCTCCCCTGGACAGGAGGTGATGGAGAATGACACAGAGAATGAGCTCTGCAACTGGCTTCTGGACAGTGGACCAGGTGTCATGGGGCATTTACAGTATCATACGAGTTTGGTAAAATAGAGGCCCAATGAGGAAAGTCCCCTTTAACTCCAAATCAGAAGCAAACTGATTACACTTCCTCTTTGTCTTCTGGTTTGTCTGAGGTCCCAAGTCTGAAAGGCACAAACAAGTGTGTATGTGATGAGGGTACTGAGCCACCGGAAAAAAATGGCCCAGAAACACTCGGCACTCGGAGAATAATTAGACTCCCATTCAGCACCAAGTGCTCTGGGATGATGCAGAGGCCAAGGCAGCCTGGAAATGGAAAAGAATGCAAAGAGCAAATCAAAGTAAAGTGGAAGGAGTAGAAACATGATCTCAGTTTCTACTTAATTTTTAATTATCATAAATGAGGCCTGGTGCATGGATTCGTACACCGATGGGGTCCCTTGCACCAGTGCAAGATGGGGGCCAGGGAGGGACTGCACGAGGGCTCCAGCAAATGTCCAGCCCATCTCACTCAGTCCCAATCGGCGGGATCATAGCATCAAGCTAACCTACGGGTCGGGGTGTCTGCCTCCTGGTGGTCAGTGCTAGTCATAGCGACTGGTCAAACAGTGGAACGAATAGTTGGACACTTAGCATGTTAGGCTTTTATTATATAGGGTGTATTGCACAATTTCTATGAATCATGTTTTAAATATTCATACATTTAAAAAACAGCTTCTTATTGAGGAAAGGCAAAATGGTCTGTATTAAGCTGGATCATTGGTTTTGTCTGCAGTCTCTAAAATGATGTGTAATTACAATGTTTTACGGTTCTGAACTTAGAATTTGTGAGCAGTGCAGACCTACTTAAGCTGCAGTCAGAATCCAGGATGGAGTGGGTTACTGGGCAGCGTTAACCATCTGTTCTCTAGATTCATGCCTGCCTGTTTCTATGCTGACCTGTGTCCTGGGTGCTCACCTCCTTGTTCATGGATATTTGATTATCTTCTTCCCTGGCTCCAGGTAACAGGAGGCAGAGTCAGGAGCCTGTGGAATGGAAGGGAAAGGGGGACGAGGGGTTTCTTCTCCACCCACTTTCTGCAGGCTCTGAGGTGGTTGAACTCTGTGGCCTGAGGACAGCTCCAGCTGGAACCCATGCTTACAAGATCTGAATGATCCCAGGGTCCTGAGGACATGTCCTCCTCTTACTCCTGTAGGCCAAGGAGGTGGGATTTTACTATTCAGTGGATTAGTAATCTGGAGCCAGCATGTTTGTTGAGTCCTGTCACTTTGCTTTTCTCTCTAGTGGCTTTGGAATTCCATCACAATGTCCTTCTGTTTTCCTGTGGAGCTCTGATATGGGTGAGGACTGAGTGATATGAATGAACTGAGTGAGGAAAAAAGTCATAAAATATTATAGCGTTTATGTCACTGACAAAGGCCTAATGACTCATATGGGGTCACACCTCTATGTTTAAGGTGTTCTATCTAAGATAGGAAATTGGTTTAGAAGGAATCAACTTTTAAATAACAAAACAAAAGGGGAAACAAAAGAAGAGGGGGGAAAAAGAAAGGAAGCTAGAAAAACTAGAACAGCCAAAACAATTTTGAATAAGGAGAATAAAGTTGGAGGACTCACACCATCCAATTTCAAGAGTTGCTATAAAGCTATAGTTATAAAGATTGTGTGGTATTGGTGGAAGAATTGACACATTGAAACAGAAGGAGAATCTGGAAATAAACCCATATATATATGATCAATTGATTTTCCATCAAACTCCAAAAGTAATTCTATGAAGAAAGGATAGTGTTCTAACAAATCATGTTGGACTAATGAGACATCTTTATGTAAAATTATAAACTTCAGTCTATATCTTATATCGTATAAAATAATTAACAAAAATTCTAAAACTATAAAATTTCTAAAAAGTAAATTTGTATTCTTGGATTAAGGAAAAATTACTTAGCTACAGTATCAAAATCAAATTTATTTAAAAAATGGGAAAAGTGGACTTCATAAACATTAATAACTTCTTTTCTGCAAAGGACTCTGCTAAGAAAATGAAAAGATGAAGACATCAGACTAGGAGAGATATTTATAAGACCTTATTCTCATTCTACCCATGGCTTAAAGATTCCTTTGGTAGTTGCTTTGTTGGAATCAAGACCCAAAGTCCACACATTTCATATTTTTAAGTTCATTTTACACAGTATTTCACTGCTGACCCTTTGCTCCTAGTGCCCAGTGAGCGCTGGGCGAAGCCAGCCGACTTAGACTGCAGCATAGTCTCCATGCTGGATTTGGTTGATGGTTCCTTGTGGTATTATTTTACTTGACCATTTATCACAGCTGGTGGATCCAAAACAACAGAGTGAGACCTGAGGCCTAATAGACTCCGGTTGGTTTCTTAGATTTGCTCTCTTTAGATTTTTAGATTTAAGTCAATCTCCTGCCAGGGTTGGTGGGTGCCGCCGCCCCCTGCACAGTGCAGGTGAAGTGATCTGCGGGGTGGCCTCACCCCTGTCTCCAGGAGCTCTGCGGCCACCTACGTCTGGCCTGTTAGAAGTTCTGCAGAGTGCCCTTATCTTCTGCTTTCCTTATATTGCTGGCTTTAGACACAGTGTGCTTGTTTGTTTGTTTTGTTAAATTAGTCCCCACTTACTTTTCTTTCTTCAGATTCTAAACTTTTGTTCTATCATCTCTTTACTGACATATTTGACCTGATGGGTTTGTGTCATCAAAAAATACCTTCAAGACTGTGCTTTGGAAGAAAACATACTTTATTGTGTATTTTTGATTAGTCCTATTTAAATGTATATAGACTATGCATTGTTCTCTATTTATGGGAAAATATAAAAAATATATTTGTTGCTCTCAGAGACAGTGATACAAATTTTAAAGGAAAAGCACTGATTCAGGAAAAGACAGAGGTCAGATCGCCCAGGAGCCCCAGGTCTTCTTCACCCTGGAGTCCACCTGGCCTGGGCCCGTCTCCAGCTCACAGGATTGATCTTCCTATCACAGTGCACATGCACCTACCTCTTAGTCATTCACTTATGCAATGAGTAACTCTTAGCTCTTACCAGGCCTCAGAGGTAGGGACCCAAATTATGCATCACAACAAATAATAGGTAGAAGCAGATTGCCACTTTCTAAAAGGAAATAGAGATATCATGTAGACATGTGTATTTACAGGGACATGGCCAGCACAACAGCCCTTTAGCAGGTCTACACTGGAAGCCAAATTATACACAGAAGTTTGCTGAAGCAGGATGGGAAAGTCTTATGATCCAGATATTTCTTGGCGTGGGACTCTGAGGACTGTGTGTGCCAGGGACCTGGTGTGATGGAGTCACTGGCAGGGAAGCCATGGATATTGGGCAGGCTTCAAGGGGCCTTTGCCAACACGTGGGTCCTCAGTGCTTACTTTGTATGTTTTTCCACTGCTGCTCATCCCTCTGAAAGAAAAAATATTCATTTCAGATACCCTGGACGCTTTCTGTATTTTAATGTGAGTTTTCTTATTTCTCCAGGGGTATGTTTTGTAGACCTACATTTTAGATTCCAATTTTATATCCAACCTCTTAGCAGAGCCCCTATTAGGTCCTGCATACTGCCTAGTATTTATTGTGAATTATTAAGTGATTTTATTCTATGCACTACAATCTGATTTTATGTATCTATAAAACACTTGAAATTTTATCCCCAAACAAAAGTAAACATGAAATTATTTTAAAATATTTTATATACTTTATTTATCATGGTTGATAGCCATGGTATTAATAGACATACAAATATGTGACATAGTTTATTTTTTAATAATGGAAAATGTGAAATAAATGTATATAAAATATGGTATCATTTACTATAAAATATTATAAGCATTAAATTAATAAGCACTTAATAAATATCCTAGGTTTTATTAAAACCATAATCTCAAGAAATAAGAAAAAAGTGTTATCAAGGGAAATTATCATATCAATTAGCTTTTAGTTTTCAATGTAAGAACAATAACAATGATGTGTGGAGTAGAAGGCAAAGGTGAGGGTGAAACCTTGGCCTTGAGGCACTACTGTTGAAACAAAAATGTTACTTGTCAAATTAGGAAAAAAACAGACGTGTTGTTTATGAGTTTCTGCTCCTCACAAGGTTTTAATGTAGTGCGTGCTATCACGAGGAGACAATATCCATATTAAAGAACAATCTGCAGGTTTTAAGATAGCATCAGCTTTATTCGCGAACTTGATCTTGGTTTCTGTAATGAAATTCCCGCCCAGATCATGGCGCGGCTGCAGCGGGGGCAGCCCCACACCCTGCTCTCTGGTGTGGGGGCCCCGCAGCCTTTTTGCTCAGGGTCAGTGCAGAGCCAGGCCTCCCACTGCCCCTTCACTATGATTCCCCAAGTCCAGAGTCCAGATTTCGGAGGAAAGCTGTTAGCTACTCTTTGCCATGAGCAAAAAAGCCTTTTCTGAGGACAAAAATTAAGAAATGAAGTCAAGTCTCTGTGGTTTGAACATTTAAGAGACAGAGAATTCTAGAAAGTGTGAAGTAGATGATCTGCAAATTTCACTGGAAACAGGGCCAAGAAGCTTAATTATCAGAAAAAGATGGGCAGTAACAAAGGACAGGAGGTGAGAGATGCATGGACACAGAAGAGCCTTCAGGTTAAAGAACAGAATTTTGTCTAAAAGCGAGACAATATTCAGGATTCACAGGGCATCATTAGGAAATGCTATAAAAACTCACCATCCACTAGAGGTTGGAAATCAGGGTCCACAATTTCAAAAACACATCCATGAATGTGGCTAAGAACCTGGCCCCCTGCGTTTGGTAACGGTTCTTTGTAGCATGTGTATGTTTTGTAAGGGAGAATAGGCACAGAGATATCAAAGGAATGAATTGCCTTCTTTATTAGATCACGGAGGAGTGTGCATGTCTGCACTGAAACCGAGTTTGCAAGATAAATTGCTTTTATTCTGAAAACCCATGATATACCCTTTCAGAGATAGCATGGCTCACATGGAGCATCCAGTCAACTCCAATGTAGCAGAGATTTAATCATTTTTTAGAAATCGAGCATCTAGCACCTGTTGATAGTATATTTTATTGTCATTCTGGGTTGCCAGTGTTCCTCCAGAGCCGAGTGTATCGGGCTGTTCACAAAACAGGACGAGGCCCAGGCGCCACAGGAAGGAGCCGGAGCACACTGGCTGGGAGAGGCGTCCAGGCCCCGGCTCGATTCTGTGGAGTGCAGGCAGGGGGATGTGTGCATGGACGAGGTTAACGAAGGGGCTTTAAGACGGAAGACTGTCCTTATACATAAATCTTTGGGTGTAATGTTTTCCAGAAGGAAAAGAAAAAGAAAGAAAGGGTATTATTTCTAGACTCAGACTTCGAACATATTTGTTCAAACAATATTTTCAATGATATTTTAAGTTTTCCTTTCTTTCCTAGTATTGATCATACACATTGTGTCATCTTATTCTCACTCAGTGATTAAGTCATTGATTTTGCAAGCAAGTATTTGCTCATCTACTTAGGTTAAGGGATAGGAATAAAAGGTCTCTATTAATCAAGGTCCAGACACAGGGTAGTTTGCCTTGGCGATAGATGATCTAAGTGTGCGTGTGCGTGTGTGTGTGTGTGTGTTATTGTTACATGTTCTGAGGGTGGAGCGTGGGGAGAAAGGTATTGTACCAAGGACTAGGACATCCCTGAAAAATGATCTTTTAAAATGAACTAGCCAACTCCAGCCATGACTCTATTACACACAATGTATCTTTAGACATTATCTCAACCATTAAAATTTATTGCATACTCGCCTTTTAGGTCGAGACGAAGAAAGGAGTAGAGACCATTTTTCATTCTAAGAATCAATTCTGTGGCTTTTAGCAATTTTAGACAAAAGATTGGCCAAGTTCCTCCGTGCTTTCAGTGATAGTTCCCAGCAGATCGGAGCGATCCTCACACGCGCCGTTCTCCGGGTGGGGAATAAGTTCTCGGTGGCCATTGTGAAATCAGTTGCCTTTTGTCCCCTTCACACTCTGTTTTCTCATCTAGAGTGTGTTTCTCTTGAATTCTTGGTGCTTTAGAAAAGACCCTGATGGGAGATGGCGGGGAGCCTCACCTCAGGCAGGAAATGGGAGGTGGCCCAACCTTTCTGCACAGCTTCAGGGAGGTGCTTAAAATAGGCCATTGACGCTTTGTCCCTGAAAGAAAAGAAAAGGAAAGAGAAGGTGGACATCAGAAAAGAGCAATCCAGGACAAGTAGCTGGAGGGACTGACTTAGGAGAAAGATTAAAATAACTGGGTACACATAGTTCACTGAACAAGGAGAGGGAAGAGGCGGCAGCTGCCTGCAAACGCAGACCGGGACTGGATAATACAAAGCAGATTTAAGTTCAATATTAGCAAGTGTTTAAAAGTGAAGTGTATTAGTTTGAGGAAAAGAGAAACAAACCATAATATGCTGTTGGCTGTTTTTTTCCAATGAAGCCAGAAGACATGTCAGTCCTGAGAGAATTCATTGCCTCCTTGGTTTGATTCCTAGTAATTTAAGTAAGAGTCATTCGGGGACAACTTTTTAGTGCCTAAAAGGTAAAGGGGATATGTAAAAATTTGGAGATTATCAGTTTTTAAAAAGTCATGACAAGAATGATCTGTGATAAACAATGTCCTCATTTAGAACAGAAATTTAACAATTTTCCAATGCAATCAAACCTGCAGCCTGGGCCGTCCTGAGTTTGAGGGTAGGAAGGGGCGTGTCAATTACAGCTGGTTTCTGACCTCATTTCCCACTCTGTTCAAGTTCCATCAAATGGCCCCTAAGCTGTTAAAAAGGAGCCAATTAACTGCTGGGTATTGTATGGCTTTTTTATTTCTCTGTTCACCCTCGGGAGTAGTTTCACATGAGTAGTGAAATTTGCCAAATCGGAAGATGTCCTGAGGAATGAGAAGGCGCGAAGACGGGTCAAATGCCCCACAAAGTAGACAATTACACTAATAACTTAGAGGTGGCTCTGGCTCGTTACGACTCATAAAGGACATTTTCTAGGAAAAGGGAAATTAGTGATACTTTTAAAACAGAAAGGTGTGCCCTGCTCTTTACAAATCAAACTGTATAATTACGCACTGCATTATAGGCATCGTAATGTGCCAGCATTTTGAAAAATTATTACTTCCAAGAACCAGTTAGGCCAGCAAACTTACTTCCAGGCACATTTTTATTTACTAGTAACTAGTAATGTGGACTCAGAATTTTCAACAGCAAAATGCTAATTGCTTCTAAAGTCTTCGGCTCCCTCTCGGCTATGTTTACGGTTGCAGAGGTGGAACGTCTCTTTCCAAGAGGAACTTTAATGTCATCCCATGTAGCTCCCAACTGGTGGCTCTGAAAGCACAGTTGTGGTGGCAGAAGCACAGGGGAGGGATGGAGAGACCCACGCAGCTGGGTCTCCCACGCAGCCCTGCCTGGCCTCCACCCAGCGAGGTTCCAGTTCTCCCTCGTGACCTCTCTGAAGTACACGAGACCTTCTTCCTCTTTTCGCTTTTTCCTTTTCATTGAATTTACTGGAGTGACACTGGTTAACAAAATTATAGAGGTTTCAGGTGCACACCTGTACAACACATCATCTGTACACTGTATTGTGTGTCCACCACCCCAAGTCAAGTCTCGTCCATCACCATTTATCCCCCCTTTACCCCTTTCTACCTCCTTGCACAACCCCCTTCTCCCGGGCAGTCACCACACTGCTGTTCCTGTCCATTTTTGGCTTGATCCTCCTTTCCCCAGGTGTCAGCCTCCTCTCTCTCTATGAGGCTTGTTTGTTAAAGTGGAAAACAGCTCCTACTTATTCTCTGTAAAAAACATTCATAGACTTGGGTCAGTCTAGTCCATCTCCTCATGGACAGTGACCACGGGGTGCATCTCTGAGCTGGGGAAGGATTTCCTTTCATTTCAGAGTAGAACTCGGCTGGACCGGACACTGTGTGGTTGGTTCTGTATAGTCACCTTGACTTGGGGGATGCGGTGTCTTGTCTCTGAGACTGAATGCTGGGGCTGCCCAGGAATTTTGCAGCCCTGAGGGCAATGCTGGCAATTGAGACTGTGCCACCCTGGGAAGCAGATTAATACCCAGAGATACCCAGATCTAATTTCTCTGACATGCATTTTATTTGAGTACTAGAGGCCTGGTGCATGAAATTAATGCACAGGAGGGTGGGGGGGAGTGGGGCTCAGCCAGGCCTGCACCCTCTCGCAATCTGGGACTGCTGGCTCCTAACTGTTTACTTGCCTGCCTGCCTGATCGCCCCTAACCACTCTGCCTGCCTGCCTGATCGCCCCTAACCACTCTGCCTGCCCCCACCACGGTGGCTTTGTCTGGTCTGGAATGATGTCCAGAAGGTCGTTCAGCTGCCCAGTCTTCTTAGCATATTATGCTTTTATTATTATAGCTGTCTGGATGAGAATTTAGCAAACATTTTTTAAAAGCTATCCTTATAGATCTTTAATCATGTATTAGACATTGTCCTATACTTTATGTGCTTGAGTGTGTTTCATTCTCATTATAATCCTTTGAGGCAGATTTTATTACTCCCATTTTTGTTTAGGAAGTAATGTGGGTTTGGACAAGTTAACAACTGGCCTCATTTCCCAGTGGTTACTGGTTAGAGATAGGGGACACAGTTCCGTCTGACATCAGTCCACAGGGGTCCTCCCTCCTGGCTGTACCCTAGAGCCAGAAGGCAGGATTTTGTATTCATAGGAATGTCTGATGCAGTACTTATCTATTCATGGGTGAGTGGAACCCAGACCTTAACTTGTAAACAGCTCATGTAGCAATCCATGGATCAAACTCACTCATAAGAAATTTTCCTTAAGTTCCTGATTAATGAGTGAGAGTAAGAGCCTTGATGGACACTATGAGGCCACTCTTGCCTTGGGACAGGAGATAATGAAGGCCATCAGAAGGAAGAGCCTATGATGCAGATGAATTTCTCAGTGAAGTTTAGCATTCATGCCCTAGATTCCAATATAGATATAGATCCTGCATTACTGGTTAAATATATGTAGAAGCCTAAGTTAACTGCAAAAATATGTATACTTCCCATCTCAATGAACTTTTTTATAAACCTACTAGAGGCCCAGTGCATGGATTCATGCACTGGTGGGGTCCCTCGGTCTGGCCTGCACCCTCTTGCAATCCGGGACCCCTCAGGGAATGTCAGTCTGCCTGTTTCGGCCCAATCCTGCAGGCCAGGCTGAGGGACCCCACCGGTGCACGAATCTGTGCACTGGGCCTCTAGTATGCATATAAGATCTTTGGTTAATCTCTTTCCTCCCTCCCCCAACCCCTCTTCTCTCTGAGATTCATCAGCCTGTTCCATGTTTCCATGCCTGTGCATTGAGCATCTATCCCCTGGTGGTCAGCGCACATCTTAGCTACTGGTCAAATGGTCGAACAGTCAAATGGTCACTTAGGCTTCTACATATACATATGCCCACCTCAATGGACCTTTTTGATAATCCTATATGGTCTAAAGTGAATTAATCTTCCTAGATTGAATAATGGATAGCTAGACAGATGATAGAGACCAGGCTTGGAAGGGTTGTATATTACAATGTTGGTCAAGTGCCTGGTACCCAGAATGTTCAAAACTACAGTCATTATCTAATGTTACACTATTCATATTTATTTATTCAAGCGTTTGAGGTTCTTGTTTAACCAGGGTTCATTTCCTTCTCTGGGCTTAACTACTTAAGCAATTAGGCAAATTTTCATAACCATGGAGGGTTTTTAGCCCCAAACTATTCATTCATTATCCAACATTATATTAAAACCAGTCTTTTCAGCCTTCTCTCAGATTTCACTTTCTCAGTGAGGACTGCCTTAACCACTTTGTCTAAATTTTAACCTCACCCACTCATCCCTCCCAAACCTTTTTACTTCTTGACCCTTGTCTAATTTTTAACTATACATTTTTACTTTTCAATTTTAACTGTAGCATTCATTCCTTTCAATATGTGTGTGTATGTATTTACTTCTGAATTGTAGGTTACAACTGAAATATCACACTAATGGTCTGTCTCTTGCCACTAGAATGTAAGTTCCACAGGTCAGGGGTGATTATTTCCTGCTTCACTCTTATATTCCCAGGGCCTAGAACAATGCTTGGACCATATAGCACTCAAATACATTTATAAGTGAATAAACAAATGGCCACTCATTATTGTCCACACTAATTTCAGCTCTCCGCTTGAAAGATGAATTTTTCAAAATGCCATAAATATATGGATTTTTTTATTGTTTGTTTTAAAGGAAAAGACCAATAAACTTATTGAGTTTCTGCTTTCCACTGGGCAACTGCTTCTAAAGGTAAAAATATTACGACTCATTTTATTGACCATATTTTACAAAAAGGATGAGTACAGATAGCATATAGGAAGGCTTGACCTTATTTGAGATAGTTCAGTGGGCATGTCCTTTTCCATTCTATATTATATGAAAACCTTAAGCAGGCAGAATTTTTAAAGAAAGAATTCCTTACAATTTTTTTTCAAGTATTAAGTTCTAGTTAAGTCCTCTTACCCTCCCAGCTCTCCAATTAAGTCTGTTGTGGTATTGCCCAAGTTTAAGCCTCTTGCACAGTATTGCTGCCCTTGTAAGTCCATGAGCTAGCCTTCCAGGAAAACTGCCTGGCCTCAGTCTAATCTTGTCCACTCTACTTTGCAGCTTCACATTTTAGTTTACTCTTTTCCCTAACATGGATGGCTGAGAGGGCATATTCTGTCTTTTTTAGTCCCATACAGAGGATTTTGACCCAGGTTCTTCTAGAATGTTGAGCTACAACCCAGGGCTGGAGAAGACACATGTTAGTCTGTAGAAACTCAGATGTCAGCCGTCAAGTCAAATCAAAGTACTCAGAGTTCCAGCCAGAGAAAAGGACCCATTTTGCACCAAATCACATGGCATTAATTGGTCTGTGCCCATCTAAACAGAAATATGGGTATACAGTAGTTACCGAACAATAAAAATGAGATTGGGGTCAATACCAGATGCTCTCACAGGAAACAAAAACAGAAAACCAAATGCTGCTGTGTCGATGGTTGGTCATCCAGGAGCCATCTAGAAGGTCAAGGCCAGCAGGTGAAGAATGTGTGTACCAAGTCTCAGATCTTTGGATACCCATTTTTAATGGTGAAAAATTTTAAATAAAAGTTAGAGATGGTTTGTTTACAATGATTAACAAGGTCATGTACAATCTCCAAGGATTCCAAATGTGTGTCTGAAAATTCACCAATATATTTAAGACGATGTAAAATCTTAGACATTAATTTGGACTCTGCTATTGATTAGTGAGCTGGTGGTACTCAAATATAAACATGGCAATTAGTATGTCCTCTGATTAGTTCAACCTCCTTTCACCTCCTCTCTTCCTCTGAGCCTTCCTTGGCAATGGGAGGGGCTGAGAGGTTGTAAATGCAGAACCCCATATAATGTTGTTATCATTGAGTGTGTTTGATTCAGTGACAGCCTGACATGATGTAACTGTCTTAGCTCTTTCCCTATTACCTTCAGCCTTAACAATGTATTCATATTTCAAGCTTAAAATGATAATCCATTATTTACCTCATTTTTTATGTATAAATTAGAGGCCCAGTGCACAAATTCATACACCAGTGGGCTCCCTCTCCTGGCCTGTAGGATTGGGCCAAAACTGGCTCTCTGACATCCCCTGAGGGGTCCCAGATTGCAAGAGGGCACAGCCCAGGCCAAGGGACCCCACTGGTGCATGATTGGGGCTGGGGAGTGACACGGGAGATTGGCCAGCCAGGGAGGGCCTGCAGGAGGGCTCCAGGGCATGTCCGGCCCATCTCCCTCAGTCCCAATCAGCTGGACTCCAGCAGCAAGCTAACCTACTGGTTGGAGCGTCTGCCCCCTGGTGGTCAGTGCACATCTTAGTGAGCAGTTGAGCTGCCTTAGCATATCATTAGCATATCACGTTTTGATTGGTTGAATGGCTGACTGGTCGACTGGACACTTAGCATATATTAGGCTTTTATTATATGATATATATATATATATATACATATATATATATATATATATATATATATATATATATATATATATAATTTTTACTGTGTTAAAAACAGTATAAGGGAGACTTCTGATAAAATGCCATCTTTCTATCAGTTTATTTCTCAGCTTGATCCAGCAGTCATCTAACACACTGCTGAGGCTAGACGGAAAATAAAAATTTTAGCAGCACTGCAGTGAAGTTTTGAGAGCTAATGGATTGGCAAAATCTGAGATGGTCGTTTCACTAACAACAAACTCCTGATGCTAAAATGTCTTCTGAAATGGATAATGTGTGTGTTGCCCTTTTTATGCAGCAAATCCAAATATACTGAAAATAAGTGTAGTGAAGGGCTGTCTGTTGTGTGCTGTCTCAGTGCGGTTTCAGAGTCTTCCAGCAAGGCAAGGTAGTTGAATGTCTATCGTGTTAGCATTGCTTCAGAAGGAGCCAAGGCTCCGTTGGTTGGAGCTTCATTCCATACACCCAAAGGTTCTGAGTTCAGTCCTGTGTCAGGGCACACACCTAGGCTGTGGGCCCAATCCCCAGCCAGAAGGTGAACTGGAGGCAGCAGATCAATGTCTCTCTCACTCTCTCTCTCTCTTTCTCTCTCTTTCTCTCTCTCTCTTTTTCTCCCTTCTCCTCTCTCTAAAATCGATGAAACATATCCTCAGATGAGGATAAAAAAAGTACCTAAGGTATTTCTTCCTTGATCCAAATGTCATTAAAACATTTGTACTTCATTTTGTGGTTCATGTGGGCAACTTAAAAACATAGAACCAGACTGAGGACAGTTGATCACTGTATTGGGCATCAAACAGTGCAAGTTTCTTGAGTAGGTGTTTGGCTGTGGGGAGTGTAAAGCAGGGTAAGGAAGCCTGGTCGCGGTGAGCCATGGTGCTGGTGTTTTTTGTATGAAATACATCCATGGAGCACACTCTAAGTCCATTTAGCACAACTCCACTAGTCTGAAGCCACTGCCCAAGTGCTGGAGATAGCTTACAACAACTATCTTCTCTATGTAGATGTCACCAGAATGTTTTTACTCCTATATAAGTGGATTTAAAGGGATAAGTAGAAAGTCACATTAGTGTTTATTAGTGAAACCCCTATCTGAACAAATCTCTTCTTCTTTTATCTCTTTTATTTGAAGGAGAAAAAAACACACAACATAATGTGGCCTATTATCAGAGGCTTTAGAATGAAATAGAAAGCAGACGCTGAATATTCAGAGAAGAACAACTTCATAAAATAGGTTACTTCTTGGGACCAATTTTTTAAAGAAAATGTTTTGTGTTTCTATGGGTCAGAAGCACACAGCCTTTGTGAACCAGCAGCCAGATGGAGGACATATGCTCTGAAGAGCTTTGGCAAGGATGGATTGCAGTCAGTGGCTAAGATAGAAAGAGGTAAAATAAATGAACAGAGAAGAGTGAAAGAAAACAAGTTTAATAGAATAATCAAAATCAGTATGAGAGGATTTATTGAGCATTAAAGATCTTGTAGAAAAAAAATCACTAATGAGGTGACAAACTTGAGAACATTTCCCTGTTTTAAAAAGAAAGCAGAAGTAAGCAAAAGGAGAGTATTGGTAATTGACACGGAAATTCAAATTATAGGCATCAAATAAACTTTGTTGAGGTAAATGGATGCTGCACTGATATGCTCCCAGGACCAAACTGGTATTATAACTAAAATGAAAAAAAAAAAACAAAAAAAAAAACCAACCCAAAACAAAACATTCTGAATAATGAACTGGAGAGAGCCCTGATAAACAAGGACAAAAAGTGGAGACCACATAGAGACTGATAGGAAGAGTGGAGGTGCAAGAAGACTGGCAGGGTTCCCACAGATTGCAGCAGAATTTCCAGGGGGACATCTCAGCTGTGGGGGATTCTCATTGAAAATTCTGGGGTCTAAATCCCAAGCTGGGCTCCCCAGCAGAGAGTACCAGAACTGAGAAAGGTGCCCACATAACATCTGGCTATGAAAAATAGCAGAGGTGCTGTCTGTCAGGGACACACAGCTGAAAACACAGGAACCCTTTTAAAGGTCCAACACACAAAATTTCGTGTACAGCCACTCACCTTGGGCTCTGGAGAGGGAGGGCAGTGTGGACTGGAGCTGTGTGAGCAGAAGCCACATAGGGTTTGGGGAACTGGGATTAGAGCTCAGAATGCAGACACCCCAGTTTCCTGTGCTGAGTCATCCCTTCACACTGTGGAGGACATCTTTCTCCACCAGACCTTTGCCTGGAGGTAAGGCAGTTGCTTCACCCTATTGGAATCCACTTGCCCCACTCTGTGAAGTTTCTGAGTCCCATTAAGAGACTGAGAATAACAATTCACTTTCAGGCAGAAGCAATGGCCTCATGCTGTTAGAAAACCTCTCATCACCCCTGTGGTCAGTAGCCTGAGGCTACTTAAGACTGAATATAATCAACCTGCAGGCAGAAGTGGATCTCTGGAGGGTTGGAGTCTTTCTCCTTCTTGGCCCAGGCCTTGGAAAAACAGACCTTGGTGCATATCTTAACCTTTTCCAAAGAGGCTCCCAGCAAAGGGAGCCACAAGTTATGGATTGCTGATAACTCCAAATAAGGAACTCTGGGCCAATCATAAACAGAGTCTTACAATGTCCTGCACTAGAGATTAGGAGGCATAGAAGATCTACCTAATACATATCCACAAACACAAACAGGCAGCCAAAATGGGGAGACAAAAACACAAGCCCCAAATGAAAGAACAAGTGAATTCTCCAAAAGAAGAGCTAAATGAAATGGAGATAAGAAATTTATCAAACATAGAGTTCATAATAATGATGGCAAAGATGCTCAACAGCTTGAGAAAATATATAGTAACTATGAAGAATGACATAGCAATAGTAAAGAACATAGTGGAAGGAATACATAGCAGATTAGGGGGAGCCAAGAATATGATAAGTGAATTAGAAGACAGAATAGAAAAAAATCACTTAATCAGAGAACCAAAAAGAAAAATCAATTTAAAAACAAGAGGACAGCATAAGAGAGCTATGGGACAAGGTAAAATGTAAAAACATTCACATAATAGGTGTACCAGAAGGGGAAGAAAGTGAGCAAGGGATAGAGAATGTGTTTGAAGAAATAATGGTACTAAACTTCCCTAATCTGGTGAAGGAAAAGTCACACAAATTCAGGAGGCTGAGTCCCAAGCAAGAAGAACCCAAACAGGCCCATGCCCAGACACATACTAATTAAAATGCCCAAAATTAGCCCTAACCGGTTTGGCTCAGTGGATAGAGTGTCGGCCTGTGGACTGAAGGGCCCCGGGTTAGATTCCAGTCAAGGGCATGTACCCTGGTTGTGGGCACATCCCCAGTAGGGGGTGTGCAAGAGGCAGCTGATTGATGTTTCTCTCTCATCGATGTTTCTAGCTCTCTATCCCTCTCCCTTCCTCTCTGTAAAAAATCAATAAAATATATTTTAAAAAAAATAAAATAAAATGCCCAAAATTAAAGACAAAGAGAATATTAAAAGCATCAAGGGAAAAGAAATTTAATTACAAAAGCGCTTCCATGAGGCTGTCAGCTTACTTCTCATCAGAAACTCTACAGGCCAGAAGGGTATGGCAGGACTTATTTAAGGTAATGGAAAGCAAGGATCTGAAACAAAGATTACTCTATCAGCAAGGTTACCATTCAAAATATATGGTGAAATAAAGAGCTTCCCAGACAAAAAAGAAAGAGTCTACAAAATGTTTTCACCACCAAACCAGCCATACAAGAAATGCTAAAGAAACTGCTGTACTGAGAAAAAGAAATAGAGAGAGAAATATAGGCATCAAAAATTAAAATGGCAATAAATAAGTACCTATCAATAATAACATTAAATGTAAATGCATTGAATGCTCTAATCAAAAGATATAGGGTAGCTGAATGGAAACAAAAACATGACCCAATTATTTGCTGCCTACAAGAGAACCTCCTCAGAACAAAAGAAACACAGGATGAGAATGAAGGGGTGGAAGAAATTTTTCATGCAAATGGAACAAAACAAAACAAAACAACCTGGAGTAGCAATACTCATATTTTGAGATCCTCCCTCCCCCCAACTGGTGGGCGAGTTATGACGTTACTGGCGTCTGCTGCCGAGACATTAAACCACCAATCAGCGCGCGCCGAGTGCCCTGGGGCCCACCCATTCCCGTTCTGCCCTGGGCCCAATCCCTTCCTGTTCCTTCCCTTTAAAAGGACTCTCCACCCACGCACGTGTTGCTGTCTCTTCTGATCTTCAGGAGGCAGTCTGGTTGGGCCCCTCCTTCTTCTCCTCCAGTCCCTGTTTTCCTGGTTTCTCTACCTCCTCCCTAAGGAATCTCGCTCATTACTGCAGAATAAACCTCCCTTTTAATATATCTTGGTTTCCGACTCCCGTTTCCTGTGCCTCGAACCTTACACATATCTGACAAAATAGTCTTCAAAATGAAGGCCATCACAAGCATCAATAAAGATCACTATATAATACTAAAGGTACTGATTCAACAAGAGGATATAACACCGGTAAACTTATATGCACCCAATATAGAAGCACCTAAATAATAAAAAACAAAACAAAACAAAGTCTGGAGTACTTTAAGGGAGAGATCAACAAAATATTGTCATAGTAGGGGACTTTAACACCCACTGACTGCACTGGATAGATCTTCCAGACAAAAAATTTACAAAGAAACAATTACTCTAAAAGATGCACTGGATCAGATGGGTTTAATTGACATTTATAGAACATTTCACCCCAAAGCTGCAGAAAATACATTCTTCTCAAATGCATGTGGGTCATTCTCAAAGAAAGACCACATAATAAGGCACAAAACAAGTCTTGGAATGAAATTAGAAATCAACTATAGTAAAAATACTCAAGAACATTCAAACAAATGGAGACTAAATAGCATGTTATTAAATAATGAATGCATTACCAATAAGATCAAGAAAGAAATAAACAACTTCCTGGAGTGGGGAAAAAAAATGGCAGCCAAATAGGCAGATATATCTTGCACCTTGTCCCAGGGCTAGACTTGAAATACAACTAAATCGGAGAACATCCACTCTGAATTAACAAATGAGCCCCAGCTGAGCAGGTGACTTACAGCAAGGAAGTACAGAAAATGCCTGGAGACTGGTAGGAAGGGTGGCAAGGGTCCAAGAGGGGTGGCAGGCCGGTGGGCTGAGAGGGAGAGATGGGCTGTGTTATGGGAGAATCTGTTCCCTAAGAAAAATTGAATCCCAATCCAGGCTGAACCCCAGAACTGCATCCCATGGAGGCAAGTGTAACATCCAACTGTGAAAAGGAAAAGCCACAGGGCTGTTGGCTGCTGGGGCATCTGGATCTGAGACCAAAGCTGTGAAAGGCAGCACCACGAGGGGAAAGCAGTCTAGTGCAGGGGGAGGGAATGCTGCAGTTTCATTTTTGTTTTTGTTTCGTTTTGTCTTTGTTTTTATTCTCTAAACACAGAACAGGGGACTTTTCAGGTGCACTCACTCACCCAAGGCTTTGGCTCAGGGAGGGAGTCAGACTTAAGGTGCCTGTGGAAGGCTAGAAAGGGAATCAGGGAAAAATATGGAAAAGCAGTAGCTAGGAATCCTGCATTGGGATGTTCATACATTTCCAAACCTAAATGGCTATTTCTGTGCAGAGGTGCTAGCTACTCCCAATAGACTCAAGGCAGGTGATACAGCCTTTCACACCCTACATTTTGAGCTTTACAGAGAAACTAAGGTAGAGGCCAAGCTTAGGGTCTGAATAGTCTCAAGGAGCACTCAGTGATTAGATTAGAAGAGGGGTCATCCACCCCACTATTCTTGGAACCAGGCTGATAAAAACTCCATGGTTCCAGCTGACCCCGTTGTTCTCCATACAAGGATCTCTGTCCAACCAAAAGCAGGCAATATTTTGGGCCACTCACAGAACTGTAGATGTGGGATAGGAAAAAAACACCCATCATATCCCTGAAAGGGAAACAGAACGAACCCCACCTAAAGCCCTATCACAAACAGACACTTGAGTGATTAAGACTGACGGCTGGAAGACAGGCAAGAAGAGCAGATTGGCCCTTAGCAGCCATGGACTATGGAGACAGACACAAGCAGTGGACTGGTGGATCACTTGAAGGTTCAAGCAGTATGCTAAAAGCCAAAAGACAATTCCTGAAGTGGTTAGCACCTACGTATCTAACAGAAATCCCTTAATTGACAGACAGAACAGACAATTGGGGTCCTAAACCAGCTCCCATGGGCCATTAAAACTCAGCTAAAGCAAACTACACTTCGCTTTTTAAATTTTTTTATTTTTAATTTTTATTTGTTTTTTACTACTTTTTATTTTATTTTTCACACCTTTTCTTGCTCTCTTCTCTTTTTTCTCTCATTTTTCATCATCTTTCTACCTTTTAGTTTTTCTCCTTGCTCCCCCTTTTAAAAAATTCATCTTTATCTGCTTCATTGATTTGTTATTATTCTAGGTGGTTTATTCATATATATAATTTTCCCTTTTCTGTTCCTCCTCAATTACCCTTTCTCTTTTCTTTTTCTTCACTACTCAATTATTTTCTTCTATTCTCTTCTCTTTTCTTCTTCTAACTTTTAATTTGTTTCACTTCCAAAATTTAGACCTATCTGTTCTCTCCTCTATTCTCCTTTCCAATTTTTTTTCTTGTTTTCTCATTTCTTTTCTCCTTCCTTTATTCTCAAGTGTGGTCCTTCCCCTATTCTTTAAATTCTTTAAATTTATTTTCTTTATTTAATTTCTGCAGCTACTGATTCTGCCTCCCCAACCCCTTTTTCTGGGTGTTTTTTGTTTGCGCTTTTTGGTCTATTTGTTTATTTTGTTGTATTTTTCTCCCCATATTCTTCTTTCTCTCTTTCTTTCCTTCCTTCCTTCCTTCCTTCCTTCCTTCCTTCCTTCCTTCCTTCCTTCCTTCCTTCCTTCATCATTCTTGCTCTCTTTCCTAATTCTCTTTTCCCTGGTGGTCACTTTTGTTGGGATTATAAGGGTCTTGTGTACAGTCATGTTCTGTTCTATCTGTGTTGTGTCTTGTCTTGATATACTTTGTGCTGTTTGGTCAGCACCTCCACAATGGCTAGAATGATGTGGTAGGGAGTGATCCACATAATCAGACACCCTGAAAGGAGATTAACCATGAAATGGGGCAATACCATTTAAGACATAACTGAATCAGGAGAACCCAAGTATCTCAAGTAGGGGCTTCCCAAGAACACCCAGCCCAGGAGAACTGGGAGACTGCACCACTGATTCCCATAAATTATCAACTACCTAACACCAACCCCAAAAATCTGGGTTGCATAGCCGTTTGATCTAATACATAGAAACATTACAAGGGGACAGAAAATAGGGAGACAAAGAAACAACTCCCAAATGAAAGAAAAGGAGGATTCACCAGAAAAGGAACCAAATGAAATGCAGGCAAGGAATTTGTCAGAGAAAGAATTCCAAGTAATGGCTATAAAGATGATCAAAAGTCTGGATGAAACATTCACCAACCTGAATAAGAATCAAGTGGAAATCAAGAATGACATAGCTGCAGTAAAGAACACAATGGAAGGTTTGAACAGTAGAATAGAAGAAGCTGGGGACTGAATAAGCATGTTAGAATACAAGTTAGAAAAACACCCAAGTAGAGCAGCAATTGGAAAAAAAATTCAAACGTAGGAGGAAAGTCTAAGGGAGCTTTGGGACAACATGAAATGTAACAAAATCCATAAACAGGGGTACCAGAAGGAGAAGAATCTGATCAAGGAATAGAAAACATGTTTGAAGAAATAATGACAGAAAACTTCCGAAAATTTGGGAAGAAAAAAGTCACACAAGTCTAAGCAGCACAGAGAGTCTCAATCAAGATGACCAAAAAGACCGACACCAAAACACATCGTAATTAAATTGGCAAATGTAAAAGACAAAGAAAGAATCTTAAAGGCTATCAGTGGGAGACAGAAAGTTAACTACAAGGTATCTCCCATTAGAATAGCAACTGATTATGCAACGAAAACACATCAGGCCAGAAGAGAATGAAATGAAGTATACCAAGTGAGGAAAAGCAAGGGACTGAATCCAAGAATACTCTATCCAGCAAATTTATCATTCAAAACTGAAGGTGAAATCAGGAGCTTCACAGAGAAAAAAAAAAAAAGTTAAGGGAGTTTATTACCAACAAACCAGCAATGCAAGAAATGCTAAAGTGACGGTTGTAAAAAGAAGAAATAGAAAGAAAAGAAGGAACATAGGCATAAAGAATAAAAACAGGCAATAAACTAGTACTTATCAATAGTAATCATAAATATAAATGGATTAAATGCTCTAATCGAAAGACATAGGGTAGCTGAATGGATAAGAAAACATGACCCATGTGTTTATGCTGTCTACAAGAGACCCACCTTAGAACAAACTCACACAGACTGAAAGTGAAGGGATGGAAAATTATTTTTTCAGGCAAATGGAAATGAAAAAAAAAAAAAAGCTAGGCAGCAATACTGTATCTGACAAAATATACATCAAAATGAAGGCCATAACAAGAGAATAGAAAGGCCACTTCATAATACTAAAAGCATTGATACAACAAGAGGGCATAACTCTGGTAAACAAATATGCACCCACTGCATGAGCATCTAAATAAAATAAATAAAAAAAACACACCTTCTGGAGGATATAAAGAGAGAGAATGACAACAATACAATTATAGTAGGGGACTTCAATATTCCACCGACATCACTGTATAAATTTTCTAGACAAAAAAATCAACAAAGAAACAGCCATCTTAAAAGACACACTAGACCAGTTAGAACTAAGTGACATCTTCAGAACATTTCACCCCAAAGCTACAGAATATACATTCTTCTCAAGTGCACATGGAATAGTTTCAAAGATAGACTACATGTTAGGACACAAGTTAAGTCTCTACAAATTCAAAAAGATTGAAATCACATCAAGTATCTTATCAGGCCACAATAGCATGAAATTAGAAATCAGCTACAATAAAAACAATAAAGAACAATCAAACACCTGGAAGCTAAATAGCATGCTATTAAACAATGAATGGGTTACCAAAGAAATCAAAGAAGAAATAAAAAAAAAATCCTTGAAACAAATGACAATGAAAACACAACAATCCAAAATCTATGGAATACAGTGAAAGCAATCCTGAGAGGGAAGTTCATAGCACTGCAGGCCTACCTCAGAAAACAAGAAAAACTTGTAATAAGTTATCTAACCCTACAATTTAAAGAATTAGATATAGAGCAACAATAAAAGCCCAGAATAAGTAGAAGGAAACAAATAATAAATATCAGAGTAGAAATAAATGACATAGAGACCAAAAAAAATCAAAAATACAAAAGATAAATAAAACCTAGACCTGTTTCTTTGAAAGCATAAATAAGATTGATGAACCTCTAGGTAGACTCACCAGGAAACAAAGATAGAGGACCCAAAAAACAAAAAACAAAATCAGAAATGAAAGATGTGAAGTAGCAACTGACCCCACAGAAATACAAAGAATTGTAAAAAAAAAAATACTACTAAAGACCTTCTTCCAACAAATGGAACAACCTGAACTAAATTGGTATATTCATAGAAAAATATAATCTTCCAAAACTCAATCAGGAAGAATCAGAAAACCAGAATTGGCAGACAACTAATAATGAAATTGAAGCAATAATAATAATAATAATAATAACAACAACTTCTTAGAAAACAAAAGCTCTGGTTCAGGAGAATTCACAAAAAACTACTCCAAAAAATTAAAGAGGAAGGGACACTTCCAAAACTCTTTCTATGAGGTCAGCATTACCCTCATTCCAAAACCAGATAAAGACACAAGAAAGAAAGAGAACTACAGCCCAATATCCCTGATGAACATAGATGCCAAAATCCTCAAAACATTTTTAGCAAATTTGGATTTAGCAATTCATTAAAAAGGTCATACACCATGACCAAGTGGGATTGATTCTGGGGATGCAATGCTTTTACAAGATTCACAAATCTATAAATGTGATACAGCATATTAACAGATTTCAAGACAAAAATCATCATATCAATAGATGCTGAAAAAGCATTCGACAAAATCTAACACCCTTTTTTGCTAAAACTGTCAACAGAGTGGGAATCTATATATATAAAAGGCTAATATGCTAAGTGTTCAACCATCTGATGTGTACTGACCACCAGGGGCAGATGCTCAATGCAGGAGCTGCCGTGACTTGCACTGGCCATTTACAGAGAAATGGCACCTCGGACCTGGTGCAGACAAAGCGACACTTGGCTTCCCCCAAGTGGGACACAAGCCCTCCCACCACCCTGGAACAGCAGTCCACCAAATCGCAGCCAATGCTGCTGAGACCCCATGGTGCAAAATGGGGCTCATAGCCCAGCCCAGCCCAGAAACGGTGGCTGTGGGTGCCAGGTAATGACATGATGTAGCAACGCCCAGCTTCCTCTCCCTAGCAACAGGCCATTTAACAATAAACGGCACCACAGACCTGGTGCCCACAAAGCAACACTTGGCTTCCCCCAAGTGGGACACAGGCCCTGCCACCACCCCGGTGTGACACCCAACCAAATCGCAGCCAATGCTGCCGAGACCCCATAGTGCAAAATGCGGCCCACAGCCCAGCCCAGCCCAAAAAAAGTTGCTGTGGGCAATGGGTAATGAAGTCACATAGCAATGCCCAGCTTCCTCTCCCTAGCGATTATCCTCCTTGGAGTTTCTTCAGCCCAGGAACATGACTTGTTTTATAGCCAGGTGGAAACATTTTACACTTTAACCAAATGTCTGTGAAGCATTTTCCCGTGCCTCATCTCATTTGATCCTCACAGAAGTCCTAGAGTAGGTAGATAGTACACTCAATGTAATCCTATTTCCTTTTCATTAACCAGAAAACGGAGATTTAGAAAGCTTAGAAATTTGACCCATCTAAAAAGAAGTAAGAAATGGTGGAACTTGAAAATGACTTCAGGTTTTCTCACTGTGCAGAATATAGTCAAACACTGCTGCAGTTAAATATTTTACCCTTTGTTCTCCCTGTGTGATCTACAATAATAATCTGCTTAGTGTTGATATTTACTGCTGTGTTACTGATAATTACCTGAAAGAGAAGTTGGGGTGCTTCACTGGGCTGGAAAAAGTTTAGCTAAATCAGAAAGCAGGTTTAATTAAGCAAGTTTATCTCTATATATAAAGCTCTCGCTGGTGCCAATTGCACGTGTGTGTTTTGATCTGTCATTGTCAATTGTGAATTTGGTTGACACTTCTATTGAAGAGAAAGGGCGAATAGCAATATTAAAATATTTCTTGTAATTAATTTCCTTTCAATGTGCACTGGGCCACTAGTAGAGGGATAATACCTCAACATAATAAAGGCCATATATGACAAACCTACAGCCAACATCATATTCAATGGACAAAAACTAAAAGCATTTCCCCTAAGAATAGGAACAAGACAGGGATGCCCACTTTCACCACTCTTGTTTAACATAGTTATGAAAGTCCTGGCCATACCAATCAGACAAGAAAAAAAAATAAAAGGCATCAAAATTGGAAAGGATGAAGTAAAACTCTCATTACTTGCAGATGGCATGATACTATTCATAGAAAATGTAAAGACTCCATCAAAATACAACTAGATTTAATAAATGAATTCAAAAATGTAGCAGGCAAAAAATTAACACCCAAAAATCCGTAACATTTTTATATACCAATAGTAGACTCTCAGAAAGAGAAACTAAACAACCAATCCCGTTTACCAATGCAACAAAATAATTAAGATACTTAAGAATAAAGTTAACCAAGGAAGTAAAAGACTTGTACTCGGAAATCTATAAAACACTGAATAAAGTTATAGAGGAAGATATAAACAAGTGGAAGAATATACCATGTTCATGGATTGGTAGAATTAATATCATTAAAATGTCCATACTACCCAAATCTATAGATTCATTGCAATCCCTATTAAAATACTAATGGCATATTTCACAGATATAGAACAAATACTCCAACAATTTATATGGAACCAAAAAATAACCCAAATAGCTGCAGCTATTTTAAGAAAGAAGAACAAAGTTGGAGGGATCACAACACCAGATATTAAATTATACTACAAAACCACTGTAATCAAAACAGCCTGGTACTGTCACAAGAACAGAAATATAGATCAATGGAATAGACTAGAGACCACAGAAATCAACCCAAGCCATTATACTCAGTTAATATTTGACAAAAAAGGCAAGAACATATAATGGAGTGAAAACAGTCTCTTCAATAAATGGCATTGGGAAAATTGGACAGATACATGCAAAAAAAAAAAAATGAAACTAGACCACCTACTTACCCCATACATAAGAATAAACTCAAAGTGGATAAAAGACTTAAATGCAAGACAGGAAATCATAAAAATCCTAGAAAAAAACATTGGCAGCAAAATCTCAGACATATCTCACAGCAATATGTTTGAGGATACATCTCCTGGGACAAAGAAAAATAAGGAGAAAATAAACAAATTAAACTACATCAAAATAAAAAGCTTTTGCACAGCAAAGGAAACAATAAACAAGATGCAAAGGGAGACCACTGTATGAGAGAACATATTTGGCAATGATACATCTGATAAAGAGTTACCATCCAAAATATATAAAGAACTCATACTCCTTAATAAAAGGAAGAGAAACAATCCACTTAAAAAGTGAGCAAAGGACCTAAATAGATACTTTTCTAAAATGGACATACAGATGGCCAAGAGACATACAAAAAATGCTCAAAGTCACTGATCATTAGAGAGATGCAAATTGAAACAACAATGATGTATCACCTCACACCTGTCAGAATGGCTATCATCAACAAATTAACAAAGGACAAGCACTGGTAAGGATGTGGAGAAAAGGGAACTCTAGTACACTGCTGGTGGGAATGCAGACTGATGTTGCCATTTTGGAAAATGTATGGAGTTTCCTCTAAATATTATATACTAGAGGCCCGGTGCATGAAATTAGTGCACGGGGCGGGGGGGGGGCGGTGTGTCCCTCAGCCCAGCCTTCACACTCTCCAATCTGGGACATCTCTCTCACAATCCAGGACTACTGGCTCCCAACTGCTCTCCTGCCTGCCTACCTGATTGCCCCTAACCACTTCTGCCTGCCAGCCTGATCACCCCCTAACCACTCCCCTGCCAGCCTGATCGACACCTAACTGCTCCTCTGCTGGCCCAATTGCCCCTAACTGCCCTTCCCTGCTGGCCTAGTCACCCCTAACTGCTCTCCCCTGCTGGCCTGGTCCCCCCAACTGCCCTCCCCTGCCAGCCTGGGTTCCCTTCCAACTGCTCTCCCCTGCAGGCCTGATTGCCCCCAACTGCCCTCCCTTGCAGGCCTGGTCCTTCCTAACTGCCTCCCCTGCTGGCCTGATCGCCTACAACTGCCCTCCCTTGCAGGTCTGATCCCTCCCAACTGCCCTCCCCTGCTGGCCTGATCGGTCACAACTGCCCTCCCCTGCCAGCCATCTTAGTGGCGGCCATCTTGTGTTCACATGGGGGCAGCCATCTTTGACCACATGGGGGTGGCCATCTTGTGTGTTGGAGTGATGGTCAATTTGAATATTACTATTTTATTAGATAGGACGGAACTGACATTTGACCCAGTGATCCCACTTCTAGGAATATGTTATTAGAAACTGGAAACACCAGTCAAAAAGAATATATGCACCCCTATGTTCATAGTAGCACAATTTCTAATAGCTAAGATTTGGAAACAGCCCAAGTGCCTCATAAGTAGATGAGTGGATAAAAAAGCTGTGGTACATTTACCCCATGGAATATTATGAAGCTGCAAAAAAGAAGCACCTCTTACCTTTTGAGATAGCATGGAGGAACCTGGAGTTTATTATGCTAAGCTTATAAGCCACTCAGAGAAAGACAAGTATCACATAATTTCACTCATATGTAGAATCTAATGAACAAAATAAACTGTTGAACAAAACACATTCAGAGACATAGAAGCTTGGAACAGACTGTCAAATATCAGAGGGAAGTCAAGGATGTGTAGTTGGGAAGAGAACAACCAAAGACCTTATATGCATATATGTATAACTCATGGACACAGACAATACTGTGGTGAAGGCCTCGCATGGAGTGTGGGGTTGGGCTATAAGGGGTCAATGGGGGGAAAAGAGGACATATGTAATACTTTCAACAATACTTAAAAATATAAATGAATCTGTTGAATAAAAGCATATTTAACTGTGGAAAAAAAGAAATTCAAGTTATAGATGTGACTAGACAGAATTTAAAGCAAGCACAATGAGCCATTGTTTTTACAAAGACTTGAAAAATTTTTTTAAAAAATGGATCTTATAAGCATCCAAAAGCGTTAACTAATAAAATTAAAAGTAAGCTCATCTTAAGTTACTCTCATGCTATTCTACATTCCTGAAACAATAAAGAAATAGCATACAGTTTAAAAACAGATTTTCCATTTAAAACTTTATACTTAGCCAATTCTACCCCTAATTATCATAAAGGAGAAATATCTACTAACATATGCAATAACTCAGTAAAGATACCTGGCCAACATCCATTTGTGAACACAAAGATACACTAAAACCAATAAAATCTATCTTTGTGTAAAATAAAAATATTAAAATACATATAATAGAAGTAAATGTATATTTCAAGAATGCTAAAGACATTGTTCTGAATCCTCTTGATTAATTAATTGAACTCACAAAAATAATATGCCTAGAATTACCTGTGTTTTATAAATATAGAAGTCTTAATAGTGTTAGGTTACATAATGTGTGAAGTTCATGTTACCTAAGAGCCAGGCTCCAGTTTTGGCCAAGGCCTCATGACCTCTGTCTGTCTCCCACCTTGCTAATGGCATGTGCCTCTAAAACCAGATAAATATGAGCTTTTGCAGAAAATTTTCCATGTATGATTATAAATTATTCAAATGGTAAAAGAGTAATATTCATTGAGACATAAGCTTGAAAGTCTTAATGCTGACAGGTGGCTAATTCTTTTGTTGAAATCCACTTTCTTTGGGTCTACGTGCATGTGTGTGTGTAACTTTGCTTAAAAAATGTAAAAGTTATACATGAATATAGCCTCCGTGTAAAAGCATACTGGAGTTTGGGAGTTCCCCAAGGCCACCCTTAGGTTCAGAGATTCACTGGTAGGATTCCCAGAACTTAGTAAAGCCATCACACTCCTGGCTACAGTTTTTGCAGGGTGAGGATACAGATTAAAATCAGAACAGGGAAAAGGCACAGGTCGGTGTCCAGGAAGGGCCGGGAACAAGCTGCCACATTTCCTCTCCCAGTCGGGTTGTACAGACAGCACTTACTGACACCAGAGAGTGTGACAACGCTACTGAGTATTCCCAACCTGGGAGGCTCCACCTTTCGGGAGGCCAAACAAACACCAAGTGTCTCAAGGTCCCCGCTAAGTCTGTTATATCTAGCACATCCTTAATTCAGACCAGGCATCCTCAAACTATGGCCCATGGGCCACATGTGGCCCGCCAAGGACATTTATCTGGCCTGCCCGGTGCCGCTGCCTGTCCTGCTTAGCAGCCGACTCGTCCCGGGCCCGCAGTGTGCATAGGAATTTGTTCATAGTTTTTTTTTTTTTTTTAAACTGTAGTCTGGCCCTCCAATGGTCTGAGGGACAGTGAACTGGGCCCCTGTTTAAAAAGTTTGAGGACCCCTGATTCAGACTGTGCCACATCATTCCTAAAGGCTCCACCTGCAAACACTATTTCATGGAAGGCTTGGGCTTCAAGAAGTGAATTTTGAGGAAACAAACATTCAGTCCACAACATTATTCTATACTAGAATTTTGTGCAGGGGGGTCCCCCTCAGCCCAGCCTGCACCCTTTCCAATCCGGGACCCCTCAGGGGATGTCTGACTGCTGCTTTAGGCCCGATCCTCAGGCCTAAACTGGCAGTCGGACATCCCTCTCACAATCTGGGACCACTGGCTCCTAACTGCTCACTGCCTGTCTGCCTGATCGCCCCTAATTGCCACCCCTGCTGGCCTGGTCACCCCTACTACCCCTCCTTCCAGCCTGGTCACCCCATGCAGCCTGCTGCTCAGTCATTTGGTCATCCCTCACTAATCTCCCGGTCGCCCCACGCAGCCTGTTCAGTCATCCATTCGGTTGTTTCAGTTGCAAAGTTCGCTTAGGCTTTTATATATATAGACCAGAGGCCCGGTGCATGAAATTCATGCACGGGGGGTGTGTCCCTCAGCCCAGCCTGCACCCTCTCCAATTTGGGACCCCTCGAGGGATGTCCGACTGCCCATTTAGGCCCGATTCCAGTAGGACTGGACATCCCTCTCACAATCCAGGACTGCTGGCTCCCAACTGCTCACCTGCCTGCCTGCCTGATTGCCCCTAACCACTTCTGCCTGTCAGCCTGATCACCCCCTAACCACTACCCTGCCAGCCTGATTGATGCCTAACTGCTCCCCTGCCAGCCTGATTGCCCTTAAATGCCCTCCCCTGCAGGCCTGGTCACCCCTAACTGCCCTCCCCTGCAGGCCTGTTCCCCCCAAACTGCTCTTCACTGCAGGCCTGGTTGCCCCCAACTTCCCTCCTCTGCCAGGCTGGTCATCCCTAGCTGCCCTCCCCTGCAGGCTTGATCGCCCACAACTGCCCTCCCTTGCAGGCCTGGTCCCTCTTAACTGCCTTCCCCTGCTGGCCATCTTGTAGTGGCCATCTTGTGTCCACATGGGGGCAGCCATCTTGTGTGTTGGAGTGATGATCAATTTGCATATTACTCTTTTATTAGATAGGATAGAGGCCTGGTGCATGGGTGGGTGCCGGCTGGTTTGCCCTGAAGGGTGTCCCAGATCAGGGTGGGGGTTCACTTGGGTTGTGAGGGGCCTGTGGTGGTTTGCAGGCTGGCCATTCCCCCTGGCTATCCAAGTGGAGGCTTTGGTATCTGGTATTATTTATCTTCTATAATTGAAACTTTGTAGCCTTGAGCAGAGGCCAGGGCCAGCCAGGGCCAGACGGGAAGCTTGGCTTCCTCCATCACTGGAGCAACTCAAGCCTCCTGCTTGCTCCAGCCTCATGGCCGCCGCCATATTTGTTGGGTTAATTTGCATACTCACTCCTGATTGGCTGGTGGGCATGGCTTGTGGGTATAGCGGAGGTATGGTCAATTTGCATGTTTCTCTTTTATTAGATAGTATTGCTAATTGGTGTCTCTATTTAGAAATATGAGGTTGGCCCCAAGGAAAGAGGAGAAAGCATGGAGTAATAAACCCAACTCAACCCAGACATTAATGCAGTTTGAGGCAGTAGACATGGGAAAGAAAGGCTAGAGAAGACAGGCAAGTTAGTACATTTTCAGGCAACTGATGTGTGTGGACTTGATTTTGTCTCTGGATAACTAAAATCACTGTGTCTGTACTACAGACATGAATAATAACAGGTGCAATTATTTTAATATTCATAGCTTACATCCAGACACCACAACTCAATATGCCAAACCTTGGTCTCACAAATAGGATATATTCTCAGGTGTAACTCAGCTTTCATTTACTTCTCATTATTTGAACTCTAATTCTGTTTCCTGGGAAACTAGGCACTGGAATTATCAAGTATTCCAACGTTTTAAAAATAAATTTATAAATTACTCTTTTGCTATTGAAATTATTTTAGCTAATTCATTTGTAAAGGAATCCCTAAAATTTCTTCCCATAGATTTTTCAACTTAGAAATAGATTTTTAAAACTATAAAGTACTGTTGATCATTCAAAATTATACATTTTAATTTTACATTACAACCATATAAAGTGTATATTTACACTGTAAAAAGGGGATTGAAAAACAACCAAAGGCTCAGCGGTGTCTGAGTGGGCACAGGAAGAATTCTCTGACTGTTGACACTGCAATTCTCCATCTCCTTCAAAGTCAGACTGGAATCTCATTTCCCCCCAGATGATAAATCATTGCAATATCAGAATGTTTACATAGCACATGTTTTCTCATTCTTGAGGTGCAAAGGGGAAAATGACAATATTTTTATTGCATCCACAAGAATCACGGGACGAGTTGTCCTGATTGAAGAAATGCTACTCTTTCAAATTCACTTAAAGGACTTTGGAAAGGCTGCGCTGTGAACATGGGATGGCTGGATATGATAAAGCCATGTAACTTTCCACCCATCTCAGTAACTGGGTCCTCTGCCTGCAGCTGGTGGAACTGAGCAGTTAGCCTCCATCATTAGGATGGCCATGTGGTTGGATCTTGGAGGGGCTACACCAAGTTATGGCAAAGTGTGCACGCATGCGTGTCTGCATGTAGATATTCCCTCATCATGTAGCTGGTTTACCATCATCATGTTGAATTATTATTCAAATGACAGATTTGGGAAAGGGTCAGATACTTCTGATGTAAAGGAGTCAGTCCGACTCTATCTCCAGGAAGACACTAAACTTGAAATACATTTTCCCTACAGTCTTTACAATATTTGTCAATAAAAATGCAGATTTACAAAAATAAAATTAAATCAGATAATCTAATCTGTATTATGGCAACAACTAACACCATGTTTATATACCCCAAATAATTTCGTGGTGTTTTTTTTTTTTTAATAAAAGGAGAAAATGTCAATATTTGATTGTTTTACAGAGTTTCAGACATGTCAAATGCAGTGAGGCTTGGCTGAAGAAACAGTAAAATTATTGCTGCAACTAGAGTACTTTATATTCTGAAAGATGTGGGAGTTAAAGTGTCAGCAGCTTCATGGCTGTGGTGACATGTCTATTCGAAACATCATCGTCCCATGGAAGGTGGCAAAGCACTCAGATGCCATGCCAGGCAGGAAAATACCAAACACAATTTTTATTGACTTTCATGCATCTGAGGACTCACTTTATATATTTTTATTTCCCAACTTGTGTTCTGCGGAACATACTGTTATGAGAAGTCCTGTAAAATGAAAGTAATGTGTGGTCCAATGATGTTGGAAAACACTTCATTCTGCCCTCCTCTTGGAAGGTCATAAGGAACACCAAAGCTCTGAGAAGCATAGCAGTAATGACAATCTTAGTTCAATGACTGAGTCTCAAAATTACTTTATTATTGCATGGCTTTTAGATATCCCATTGCATAAACATAACTATAGAACACACTTAGGAATACATGAAGTATATAAAGGATAATACTTACTGTTTCTACCATATAAAAACTATTTCCTGTTGATATTTATAAGAATAGAAAATCATGACTGGCATGGACCTTCAAAGCAATAAATGATAACCTTATATAGGTCAGGTAATTTTCCAGAATATGCTTTGAGGCTTCCTCTGAAGCACATCTCCCAGTCACTGATTGATGTGGACCACCCTGGTTCTTAGCTCCATCTGTCAAATATTGGGTGGACTTATCTCTCCACAGTTTCTAGGCAGCTGGCTCTCCAGCCTCAACCTTCCATGTACCATTAAGACCTCAGTGATTTCAGTAAAATGCAGATTCTGATTCTCTGGTTTGGGGTTGAGTCCACGGTTGTGAACTCTCGAATTCTTCTAATTTGATGCTGCTGGTGCCAGTCCGCCAACTTCAGTTGGAGCAACCAGAGCTCTAGGAAAGCTGCAAAGCTTGCTGGGTAAGGAGAGAAAGCATCTGATTTCAGTTAGTTTATGCAGAGCTTTCCAAGCTGTCATCATAAGAATCAGCTGGAGGGTCTCATCAGTATGGATCCACACTTCCAATCTCAAATACTTTTTAGGAAATGGCCCAGAATTTTATTTTTAGTAACAACCTTAGGGGGTCTGTATGATTAGTGAGTTTGCAAACCATGAAGATTCTGTCCTGTTTTTCGGGGTAGATCTTTAAACCACAGCCAAGCTGATGGATTAAGGGTCTGCTCTCCTGAGCAGCTTCTGGAAATGAGCTTGGATCTCCCCACTGATGTCACAACTGCACTCTCCCCAACCCCCTGAGGCATCTGCTTATACCTGCAGATGATTATACCTGCTGGTATAATCATGATTATACCTGCTGCTCTTTGATGTGAGTTAACAGATATTCCCCAGACTTTAGAAAATACAAACTTATATGCTTATACGCATAACCCATGGGCACAGACAATAGTGTGGTGAAAACCCAAGGTAGGTAGAAGCTGGGCAGAGGTGGGTGTTGGGGGACATCTGTAATACTGTCAACACTGAAAATATATATTTGAAAATATGCTTAATATTCCAGCAAGACTGTGCTCACGCAGAAAGAATACAAACAGCAGCGCCTCCCTGAGGCCACTGTGGTTTGACAGTGGAGATTAGTGAGCAGAGACTGGGCTCCCGGGGGTGCTGGCCTTTCACCACCTCCATCCAGCTGAGAGGTTTGTGCGTAGGAGTGTTTCCATGAAACAGACAGGGTTTGGTACATGAGCAACTCCAGCCAATGTGCCACGTTTAGGGCCGAATTTTATTCTCTGCAAGGAACTGGTTTGAAATGAGACCTCTCAGTTTACATGAAAAGCACGTACCTTTGACTTGGATAGACTTAGTGTTGGCTCTGTTTGTTACTGATAATAGTCATAGTAGTTAATAGTAATTCAGCGCTCAGGATGAACCAGGCCTGACTGCTGTACATCTGCTTGCATGGCCTTAAGCAACTGACTGAACCCATCTACAGTCTTTGTTTCCTATTTTGATCTTCCTAATGCACAAAAATAAGGAGTTTTGACAAAAACCATCCCCAACGACTTTCCCTTCAGGGTCAGTGGCCTCTGGTCCCCCAGGAATGCAGTTCTGGAATCTCATTTGACTCTAGTATCTATTTCACTTCTCTACCCATTCCCCTTCCTGGACCAGAGCTGCTCCTATAGGTATTTCTAAACACAATAACCCACTAGATTCTTCCACTCTATGTGCATGGATTTGCTTTCATTCCTTACTAAACCTGTGCCCTTGTTTTCCACTGTTTCTGTGTCTCAGAAGACTCTTCTAGTCCATTGCTTTCCTGGAAAATCCTGCAGTCTCCTTCTCTCTGTTTAGGCAGCCAAGAACTCATACAGAAACCCAAGTGATCAGGTTGGGGGGGCGGTGATACCCATCGGAGCCTCGAATCCACCAATCCCAACACTCTTTCATGGTCTGCCCCTGGGAACATCACCCACAGGTATGATGCCCAAATTCTGCTTCTACCCTTACTGCTAAGCCTGCCCGTATTTTTTAGTTAGCTGGAGAGATTTATTTTCCAACACTCAGGCAGGCTCACACCAGAACAACTAAATAAATAAGAATAAGGTTGGGCCTAAGCTATGGTATTTATAAATATATTCCAAGTTGATTCTAACAGGCGGCCAGGGCTAGAACCTCTCCTCTCACACAGCTCCCAGTGTCTCTTGTTTTCAACATATTTAATCACCTAATCTTTTTTTGTTAGTTTGTTTTTTAATGCTCCCAGAGGATATTTTTTCATT
Source organism: Plecotus auritus (assembly GCF_963455305.1). NCBI lineage: Eukaryota > Metazoa > Chordata > Mammalia > Chiroptera > Vespertilionidae > Plecotus > Plecotus auritus. The sequence goes on along the minus strand of NC_137777.1, from coordinate 53,615,826 downwards.
GCTTTTTTATTTTTTTTAATTTAAGTTCTTTATTATTTAATGTATTACATAAGTCTCCTTTTTCCCACATTGACCTCTCCCTGGCTGTCCCCAACCCCCAGCACATGCCCTCACCTCTCCCCCTGTCTGTGTCCATTGCATATGCTCATATGCATGCATACAAGTCCTTTGGTTGATCTCTTACCCCCTCACTCCCTGCCTCATAGGTCGGACAGTCTATTCGATGCTTCTATGACCCTGGTTCTGTTTTTGGTTCATCCGTTTATGTTGTTCATTATATTCCACAAATGAGTGAGATCATGTGATCTTTATCTTTCTCTGACTGGTTTATTTCCCTTAGCATAATGCTCTCCAGTTCCATCCATGCTGTTGCAAATGGTAAGAATTCCTTCTTTTTATAGCAGCATAGTATTCCATTGTGTAGATGTGCCACCGTTTTCTAATCCATTCATCTGTTGATGGGCACTTAGGCTGTTTTCAAATCTTAGCTATGGTGAATTGTGCTGCTATGAACATAGGGGTGCATATATTTTTCTGATTGGTGTTTCTAGTTTCTTGGGATATATTCCTAGAAGTGGTATTACTGGGTCAAATGGGAGCTCCATTTTTAGTTTTTTTGAGGAAACTCCATACTGTTCTCCACAGTGGCTGCACCAGTCTGCATTCCCACCAGCAGTGCACAAGGGTTCCTTTGCACTGTATCCCCTCCAGCACGTATGGTTTGTTGATTTGTTGATGATAGCCTTTCTCACTGGTGTGAAATGGTACCTCGTTGTTGTGTTGATTTGCATCTCTTGGATGCTTAGTGACTTTGAGCATGTTTTCATATGTCTCTTGGCCTTCTGTATTTCCTCTTTCAAAAGGTATCTATTTAGGTCCTTTGCCAATTTTTTTGGATTGTTTATCTTCCTTTTGTTAAGTTGTATGAGTTCCCTATAAATTTTGGAGATTAAATCCTTATTGGAGATAACATTGGCAAATATGTTCTCCCATGCAGTGGGCTTTCTTGTTGTTTTGTTGATGGTTTCTTTTGCTGTGCAGAAGCTTTTATTTTGATGTAATCCCATTTTTTAAAATTTTCTCCTTAGTTTCCATTGCCCTAGGAGCAGTATCAGTAAACATACTGCTACAACAAATGTCTGCTATTTTGCTGCCAATGGCTTTTCCTAAGATTTTAATGGTTTCCCACCTTAAGTTTAAGTCCTTTATCCATTTTGAGTTTATTTTTTGTGTATGGTGTAAGTTGGTGGTTTAGTTTCATTTTTTTTTGCATGTATCTGTCCAATTTTTCCCAACTCCATTTATTGAAGAGACTGTCTTGATTCCATTGTATCCTCTTGCCTCCTTTGTCAAATATTAATTGAACATAATGGCTTGGGTTGAACTCTGGATACTCTGTTCTGTTCCATTGTCTATATGTCTGTTCTGGTGCCAGTACCAGGCAGTTTTGAGAACAGTGGCTTAGTAGTATAGCTTGATATCTGGTATTGTGATCCCTCCAACTTTGTTCTTTCTCAAGATTGCTGCAGCTATCTGGAGTCTTTTTTTTTTATTCCAGATGAATTTTTGGAGAGTTTGTTCTAGATCTTTGAAGTATGCCATTGGTATTTTAATGGGGATTGAATTGAATCTATAAATTGCTTTGGGTAGTATGGACATTTTAATGATGTTGATGCTGCCAATCCATGAATACGGTATATTCTTCCATTTGTTTATGTCTTCCTCTATCTCTTTTTTCAGCATCCTGTAATTTTCTGAGTACAGATCCTTTACCTCCTTGGATAAATTTATTCCTAGGTACCTTAATTTTTCTGTTGCAATGGTAAATGGGATTTTTTTTTTAATATATTTTATTGATATTTTACAGAGAGGAAGGGAGAGGGATAGAGAGCTAGAAACATCGATGAGAGAGAAACACTGATCAGCCGCCTCCTGCACACCTCCCACTGGGGATGTGCCCGCAACCAAGGCACATGCCCCTGACTGGAATCGAACTTGGGACCACTCAGTCCGCAGGCCGACGCTCCATCCACTGAGCCAAACCAGTTTCGGCATGGGATTTTTTTTTTTTTAGTTTCTCTTTCTGTGAGTTCATTATTGGTGTATAAAAAAAGCCATAAATTTCTGGGTGTTAATTTTGTATCCTGCTACATTGCCAAGTTCATTTATTAAGTCTAGTAGTGTTTTGATGGAGTATTTAGGGTTTTCTAAGTACAATATCATGTCATCTGTGAATAATGACATTTTTACTTCTTCTTTTCCAATTTGGAGGCTTTTTATTACTTCTTCTTGTATGATCACTATGGCTAGCATTTCCAGTACTATGTCAAACAAGAATGGTGAAAGTAGTCATCCCTATCTCATTCCTATTCTTAAGAGAAATAGTTTTAGTTTTTGCCCATTGAGTATGATGTTGGCTATAGGTTTGTCATATAAGGCTTTTATTATGTTGAGGTATGGTTCCTCTATTCCCACTTTGCTGAGAATTTTTATCAGGAAAGGGTGTTGGATTTTGTCAAATGCCTTTTCTGCATCAATTGATATGAGTATGTGATTTTTGTCTCTCAATTTGTTTATATGATGTATCACGTTTATTGATTTGTCGATATTGTACCAGCCTTGCATCCCTGTTATAAATCCCACTTGGTCATGTTGTATGATCTTTCTAATGTAATACTGGATCCAGTTTGCTAGGATTTTGTTGAAGATTTTAGCATCCATGTTCATCAGGGATATTGGCCTGTAATTATCTTTCTTTCTAGTGTCTTTATCTGTTTTATGGATTAGGGTAATGCTGCCTTCATAGAAAGAGCTAGGAAGTGTGCCTTCCTCTTAATATTTTGGAATAGTCTTAGAAGGATAGGTTTTAGTTCTTTGAATGTTTGGTAAAACTCCCTGTGGAGCCGTATGCCCGAGCTTTAGTTTGCTGAAAGCTTTTTGATTACTGCTTCAATTTCCTCCTTAGTTATCCATCTGTTGAGAATTTTTGAAACTTCTTGATTGAGTTTTGGAAGGTCATATTTTTCTAGGAATATGTCCATTTCCTCTAGGTTGTCTAGTTTGTTGGAATAGAGTTGTTAATAGTATTTTCTTTAATCCTTTGTATTTCTGTAGGTTCTGTTATTATTGAGCCTCTTTCAGTTCTGATTTTGTTTATTTGGGTCCTCTCTCTTTGCTTCTTGGTGAGCCTGGCTAGAGGTTCATCAATCTTGTTTATCTTGTCAAAGAACCAGCTATTGGTTTCATTGATCTTTTGTATTGCTTTTTGGTCTCTATGTCATTTATTTCTGCTCTGATCTTTATTATCTCCTTCCTTTGCTCACTCTGGACTTTTCTTGTTGCTCTCTTTCTAATTCTTTAAGTTATAGAGTTAGATAATTTATTAACATTTTTTTTTTTTTAATGTAGGCCTGTGATGTTCTGAACTTCCCTCTCAGGACTGCTTTCACTGTGTCCCATAGGTTTTGGATTGTTATGTTATCACTGTCATTCATTTCCAGGACGTTTATAATTTATTATTTAATCTCTTTGGTAACCCAATCATTGTTTAATAGCATGTTATTCAGACTCCAAGTGTTTGAAATTTTTTGATTGTTTTTATTGTACTTGATTTCTAATATAATGCCATTTTGGTCTGAGAAGATGCTTGATATGATTTCAATCTTATTGAATTTGAAAAGACTTTGCCAGTGACCCCATATGTGACCTATCTTTTAAAATGTCCCATGTGCACTTGAGAAGAATGTATATTCTGTAACTTTGGGGTGAAATATTCTGAGGATGTCAATTAAGTCCATCTGAACTTGTGAGTCGTTTGTATAGCTGTTTCTCTGCTGATTTTGTGCCTAGAGGATTTATCCAGTGATGTCAGTGTGGTATTAAAGTCCCCTACTATGATAGTATTGCTGTCAATCTCTCCCTTGATATTTTCCAGAAGTTTGTTTTTTATATATTTAGGTACTGCTGCATTGGGTGCATATATGTTTACCATAGTTATATCCTCTTGTTGTATTATACCTTTAGTATTATGAAGTGGCCTTCCTTCTCTCTTATTATGGCCTTCACTTTGAGGTATATTTTGTCAGATATAAGTATTGCTACCACAGATTTTTTTTTTTCATTTCTATTTGCCTGAATGAAATTTTTCCATTTCTTCACTTTCAATCTGTGTGAGTCTCTTGTTCTGAGATGGGTCTCTTGTAGACAGCATATATATGGGTCATGTTTTCTTATCCATTCATCCACTTGCTGTCTTTTGATTGGAGCATTTAGTCCGTTTACATTTAAAGTTATTATTGATAGGTACTTGTTTGTAGCCATATTTTTTTTTTGCCTGTGTTCTTTGTTTCCACCCACCCCCCACCCCTTCTTTTTACAGTAGTCCCTTTAGCATTTATTGCATTGCTGGCTTGGTAGTGATAAACTCCCTTAGTCTTTCTTTGTCTGTGGAGTTCCTGATTTCCCCTTCAACTTTGAATGATAGCCTTGCTGGATAGAGTAGTCTTGGATTCATTCCCTTGCTTTGCATCACTTTGTATACTTCCCTCCATTCCTTTCTGGCCTGATGTGTTTCTGGTGAGAAATCATTTGAAAATCTAATGAGAGATCCCTTGTAGGTAACTTTCTGTCTGTCTCTTGCAACTTTTAAGATTCTCTCTTTGTCATTAATGTTTGCCATTGTAATTACGATGTGTCTTGGTGTGGGTCTTTTTGAGTTTATCTTGTTTGGGACTCTCTGTGCTTATGCGACTTTTTTCTTCCCCAAGTCAGGAAAGTTTTCTGACATTATTTCCTTGACAGGTTTACTAGTCCTTGTTCTTCTTCTTGTCATTCTGGTACCCCTATTATATGTATGTTGCTTCATTTCTTGTTGTCCCAAAGCTCCCTCAGGTTCTCCCCCTGTCTTTTGATTTTTTTCTCCAATTGCAGTTCAGATTGGGTGTGTTTTGCTTCCCTGTCTTCTAATTCATTAATTTGGTCCTTCACTTCTCCTAATCTACTGTTGAAAGCTTTCATAGTGTTGTGTGTTTTTTTTTTTGTTTGTTTTTTTTTGTAGTTATGTCACTCTTTATTTCTTCTTGAGTTTTACATAGTTTGTTGATTTTCTCATCCATCAGGTTTATAAACCGTATGACTCTTATTCTGAATTTTTTTTCTGAAATATTGCATGCATCTGTTTTATTTAGTTCTTTTCCTGGTGATTCCCCCTTTTTTTTTTTCTTTTGGGGGTTGTTCTTCTGTCTCCCCATATTTGATCTCACTGAAGTACTAGGTGTTGAATCATGCAGGTCCTCTGGCTGCAGCAGAGGGCCTGGTGGTGGGTCATGCAGTCACAGGCAGCAGCTGCTTCTCTCATGGTCATGGAGCAGAAGCTGCTCCTTGCGCGGTCACGGCTGATGGCTGCTCTCCACGTGGTCGCCAGCTGCTCCCCGGGGTTCACAGGGTGGCTTCTGTCTCCCCATGCAGTTGTGGACAGCAGCTGCTGGCTCCCTGTGTGGTCCTGGGTAGCAGCTGTTCACATGGCTGCTGGTGAGAACATGGTGCCTAGGGCTAAAGCACCTGGCTGGTGGGAAGGGAGCATGCTCCAGAACTCACAGTAACCCTCAGCAAGGAGGCTAGAGTCTGGGTGTTTGTGGCTTCACTGCTGAGGCAGCAGTTCCCTGGCCAGTGTGGCTGTAGGTTCCTGGGTGGTATCTGAGGGCACCCTGGGCAGAGGTGAGCCTGGGCTCCCAGTCACCGCAGCTCTCCCCTTTAAGATGGTGTAGGCTCTGCAGCAAAGCTGGCACTCTTGGAGAGATTACTGTGGTAGCAGAGGCTTCCCAGCTATGTGAGCCCTGTCTGTCCGCCCCTGAATGTCCTGCGAGATCTAGCTATCCCTCAGAAACACACACACACACACACACACACCCCACATGTCCACACACTCCCCTTTCGCTCTTTCACTCACACTCTCTCCCTCACTGCCATCCTCCCAGCTGCCATCTTGGAATCCTCCATTACTTTTTAAAGAGAGTGGAAGAGAGAGGGAAGAACAGAGAGAAATATTGATCTGAGAGAAACAGAGATTGGTTGCCTACTGCATGAGCCCCCACCAGGTCCCAAGCCTAGGAGGAGCCTACAACAGAGGTATGTGCCCTGGACCAGGAATCGAATCTGGGACCCTTCGGTCCTCAGGCAGTCAAAATAAAATAGTGACCCAAATCCACTGAACCAAACCGGCTATGTCATAATTACCTAATCTTTTCAAAGGTGTTGAGATTATCAAGTTTGATTTCCCTCAATTCCTGTAAATTTACATGTACAAATACTCATCCTAAACCCCTTCCATTCTCAGAGATGAGATCCTTGGTCTTGCACAGGCCCAATTTTTATATCCTTGTTCTTGAAACTGTTATTTCTATACTCAGTGTCAGTTTCTGTCTCTGTCCACACGTCTATCTCAGATCTCTTTTCCTCTGCCCCTCTCTTGACCTGTGGATGGGATTCTGGGTATATGCCTCTTTCTATCTCCATGTCTCCATGTTTCTATCTCTATCACTTTGGGCTGGTATGTGTGGAGCTCTGGGTGTGAGCCTCCCTATCTCTTTTTCTGTTGTTCTGTCTCTTTCTCTCTGAGTTTCTTTCTCTCAGTGTATCTGTTGCTGAGTGTATCTGCTTATTTTTCTTTGTGTTTCTCTCTGTTTCTTCCTCTTTTTCTTTCATCTCTGTCTCTCCATCACCCATTTCTGTCTCTATCTGCTTGTCTTATGTCTCTCTTCAAACTTTGTCTCTTTATCACCTCCTTATAAGCCTGTAGATGTGCTCATATATCTCCCATTAAATAAAAAATACATCAAATACCTTTGAATCACTTTCTACTTTCCTCTCCTCGAAAATTTAGAAAAAACAACCTAATATGACTACTTCAATATCTTACTTTCATCTACTTTTCAATGAACATCACCCTGGCCTCTATCCCCACTCTCTCATTGAACTGGTTTTATTCTGTTCAATGGGGATCCCTAGTTACTAAATCTAGTACTGATACTTACTCAACATTCTTTTTTTTTCTTGTGGCTTCCATGACATAATATCTTATGGTTCTTCTACACTCATTATAACAGTTTTCATTTTTTTTCCAGCCTCTTCTATGTGTTACCCTTCATATTGGTATTTCCAAGATGTGGTAAATGGGAAACTATGACCACACTATTTTGTAGCTCCTTTGAAAAGGTGGTGGAGTGTATTTCTCCCACAAAACTGAGGTGGTCTGTTCTTGCTTACACCAAGAGAAAATGGTGGAAGTGATATTGTTCATTCAGATCAGGAGAGTAGGCCCCAGAAACTGCAGAGTCAGCCTTTGCTCTCTGGCAATGTTGAGAAGCAATCTGGGATCAAAGACAGCACAGAAATAGAGCCCAGTAACCCTAGGGTCTCACCTGAGTCCAGCCTCCAAGTGACCTGTAAGTTTCATGCAGCCACAAGAGTGAACCCAGGCAAGACTGACAGACAACATTTAATTAACCCCCAGAGATTTAAAAAATATCTTATCACTTTTGTTTTAATCCATTAAGTTTTGGAGTGGTTTTATACATAGCAATAAAATAGTGAGACACCTGAATTCCTGCTGTTGCTAATTTCTTCCCCCTTTTTTAAACTATCTTAAAATAACCTTTCAGTGTTCTAACAACTTTATTAATAAGTCTGGGGGTCCCAAAGCCATGAATCCCAAATTTATTAATATCGATAATATAATGTCCACAATTACCTCTAACTCAAAACCTCTGAAAACTGAATAATGCCATATGCTTTCCAGTTGATGTTTTGGCACCATTACCCACCACTTTCACACAACCCTAAAGCCTGTGGGCCATTCTCAAGCCTTGTTTTCCTCAACATCCTCCTCTAATCCATCTCCCAGTCCAAAACTAACCTATTAAATATTTCCTAAGTCGTGCCCTTTCTTCCATCACCACAGGTGCTGTTCTCAGCTCACCTTGGTCCTCTCCTGTTTGATTAACTAGCAACAATCTGTTGAGTGGGTTCACTGGCTTTGGTCTCAAGCCTCCTCGAATTTTTATGCATAGTAATATAACTAAATTAAAATTTCAACTATGTCTCTGCCTCTCAATTCATCTGTGAAAATTAAGATAGTGCTAAATCTGTAACTCTGACATCTATTTAAAAGACTGGTTTATAGTTTTATAATCTTTAAGAATATTCTGTCACTATAGTGAGGGGGGGAAGTATAATCATTTAATCAAATATGTTTTTATGTTTTTCAAGTATTTAAAATTTTACAATTTGTACATTTTATCATCTTGGTCAAAAGCCAGGGAGTTTAAAGTTGATATTGGACATTGGGAATTAAACAAAAACAAGTGGAGAAAATGAGAAATATAATTTATGATTCACTTAACAATAATTTTCACTCACATATATAATTTTATAAAGAACATGAGGCAAGAAGCACAATTACAGGCTATGAAACTTCAAAGAATACAGACTGTAAAATTTTATTTGATCTTTTAATAATTTCTATATGTTTGTTTGTATAAGGGACATTAAAATTTCCTTTTCTGATTTCACTTTAAAATTAAATTCTGCTATCATTCTAACCATCAAAATAATTATTATCAATTTTCTTTACTTTAGATAATTGTAGTAGACATTTTTGGCAAGTCAAACAAAAAAATCTCAAATTCAGCAATATTGGTGATAAAAGAGCACATCCAGTTATCTTCCATTAAGTTGTTTTCTAATTAGTTTCCTATTATTAGACCTTTCAAGCTATAGAAACTTTTTCTGTGTGTAATTACATTTAGGATTTATTTTTATAGAAAACGTAAGTGCATCTTTTTCCAAAATGTTTTCCCAGTTCCAAGTGTTATCAAATCATTGCCCTTTAAACAACCATGGAATAGCTGGCAACTCTCCAACCTAATTTTGAACATTTTAATTATTTTCTAATAAAGCAGGAGGTCTACAGTCTCAGAACAAAAGGCAATCTGGGTTCTGCATCTAGAATATGCCCCAGTGAGGCATTGAGCCTGGGGTCAGGGCCACCCAGAGCAGCCAGGCATTGAGCCTGGGGTCAGGGCCACCCAGAGCAGGGTGCAGACGCTGCCAGGGCATCAGGAACCAGGTGACTCATTTTCAAAATTTGTGTTTTTTTTTCTTGACACCAGCAAATAATAATTTTTAAAATGCCCTCTGGATTATTATCAGATTGCTCCCTCCTTTTCAGTTTGTAAATGGATTTAATCTGGGCTCTCAAGAGACAGGATTTTCTGAACCATCAGTATGCTCATTTATCAGAGTTCAAATTTGTTTACAAAATGACATCACTTAAAAAGACCATTTAAAAAAACAAAAAGAGGTCAAGATATTGACCATAACAATCAGAGTGGCAATAACAATGGTCAAGATATTGAACATAACAATCAGAGTGGTAATAACAATGGCCGAGATACTGATCGTAACCATTCACCACTTTTGTCTAGGATTAGAACACTTTATAGAACAGTAAATTATTGTTTCCTAGTAGTTAGTGCCAGGTAACAACAACAAAAACAAAAATGACTCCATGACTCCAGTGCTTTTCAAAGTTAGAACTTCAGTACTTGAGGATTTATAAAACACTCCATCTTTAAGTAGACAATTATCACAACTTTTTAAGCACAACAGACAATAACATTTTTAAAATTTATATAGAACATGGAATATTATATCACAATTGTACAATTATTTTATAATTTTTTATTTTTAAAGTATCATTAAATTGTTTTGCATTATTTAATTAACTTTAATTTGTTTAAAATTTAAATATAATTCTTCTGAAATAATGGAATATTTTTATTCCATCATTTTTACAAGATACTAGTACTTTTCACTTTCTAGGCCTTAAATGTCCTCTTTCCTTTTGCAGTAGCTTGTGATTGACCCCAGTGAACATGCACTGCAGTCCTCAGGTCACAGGGCTCTGCATTTAAGGGGCTCTGAGGAATTATCCTCTCACACTCCACAGAATTGAGTGCAATCGCTGTAAAGGGATTAAAAGGTTTTAAAATTGTCTTCAGAGCTAAATTGTCTTCTACTTAATTATGGTTTATTCATCTTTTCAGCAATACCTGCAGGTCTGAAGTTTTGGGATCCCTAGTAAAAGCATCATGCCTGCCACAACATAAAACCTAAAAAAAAAAAAAAAGAGAGAAAAAAACACCAGAAAACTAATTAGCAGAAAACATGGAGCTTTACAAAGCAAAGCCTTATCGTAGATGCTCCCAATCTTGTGAGAAAGCCACTCAGGTGAGCATTCTGACAATAATCACACACCCAGGGCCTAATCTGTAAATCAGAGGGCAGAGGACGGATGATTGCTTCTGGCCACAGGCACATCAACCCCTCTCATCCTGCCTGTTTGCTGGGTGAATGTGCCATGACTTTCTTTAAGGAGTGAAATATACTTCCCTTTCCTTTCTTTCTTTCTTTCTTTTTTTTTATAATGTTTCCCATTTCTTTTTTTTCTTTATTGATTAAGGTATTACATATGTGTCCTTATCCCCCCATTTCCCTGTGACTTGTTTCGACCAATATGATGCTGTGGGGATGACATTGGGTATATAACTTCAGAGACCTTGCATGTTCCCTTTTAACCCTCATTTTCATCCTTCCATTTTCACCAGCTACCAAATAAAAAAGCCAGGCCTCTTGGTAATGACAGGTTATGGGAGGGGAGCGGGGAGAGCCAGATAATGTTCAGGACAACCTCGGCCCCTGGTCCAGCTCCCAGCTGTACGTAGCCACATGAGTAACTTCAGTTGACACTGTGTGAAGTAGAAGTCATCAGCTGATTACAGCTAAGTTTTGGAGTGGTTTACTTACACAGCAAGAGATAATTTAAAAATATTTATTTATCTTACTCTTCAGAAGAGATGGTAGAGGTTGGGGAACTCATGTTCCCTTACATTTATGGCTTATATTTTACAAAATAGAAATACCTTCATGACCCAGTGAGAGTAGAAATTTTGTGGGTAGTATTGTAGAGGTCTAGGCACCTTATACAATGGCATCATTAACTTTCTTTCCTTTTCTTTCTTCCTTCTCTTCCATGCTCCCTTCCTCTTCTCCTCTTCCTCCTCCTCCTCCTCTTTTTCCTCCTCCTCCTCCTCCTCCTCCTCCTCCTCCTCCTCCTTCTTCTCTCTCTCATCTATTTTTTCCATTCAGTTCCATTGACCTAATTATCTCTTACACATTATTGGAAATACTCTGTCTTTTGTCTTGAAATATAATAGAGGCAATTTATATTCTTGAGTATTAGTAACTCAGTGTTATGGACATTTCAATCAGATTCTTTTCAAATTTTGTGAAAAACACTGCTCAAATTTTATTGGATTGCACATTGTATTAATAGAATAAATTTGAGAGGACCTGAGGCATTGATTTTTTAAAATGTATAACCATCACTGAAAATTCAGCATTCTTTCAATTCAATATATGTAAATAAATTTTCCATGAACTTCATACTCATTTTTAGTTGGACTTATTATTAGGTAATATTTTTCCATTATAAATGAGATTTTCTTTCTTTTTGTTTTGTTTTGTTAATCTTTACCTGAGAATATTTTCCCATTGAGTTTTAGAGAGAGTGGAAGAGAGGGAAAGACAGAGAGAACCATTGATGTGAGAGAAACGCATTGATTGGTTGCCTCCTACACCAGCTCTGACCAGCAACCAAGATACGTGCCCCAGACCAGGAATCTAACGTGGGAGCCTTTGGTCTGCTGGCTGACGCTCTGTTTATTGAGCCAAACCAGGTAGGGGAGAGGTTTTCTAGTAAATTAAAAAAAATAACTTTATAGATTTGCAGAAAAATTGAGTTGTAATTGAATAGAGCTTACACAATTTTCTATATGCTTAATATCTTATATTTGTATGGTCCATTTATTAGCAATAATTAACCAATATTGATACACTATTACTAACTAAAGTCTGCATTCTATTCAGATTCCTTAGGCTTTAGCTATACTAGTAATTCCCTGTCCCAGCATTCCATCAGATGCCCCACAGTACCTTTACCTGTCATGGCTTTTCAGGATCTCCTTGGCTGTGACAGTTTCTCAGAATTTCTTTATTTCTGTGAGAGAGACACAGTGATTAGTTACCTCCTGCACACACCCCGACTGGCACCAGGGATCAAATCTGCAACCCAGGTACTTGCCCTTGACCAGAAATAGAACCCATGACTCTGGTACACAGGCTGATGCTCCAACCACTCGGCACACTGGCCAGTACTGTCACCACTTTTTGACTGTTATGAATAATGATGCAACATGTATTGGTATACAAATTTGTTTTAATTTCTCTTGAGTATATATCTGGGAGTGCAAATGCTGGTTCATATAGTATCTGTATGTTTAACCTTGAGGACCTGCCAGACACTTTTCCAAAGGAGCTGCATCACTTTACATTCCTATCAGGATTCTATGAGTTTTCCAATTTCTCCGTATTTTTGCCAACATTCATTATTATCTATCTTTTTTATTATATCAGTACCAGTGGGTATGAAGTGGTATTTCATGTGAAACAAATGTTAAGAATTACCAAAGTTATAAAAAAGTCATGAAAAATTATTGGATTAACAGGTATAATAATAGGTAATATTTTCTAAATAAGAGACCCTGACCAGTATTCTATAACCACATTTTTATTTTTATTTATTTTATTTTTTTAAAAATATATTTTATTGATTTTTTACAGAGAGGAAGGGAGAGGGATAGAGAGCTAGAAACATCGATGAGAGAGAAACATCAATCAGCAGTCTCCTGCAACACCCCCCACTGGGGATGTGCCCGCAACCAAGGTACATGACCTTGACCGGAATTGAACCCGGGACCTTTCAGTCCGCAGGCTGACGCTCTATCCACTGAGCCAAACCGGTTTTGGCCACATTTTTATTTTTTATGAAATGTGTTTTTCTTCTAGAAATAAGAAATATTCACATTTTACAAATTTTAATGTTTTATCTTCTCTGACTTTAAAAATGTCACAGTACTAACTTTCTATTTTTGCAACTTAATTATTGATTTCTTATGTTGCTAATTTTGTAAAGATGCTAAAATCACTCATCACCAGTTTTTATTTATATGACAGTTTTTGATAGACTGACTTTCAATATTCTGACAAACAGCTCATTAACATGATAACCATATAGAACATTGCCATGCTGGTTATAATTTAAAATGTCTCTAGGTATGTACATTCAGATGTTTAATCCTAAAATATAGGCATACGTTTCCACTATTCATTTATTTCCAGTTAAATAGAACCTTAGCTCAAAGTCATTCTGTTCTTTTTGATTTAGAAATAATAATTTTCTGTACATATCTGCTGCATACTAGCACAGCATGCATGTACAATCTGTAAAAACTGTAGAATGTATAACAACATTTTAAGAAAGAGAATGTATGCTTAACTTGAAACTTGATTATATTTCTTTTAGGTTAAAGTATAAAGCCAGTGACTATTGGATTATGCATGGTTTTTAAATTATTTTATTGTGTTATTACTATTATTATTATTATTATTATTATTATTGTACCTCCACTATTCAAAGGCATTGTTGCTTATAAAATGTTTTTAAAACAACTTTATGGGTGGGGGATATTAACCTGAAACGGGACAGAAACTTGGAGGAGTTGGTATACCTACCTCACTTATTTAACTTGTAAAGATTGAACCCTGGTTTTGCACTAGTTACATGATAAGTCTTTTAAGTGCCCATTGTAACTGAATACATTAGACAGGAAAGAGACTTGGCCATTCAAATACAGCAGTTTTTGTGTTTTTTTTTTAGTTCCAAAGCAAGAGTAGTTTGTGGGGGTAGAACTATTAATATTAAAAATACAGTTGAGAACTGTAAAGTGTTTATATATACTAGAGGCTCAGTGCACGAAATTTGTGCAGGGTGGGGGGAGGGCCCTCAGCCCAGCTTGCACCCTCTCACAATCTGGGACCCCTTGGGGGTTGTCTGACTGCTGGTTTACACTCAATCCCACAGGAATTCCTGTGAGATTGGCAGTCCAACATCTCTCTCACAATCCAGGACTGCTGGCTCCTAACCACTTGCCTGCCTGACTGCCTGCCTGATTGTGCCCCTAACCACCTTGCCTGCCTGCCTGATTTCCCCTAACCACCTCTGCCTCAGCCCCCACTGCCAAGGCTTCATCTGGAATGATGTTCCGAAGGTCGTTTGGCTGTCCAGTCTAATTAGCATATTGCATTTTTATTATTATAGATTGAGTATCTAATGGCGTTTTCTTATGCTTTGAGAAAAAATAATACAAACATCACTGTTGTTATGTTCCTCATCATTTATTTTAAGGCCCATTCTAGACAAATATGCTTTAAAATATATGATGATGAACATAATAAAAGTGATGTTTGTATTATTTTTTTCTCAAAGCATAAGAAAACACCATTAGATACTCAATGAGTATTTGCTGAAGTAATGAATGACAAGTAGTTATAGAGCATTGAATGATGGTCATCACAGTCTCAGACAATGTTATTGTGGAAGGGAAGTTAGTACAGTTAACCACTCCTCAGTACTATTCTGGGAGGCTGGCCATGTCTTGGCCAATCTTTTTTAGTCAATGACTAAGTGTCAAAAGCAACCATATAATCTGTATCCAGTGGTATCCAGTAGTGAACAAAAATCGTGTTTTTCAAAAAAACTGCATGGAGTGAAAATATGTACCTCAAGAGCACTAAGACCCCCGCCTTGTATCAACTAACAAAGATATTTGACATTGTTGACTGAAAAAAAGCACTGCAGGAGCATTGACATGACCAGAAACATGTGTTTAGGGAGCGTAGTGGACTGAGATGTAGTGGGCACAGTCAGCATCACACTCCGTGACGGCTCATCCAGGAGCCCATCCAACCAAACAAAAGCACGCTTTGCTTTGACTATGTCTTTTGATTGGAGTATTCAATCCATTTATATTTAATGTTATTATTGATAGGTACTTATTTATTGACATTTTAATTTTTATGCCTATGTTTCTCTCTCTCTGTCTCTCTCTCTCTCTCTCTCTCTCTCTGTCTCTCTCTCTCTATTTTTTCTCATTACAGCAGTCCCTTTAGCATTTCTTGCACTGCTGGTTTGGTGGTGAAAACATTCTTTAGCCTTTTCTTTTTTTTCTTTTTTTTTTTTTTTTTTTTTTTTTTTTTTTTGGTCTGGGGAGCTCTTTATTTCACCATGTATTTTGAATGATAACTGCTGGATGTAGTAATCTTGGTTTCAGATCCTTTCTTTTCATTACCTTGAATACTTCCTTGCTGGATGTAGTAATCTTGGTTTTAGATCCTTCCTTTTCATTACCTTGAATACTTCATGCCATTCCCTTCTAGCCTCTAGTGTTTCTGATGAAAAATCAACTGACAGCTTTATGGAGCTCCTTTGTAGTTAACAATTTGCTTTTCTCTTGCTGCCTTTAAGATTCTCTTTTTGTCTCTTTTTTTTTTTTTTTAATTATGCTGTGTGTTGGCATGGGCAGGTTTGGGTTCTTGCTTGGGACTCTCTGTGCTTCCTGAAGTTGTATGACTTTTTCCTTCACAAAGCTAGGGAAGTTTTCTGCCATTATTATTTTAAACACTTTCTCTATCCCTTGCTCACTTTATTCACCTTCTGGCACTACTATTATGTGAATATTCTTGTGGTTCATGTTGTGCCACACTTCTTTAAGCTGTCCTCTTTTTTAATTTTTTTTTTTTTTTTTTTTTTTTTACTTTTTGGTTTTCTGATTGAATAATTTTTTCTACCCTGTCTTCTAATTCACTGATCTGATCCTCAACTTCCCCTAATCTGCTGTGTACCCCTTCCAATGTGTTCTTTATTAGTACAATGTCATTCTTCATTTCTGACTGACCTTTTTTATAGTTACTATATATTTCCTCATGCTGTTGGAGTATCCTTGTCATCATTATTCTTAACTCTGATAAGTTGCTTATCTACTTTTTATTTAGCTCTTCTGGAGAATTCTTTTATTCTTTCATTTGGGGTTTGTTTTTTTTGTCTTCCCATTTTGTGTGCCTGTTTAAGTTTGTGTCTATGTATTAGGTAGATCTACTATGATCCCAATCTCTAGTGTAGGGCAATGCCAGATGCTGTTTGTGGCTGGCCCTGAGTACCCTGCTTGGAGCTATCAGCAATCCATAGCTTGTGGCTCCCTTTGCTGGATCTGGGTGCCTTTGAAAATGACTAAGATGTGCTCAGAATCTGGCTTTCCAAGCCCCGGGCCCAGGAGGAGATCAGGCAAATACTCAAAGCCTCCAGAGATCTGCCTCTGCCAGCAGTTTGATTGATATTCAGTCTCGATTTGCCTCAGGCTATTGGCCACAGTATGGGGCAAGAGGTTTACCAATAGGGTGGGGCAATTGCTTTTCCCCAGGCAGAAACTGCATGGGTGGGGAAAATCCACCAGAGAAAGATGTCCTCTGCTTGTGAAGGAATAACTCACACAGGAAACTGGGGTGGCTGCCTTCCAAGCTCTAACCCCAGAGCCCTCAACCATTGATTCTGCTCACACAGCTTTAGCACACTCTTCCCTCTCTGTGCCAGAGCCCAAGGTGAGTAGCTGCACATAAATTTTTTTGTGTTTGCCCTTTAAGAAGGTGCCTGCAGTTCCATCCATCTCTCCTTGGCAGACAGCAACTCTGTTGATTTTCACAGCCAGATGTTATGTGGCACCTTTCTCAGTTCTGGTGTTCTCTGCTGGGGGATGGGGGTAGTGTGGATTTAGACCCCTGAGTTCTCAGTAGAAACCGCCCCGCCACACACACACACAGCTGAGATATCCCTATGGTACTTCAGCTGCTCTCTGTGTGAGCCTGACCAGCCCTTTCACGCCTCTGTACTTCCTACCAGTCATGGTGCAGTCTCCATTTTCCATCCTTATTTGTCAGGGTTCTCTCCAGCTACTCTTCATTTGATTATTCAGGATGATTTTTTGGTATTTTAGTTGTAATTCCAGTTTGGTCCTGGGAGTGTGTCAGTATTGCATGCCTATTCCAGTCACACTCAGGAATCTTGATGTTCCTTTAAGTTTATTTTTAAATTACAAACCATCCAGCTACAAACCATCCAGCTACAAATTAGCCAATTAATCCAATAAAAAGGAAATTATAATTGAAAAACAGCATCACTATTATTAATAATACCCCCGCCCATTGATTTGTACCTGGTCACATGATCATTCAGCTGCAGCCTGACCATTCACTTATTAAACTTTCTAGCTTTGCAATTGATATTGATCATGAAAAGATTGATTTAGCCACAGTGATTGGTACTGACAGAAAAGTAGCCAAAATGCCTGAATTTATCATGATTCAGGTTCTTTTGGCCTCTATGTTGGCATGAAAAATTAGTGTTTTTGAAATACCTTTATTTATTTATATAACCAATAATTTAGCAACCACACTTACGTTTTGAACTAACAATAATATTTTTAAGTATATTTTTATTGATTTCAGAGAGTAAGGGAGAGGGACAGAGAGATAGAAACATCAATGATAAGAGATAATTATTGATGGGCTGTCTCCTGCATGCCTCATTGAGGATCAAGCCTGCAACCTTGGCAGGTGTCCTGACCAGGATTCAAACCATTACCTCCTGATCCATAGGCTGACATTCAAAAACACTCAGCCATTCTGTCCAGGCAACAATAATATTTTAAAATGTGATACAAGACTAATTTTAGCCATCATTTTCCACTTTATTCTGCATTGCCTTCCTTTTTTTTTTTTTTTTTTTCTCTCACAGCTTCCAGTACACAGTGACAGTGTAATGATCAGTCTAGTCACTTAGGAAGATGCTCACATGAGCTTAAATTCCAGACTTTTACTGGGAACATATTGACATGAGAAGAGTTTCTTGCTGTGCATACACTTGGCATGTGCATAACCAAGAACTGGTGGTGTTTCCAGGAGTTACACTGAGGAAAAAGCTAATAATCAGAACTAACTTCCAGTTCCTAACCTGCACTAAATTATAGAAATATCTAATATTTTCTAGGTCCAAGTTTCCTCTTCTGCTAATATATATGTTAATTATAATTAATTATAGATATTTTACCTTACTGTTGGGCAATGTGCCTTCCAGCTCTAAAATTCTGGAGGGCATGAACAGAACTCATACAAGTGTTGCTTCATCTAGCCATCCACTGAAAGGGTCCTTCATACATCTCTTTATTTATGGAATTTATTTACATCTGGTGGAGGCTTAGTCTATCTTTGGACAAGTCTGCCTTCACAACCACAGTTCTATTGTCTGCATTTATACACAGGCATTCTAGATCCACATTTATCAAATTCAAATTTTAAATCTAATACCTATGAGTTGTGTAACCTTGAGAAAATGACATAACATTTAGTTTCTCCATCTGTTATCTAGTCATCTTTACCTGAAAAAAAGATCTTATGAGTTTTAAAATAGTTACACATGTGCTGTATTTATTAGGGTTCCTGGTACATGCTTTCTGTGTCAAATATTATCATTGTACTAATAGTAACTAATAATTTTATTAACCCTATTAGTATTTTGGACTACACTCTTTGATCAAAAGAGACACAACAACCACTTGATAGTACCCTGAGGATTCCTTATGAGGCATGGTCTCCCTTGAAGTCTCATCTTTGAATCTGTAGTTTCTCTTCTTTCTGATTCTGATGTTGGTAGTAAAAAACTATGGGTATCTCTTTCAGCTTTATTTTCTTCTTAGCTTCTCATTGGCTATTTATGATGGAGAGAAGGAAGGGGGTCAATGGAAATGGAAGGGAAACATGCAGAAAACATTTTCTTGTAGTTGAAATCAGTAGATGTATTCTAAATTATAATGGAGTAAAATCTCCAACTGGTTAATGGGATGGGACTAAATTTTTCTCAAAAATCCTATCTTTTCAGTCTGTAGTCCTCGAATCTCAGCATGCACTGAGCAGGGCCTTGCACGGTGCCAGGCAAGCCTTTCCTAGCAGGTGTTTTTACTGGTATTTCTATAAACCATGTACCTGGCTTCAGGGCCTGCTGACCTAGTGTAAAGGTTTGCACTTACTGTCCTGGTGTGATTGCCAATGGTGTCCGAGTTGGATGATCCATGTGCTCATGGTTGCTCTAGTTAAAGGCCGACCTTGGAACAATACCTTCCCACTCAGCCAAAACCTCCTAGGAAGGACCATCAGTGTTTTGTTATATTTCTCTGTGGTAGTTGAATTTTTAAATATTTATTCACATTTATTTTTCTCCCCAGAACTTTTGAGCCAATGTCATTTCCCTATCTCATTCCAGTGCTGTCTGACTACTTTGCTGACATTTTTTCCTCATTATATTATACAACAGGAAACAGCATCGACATTGTAAATATGTACATATTTTTAAATATACCCACACATATTGGGAATATTTGGCCCTGGTTTGAAAAATTTTTCAATTCTTGCAACAGTCTTAAAATAGTCTTGCAAATAGTTCCCCTTGGAGACTAATGATCTGGATTTGAAACTGTCATATTACAATTTTAATATTTTCATCATAAATGTATATCTAGGAATTTTAAGAGTTAGAATATTTTCTTATTTTATATAAATGAATTTTTTTGCTAATTAATGGATATGAAAATTAATTTGTATTTAAGATTTGAATCACATTTTAAGATGAATTTTGTTAATCATACGGGAACCAATTTCTTTTGTTTTCATGATATTGACATAGAAAATAATAGAAACGGGCTGTTTTTGTCTGAGAAATGACAGAACTCCATGATCATTAAAACAGAAGACACTGTGGAGGCAGAATGAAATGTCAAAAGTTTTATTAATATAGGATATAAATTTTATAATTTATTTTAATATTTAAAAATAACTGGAGAGTAATGTTATAAAAGAAGACTGATGATATGCCACTGCAAGAGATCATAAAATTTTAACAATGCTGAAAATTTTTAAAAATTAAAACTAGTGCTAAGAATGAAAATGTAAACTAGGTTTGACTTTATAGCCAATGACTGTTGAACACTTGTAAACTTGGTTTCAGGGGAAAGATTACTCTTTCTTCCTGCCTTCTAGTTTGAAATGATCACCATTTAGCTATGGGATGATCAAACTATCTAATAAAAGAGTAATATGCAAATTGACCATCACTCCAACACACAAGATGGCCGCCCCCATGTGGTCAAAGATGGCTGCCCCCATGTGGATACAAGATGGCCGCCACAAGATGGCCGGCAGGAGAGGGCAGTTGTGGGCGATTAGGCCAGGAGGGGAGGGCATTTGGGAGGGACCAGGCCTGCAAGGGAGGGCAGTTAGGGGCAACCAGGCTAGCAAGGGAGGGCATTTAGGGGTTACCGGCCAGCAGGGGAGGGCAGTTGGGAGCAATCAGGCCTGCAGGGGAGAGCAGTTAGGGGCGACAAGGACTACAGGGAAGGGAAGTTGGGGTGACTAGGCTGGTGGGGTGGGTAGTTAGGGGCGACCAGGCTGGCAAGGGAAGGCAATTAGGGGCAATCGGGCCAGCAGGGGAGCAGTTAGGTGTCAATCAGGCTGGTGGGATCAGGCCTAAATGGTCAGTCGGACATCCCTTGAGGGGTCCCAGATTGGAGAGGGTGCAGGCTGGGCTGAGGGACACCCCCCGCATCCCCCCCCCCCCCCCGGTGCATGAATTTCATGCACTGGGCCTCTAGTTCTTTTATAAGATGCCTTAAAAATTGGCAGCTTTCATAGAAATATTAGAACCAGTCATGGGGTATACAGTCTAAAACACAGCTGTCTCAGCTCTCATGGTGACAGGGAATTTCTGGATTCTACTTTCTAATCGATGACTAGTGTGCATTTAAGATTTGGGCACCAGCTGAAGCTAGTGTAATGAACAATGAGAAATTGACATACAGAAAGCACATCAATGACTGTGTTAGGTTAGCAATAGTTATAGGATTAGCATTATACAGATACAATAATCTCTACCTAGTTACTCATTGAAGCTAGACAAGACACAAAATGACAGGAGAAGGAAGAGTCTATTTTTAAACCTAAAATATATATAGCCCAGGAGAACATCCTGTCAAATCTAAGATGACAGATAATTTCTCTTCTGCCCAGTGCATGGGGTAATGAGTTTAAGTCTGACTGAACTGGGACCACATCCCAAAATAGTTATCAAGTCCATAGCAAAAAATAGGGGTGGCACTAATGTATGATGCCTGCTATGTAAGGGAGAATTGGCCCTGCAATGTTGTACTATCAAGCTACTAAAACACTCCCTTATTTTTAAAGTAGTAATTTTATAGGGATATATCCTGTAGATTTATGGATTGCTCAATCAGGGAGAATAATTATTAAAAGAAATACCAGATAATAATCCAAAATATTTGTTTGCATGTATGAGTTAGATTTATTTTTGGTTATTTCTTCCTATTTGAAACTACTAGAATCTCTTATGTCTACCACGAAAGGGCACTCTCAATTTGGAAGTCTTTTCACTCCACATTTGTAAAGGGATGCTTTTTACATGTAGTATTCTGTGTATTTATAAGAAACTTTTTTTTCCAATTTTTATTTATTTTTTTAATAAAAATTGTACATATTTAAGATGCACAATATGATGTTTTGGCATACATATACGTAATGAAATGATAACTACAGCCAAGCTTATTAACATATCTGTCTCAGAGTTACCTTGTATGTGAGCACCTGAGGTCTGTGATCATCAATGTTCTGGTATCTGACCCATTATTATCAACTATAGGAGCCACGTTACACACTGGATCACTAGAACCTATTTAGTAGAATCTTAACAACAATTAGCTTTTGTGCCAGCCATCTCTAGGTATGTAATGTTAGGAAACCTCTTGAAAGGGAAATTACATAAATCTCCATAAGGACAAAATTACTATTAATTTTCTTGTTTGGAAAAGTAATACGTACACATTATGGGTGAGCTACAATAAAAAGAAAGTTTTCACAATACAAATCATTCTAGAGGAGTTTTGTCTGGTGTTCACCCAGTCCTGGGTCCCAACTTGGCACCTGGCTGAGCCCTTCTCCAGAAAGGACAGAAGACATGTTCCCCTTCTAGATCCATTTGGATCTGGTTCTTCCTTCATCATGCCAGCTCTGTCTCACCCTGGTCCTTCTAGGGTCCCATGTTGACCTGTATCCATTCGCCTTGGAACGACTGTCTCCTTATATCAGACCTGACAGGCTATCCATGGAGATCTCAGTGTCTCCAGCTGTGATTGCTGAGCATTTAGAAACTCAGGCTTAGCAGGCTTTCCAGTTGCACTTATTTAGCAATAGTTTATGATTTCTATTTGCTTATTGAAGACAGAGCCATGAAAACACTAGAGGTTAGGAAGATGCTGGCTGGAAACCCACACATGCATTTTCATAGCGTGTGCCCAGCTGTTTGGGAATGGAATTGTGTCTTGCCTTCACCACTGTGTAAGGGCTAAATCAATGTCATTTATTGCAGAGAAAATTCTTAAAGGATCTTCATCCATTATGAAAAAAAACAAAAAAACAAAAAAGACATTAAAATCCAATCTATTCTGTTTTTACTTGTGGTATTAATTATGAGCATCTCTTTTTGTTGCAACATGTGCCTTTGTCATTTATATGGCACCTCTACTTGCGTAAAATATCACCTCTGTGTTTAATATGTTAACCATAATTAACCCCTGGGAGCAAAATTGGTCATTAGCGATCAGATCAGCATAAATCAGCTGCCACTTTTCTTACCATATGCTTAATAATTACAGCCACGGATAGCTGGGTGTTAGGTGACACGTTAGTTCCACGGCCATCACTTTGTGGAAGGTGAGGCTGGGTGGTATATTTTGAGTCCACCAAACCCTGTGTAGAATCTGAGATTGGGCCTACTTTCCAGCTACCGCTGGACCTGCCATGCTCTGCTGTGCGGGCAGAAGACAGGAGGCTCCGGGGCAGGCGATGACCAGCAGCAGCGAGCAGAGCAGAGCAGGCGGCCTGAGCTGTCCTCGGTGTCCCTTGCTCTCCAGCTCCGAAGGGGCACACGCACGTGGGCCCTGCAGATGCCATGCACAGTGTCACCACGTGTACAGTGTCCGTGTCCCTCCTGAGGAAACCCCAACTTTATGAGGGGCCTCCGGGAAAACCTGCCCCAACTCTGTCCCAGAGGAAGGTGGCATTTTACTATGTGGCTGGGAAGCTCATGTGCCCATTGCCCTGGCCGCAGAGCCCAGCCCCATCTGCAAGGCTGTCTGATGCCTGGGGAATGGTGTGAAAGCCTCACCTACCCCGCTCACTTCCATTTCAAACTTTACACCGTAAACAAAGATAACCGACGTGTGAACAGGGTATGAATGTTTAGTGCGCAAGAAATTGAAGTCACACTTAACACTTCAGAGAAAAAATCACGAGATTTTAAATGTTTTTGGCAGACCTGGAATGTGAAGAAAGGCGGGAGAAAAGGAAGCGTGTACTTGAGCTTGTGGAGAGACGTGCCTTTGGGAGTAAGTCGCCGCCCCATCCTGGGGAGGTGCCAGGGTCCCTGGGAGGGAGTGGCTCCTGCCTCCTCCTCTTTCCCTTGTCCTCAGACCTCCCGCTGCCCGAGCCCCCAGAGAGGTGAGGCTGGGAGCTATCCTAGCAGGAGGGGAAAGGAGCGGGTGGGGAAATTACTGCAGTGGAAGGCGTGTCTGGGTTTATTTATCCTAAGGTTTCCAAAGTCTTTTTGCCTTTACTTCCACGGGAGAGTAAAATAAAGTAGGCATGTTCATCAGTAAAGGGTTAAATTAAACTAATGCAGTTGTGCTGGGATTCCCATGTTATTCATTGAAGGGAAGTCTAGTGTTTTCAAAATGAGGCATATTGTCGATAAGTGTATTAAAAAGCAAACTGTGGGGGCGGGGCACCTGTGGCCAGCCAGCTAGATTAGCATTTGGAGGGTTTCAGACATGGGCCTCAGGAATTGCTCTAACCCAGTGGTCAGCAAACTCATTAGTCAACAGAGCCAAATATCAACAGTACGACGACTGAAATTTCTTTTGAGAGCCGAAAACCGACTTCTGCGCATGGGCCACGAAGTTTCAATCGCACTGTACGTGCGCGCCCGAACATGGTGTTTTGTAGAAGAGCCACACGCAAGGGACCAAAGAGCCGCTTGTGACTCGCGAGCCGCGGTTTGCCAACCACTGCTTTAAGTGTTGACCAATTGTCATGAGCAGACGGGGGGAAAAGCCACAAAACGTGACTTAAAGATACTATTAAGGACGGTGTTTATTTGTTAAGAGTTTGTGGCTTAGAACCAAATGGATCAGGAGAAAATATTGCTGGTTCGATGATTATATGTGTTCACGGATTTATAATACATATTTGGAAAAGAAATAAACACATTCTCAAAACTGATTCTAGATACTTTGTGTTTTAAATAGAAAACAACAACAACCCAGTATTGTTTTGTAAGACCAGATTGCCCAATCCTCAGTTTCTAACTCCCCCGAGCTTCCCACGCCACCTGTCACCCACAGAGGGACATCTGTTCCCGGGTGGGGCAGCCAGGCAGGCTGTGGCCTCCAGCTTGTGGCTCAGAGTATTAGAAACACTCTCCCTCACTCTAATCCTTGTTTTTGTTTGATTTTGCTCAGAATAAGCTCTGGTTAATTTCCCTTTGGGTTTAAATTAGAACTTGCCTTCCCACACTTTGCGTTGGCTGCTATTGTTTTGCACTTTAAAATGTATAATTACATTAAAAAAGCATGTCTGTATATTCATATGTCTTGTAAAAATTGAGCCAACTGAAATCTTTTTTAGCAACTGAACTGTGTTTCAAAATAGCAATATTAAGACCATGGTTGAAACACAGTATTAGTTTAATGACACTAATATAAAAAGTGTTCTTTTAATGTAGTTTTACCTAATGTTCACAGGACAATTATAATAACTTTGGATATTGATAACTCAAGGTGTGATCTAAAATAATAATCATTTGTAAAATATCATTTTAACTAAGATCTTAGTATGTGTTACTATAATGTCTGTGCATTTATGACCTGGGCAAATATATTCAACTTTGATAACTTGTGAACAGGTTGGTCAATTTCAGAAAATTGCTGAATCTTTTATACCTTTAATGTATATTATTCTAAACTAGAGGCCCAGGACTGCTGGCTCCCAACTGCTTCCATGCCTGCATTCCTGACTGCCCCTAACCGCTTCTGCCTGCCAGCCTGATCACCCCCTAACCACTCCCCTGCCAGCCTGATTGATGCCTAACTGCTCCCCTGCCAGCCTGTTTGCCCCTAACTGCCCTCCCCGCAAGCCTGGTCACCCCTAACTTCCCTCCCCTGCATGCCTGGTCTCCCCCAACTGCTCTCCCCTGCAGGCCTGGGTCCCCCCCAACTGCCCTTCCCTGCAGACCCAGTCACCCCCAACTTTCCTCCTCTGCCGGCCGGGTCACCCCTAACTGCCCTCCCCAGCAGGCTTGATTGCCCCCAACTGCCCTCCCTTGCAGGCCTGGTTCCTCCCAACTGCCTTCCCCTGCTGGCCATCTTGTGGTGCCCATCTTGTGTCCACATGGGGGCAGGATCTTTGACCACATGGGGGCAGCCATCTTGTGTGTTGGAGTGATGATCAATCTGCATATTACTTTTTTATTAGATAGGCTAGAGGCCTGGTGCATGGGTGGAGGCCAGCTGGTTTGCCCTGAAGGGTGTCCCAGATCAGGGTGGGGGTTTCCTTGGGGTGTGGGGTGGCCTGGGCGAGGGGCTTGTGGTGGTTTGCAGGCCAGCCACACCCCCCGGTGACCCAAGGAGAGGCCCTGGTATCTGGGGTTTATTTATCTTCTACAATTGAAACTTTGTAGCCTGGAGTGGAGCCACGCCTTCTGCTCACTCCATGGAGGCAGCCATTTCTGTTGGGATTTATGTATCTTCTATAATTGAAACTTTGTAGCATTGAGTGGAGGCCTGGGCCGGCAAGGGCAGGAGAAAAGCTTGGCTTCCTCCATTGCCAGGGAAACCCAATCCTTCCTCCTGCTTTCTGTGGCTGCAGCCATCTTGGTTGTGTTTATTTGCATATTCCCTCCTGATTGGCTGGTGGGCGTGGCTGGTGGGTGTAGCAGAGGTACGGTCAATTTGCATATTTGCTCTTTTATTAGATAGGATACTAAGCTTCAACATGGTTAAACTTAGACCTAATCTTAATCTATAATTTATCTATGTTGCTACAGTACTCCATTAATGAACTGATTATTTCATTTCTAGTGGCTGGTCAGGAGCATATGTATGAATTCTTAGCTACAGGGTGGAAATGAGATTGCTCATTTTATTTGCTTATTATTTCCACATATTAAACAAGCTCCTCTGAAATCCTTTGAGAGCACATGTGCAAACTGATTCACCATAAATGACTTAGACTCTACCAAGTTAATTTAACACCTTCTGCTCTAGTAGAGAGACTGTGCCAAAGACAAAAAGCCCGACTGCAGCTAGACACAGAGGACCCAGCTGCATCAGGCTAAGCCAGACTTGTCTGAAAGGCTTACCCCAGTGATGGCTCCAGTCACCCGCCTAGAGCAACGTTGTAGGTAGTTCTCATTGCTACCTACTAGCCATGCCTCACACTTCTGAGCTCCTCCATGAACTAGGAGCTAACATCTTGCCCTATGAGAAATATTTGTATAGTCATAAGCATTGTCCATTGAGTAAGCTTGACTGGCACAAGCAATATTCAGTGCTAATAGTGAGCGAGCCTTCCTTCCTTCCTTCCTTCCTTCCTTCCTTCCTTCGCTCTCTCCATATCTCTCTGTCTCTTTTCTTTCCTTCATTTTTCTTTGTAAACAAATGAAAGAACCATACATTCATTTAAAAATACTTATTAGGCATTTCCCATGTTCCATGGTCCATGCTGGGCACTACAGTTACACCCATGAATACAACATGGCACTTCCTGTGTACAGGATGATGGGGAAGAAAGGTGAGTTAAGCAATAAAAATACATTCATTTATACCACCCTTCAAGTGACTATGCTCTACCAGATAAGAAATTGGGCTAGTACAATTGCAAATGTAATTGTACTAGCTGAATTTAAGAAAGAAACCATTGGTGCTGTTCTTGTGTTGATGGTGGACTTCATCATTCAACAGGGCACTGAGGCAAAAGTGTAAAGACTGAACATCTAAGGTGACTTAGAGGTAACACAACTCCTGCCTAATAGCAGAGCTTCAGTAAATGGCAGGAGGACAGGAGATGACAGCGTCTGGATTTGACCAGAACTGTGTTCCACTGCACGGCAACCTTCTCCACTGAACAAATCCTCAAACTATCTTCCTGTTGCATGGAAGAAAGACCAGAAGCTTACTTTCCAAAACCCAATATTCAGCCTTCTGCTCGGCTGGCTAGTCAGCTAGTACAAACTAATCCTTGCCCTGGCCGTGCGGCTCAGTTGGTTGAACATCATCCTGTGCACCAAAGTGTCATCAGTTTGATTCTTGGTTGGGGCACATGCCCAGATTGTTGGTTCCATCCCAGTTGGGGTACTTGCAGGAGGCAACCAATCAATGTTTCTCTCTCACATCAATGTTTCTATCACTCTCTCTCCCTCTTCCTTCATCTAAAATCAATAAAATTTTTTT
The DNA here is from genome assembly GCF_963455305.1 of Plecotus auritus. Taxonomy (NCBI): domain Eukaryota; kingdom Metazoa; phylum Chordata; class Mammalia; order Chiroptera; family Vespertilionidae; genus Plecotus; species Plecotus auritus. Next base: position 53,588,194 of record NC_137777.1, on the reverse strand, counting down.
TAAAAAATTATCAAAATAACCCTCAAAAGCACCTCTAAAAACCTTCTTTCTACTTTCTATTGAAAAATAACTGATAAATCTAAGTTGGAGTTGTGACTAAAAACTTGGAGTGCAATTTATACTTTAAGTTAATGAAAGGTATATGAAATATTATAAAACTAAAACACTATCTTCACCAGATGTGGGAAAGCAGAGGCAGTCTCTGGGCAATGGAGATATTTAGCCTAAACCATTCTTACTGCCATGTTTTCCTTTTCCTTTAGCAAAAGAGGATATTTCCTTATTGAGTTAGGTAGATACATTTTCTTAACTTTCATGTTAACTTTATCTTCTTAGATAGAGCTGTGCTTCTAAAACCTTGACAGGTTTTGGAGAACAAAATCATCTTCCTTTTATTCATTCCTTCAACTTTTAGGAGGCATTTCCACAAGGAGGATATTTAATAAAAATATATCATTCTGAATGGAAAAACCTATGAAGTTGAGTGCAGCAAAGGCAGGAGGAACCAGCTGCTGCAGACTCCTTGCTAATCCGTGTGCTGTCACTTGCTTCCACGTCTGCAGTGAGATCTGTGCTCATTGCACTCACAAGGCAAACATTGCAGCATCTGGGCGCTCAACCGCAGCTCGCCTGCTCTCATTAAAACCAAACCACCTTGTGAAAAAGATTCGCTTAAATGACTTCTTTTCCTAGTGCAGGTGCTTAAATTTGTCAAGCTGTCTTTTTAGTTTGGTTGATTATTTCAGCTCTTGCAAATTTATTTATAACAATATGTACAGTCATTAACAGCGTGAAGTGACATATTTATTGTTTTTTTTTTTTCCCAAAGTGGAAAAAAACTGTACTTATTAAGTGAGGTGATGGAACTTCTCTATTGCATCGACCTTTTTACTCTAACATTTTATAATAGTTGCATAACGATTTTCCTTCCTGATCTTCAAGTTAACCACCCAACCAATTTTCTTAAGGGAGAGAAAAAAGTTATCAGTAAAACCATACATATACCAACTCTGTATGAGCTAAATATCTTTTCCAATTAAAAAGCAATACCTGCCTGGCCAGTGTTGTTCAGTGGTTGAGTGTCGACCTATGAACCAGGAGGTCATGGTTCAATTCCCGGTCAGGGCAAATCCCTGGGTTGTGGGCTCGATCCCTAGTAGGGGATGTGCAGGAGGCAGCTGATAGATGATTCTCTCTCATCATTATGTTTCTATCTCTTTTTCCTTTCCTTCCACTCTGAAATAAATAAAATATATATTTAAAAAACAAACAAAAAACACAATACCTTTTACATTTCTTCAAATGAAAAAAAGTGTTAGGAATAAGTTCCACTAAAAAGGAAAATTGAGAAAGTATGACTTAGTTAAGGTATTTGTCACCCCAAGAATTCTTACCTAGTATCAAAAACCAATAAAATGATGACAAAGTATATTTTATATTAGGCTAAATATTAACAAACTAATAGTACAGGTCTTCTCAGTTAAAAATGTTAGTGGCAGTGTTAGACCTTGGTTCTTAAGTTCAGCAAAGAAATAATTCAGAGCCAAGAACTCTAGAGCCAGAAGTTTATTTAGTCCTTCAGAAAGAAGGTCAGAGGCAGAGGAGGTGAGCCAGCTGGGCTGCATGGACTCAGGAAACAAGTTATAGACACAAAGGAAGGTCCCATGGAGCTTAAGGAATGGAAGGAAAGGATACACACCTAAGGAAAGAAAGTGGGGAAAGGCAAGGGCAGAGAGAGAGAGAAAGAGAGAGAGAGAGAGGTTGAGAGAGAGAGAGATTGAGAGAGAGAGAGAGAGAGAGAGAGAGAGAGAGAGAGGCCTAGGTCCTTTGTCTTAAGGGTGTTTATCTGTTTTCTAAAGGCAGGGATTTAGGGAGGTGTCATGTCAGGGGATTATCTCAATAGAATATTCATCAGCATTCCAGGTGTGTCCTTTGATATGCTGATATGAATCCTACAACCTCATAAAGGACTCAATATTTTGGGGCCAAAAATAAAATAATTTTCAACACAAAGGAGTTGTTTCTTTACTCTCTTTTGTTGAGTGCAATATCCGATTCTTTTTATTTATTTATTATTATTATTTAAAAAGAAAAAAAAGAAAAAATTCCTTTCATAGGCAATGGAAGATAAACTCTTTTGCCTTTTTCTGTCTTATGGGTACCGTTACCCATAATAGAATAAGAGCCCATAAAATGCCACAAAGTATACTGTGCAAATATACCTTACATTATGTATTACATATCATATATGTATGTTCTATATTCTATGTTCTGAGCTATATGTTATCTTTTATACATTATATTTAACTGTATATTCAACATCTTATCTATGCCCTCTGTAGGACAAAAGCAGCAAAACCATGTGTGCCCTACACTAGCATTGGTGCTTTTGTTTTTAGTTGCTTAATATCTCACAAGGCCAAGTCTTCCCCTGATGGTAAGGATGAGAGCACCTAGCTTAGGGAATTTCCACGAGGGCTGAATAACATAACACGTGCATCGCTCCTAGCATATAGAAGGCATTGAGAGTATTCCTCCTATTACCTAACTGTGGAACCAAATTAGGTCTTGTGTGATATTTCAGGGTAAGGAGAGAATATAGTGAAATTCCACTGAGAAGATGCTGTGCTGTCAGCTAGAACTGAGACCAGTCTCCTGTATTTGACATCAGAGGTAATGGGCTGCATTTGATTAATTGTTTATTGTGCGCTGTTTTCCAGAGTATTTTTATTTCCCACATGAAAGTCTAAACTTACATGTTCAGCTTTCAGCCATAGCTTGCAATTTTAAAGGGTCTTCAAAATGTGGGTCCTTTTTCCTCCAAGAGACCACATCCAAAGTGAACTATTTCAGCTTCAAATTACCTATTATGAGTGAATAATGCATTCTTTTGAGTGAATGATGACCATCATAGAATACAGTTTTTCAGTAAGAATGTTTGCTTTAAACAGAATGTAGGCATTGCTATCAACTTGCATGTGTACCTACAATTTTTTTTTTTTTGTAACTAATCTGTGTTCTTTTGTTAACATCTGAATCTCATTAGGGCTCAATGCCCAATTTTTGCTTTATAAATGGGTTCCAATGAAGAAATAATTTGTTTCATTATCAGACAAAATGGTATCATTTAACAGTCTAGATTAGAGTCTAATGAATTCAATTGCATATCTTAAGAGAACATAAATCTCATCACATACTAACATAGAACTCCGCAACTTGAACTCCACAGGTATCTTAAACCCTCACCTTCCTTTTCTAAGACTTTATAGAATGCATGGGGCATTGATGTATTATTTGCAATGTTCATTTTATTTTGACATAGACTAAAATACTATTGAAATGACAATGCTTTTAAGAAAAATCATGGAACAGAAAAATGCAAGCTTTTTTAGGAATCTCACAAGAGAAAAACATTTATAAATTTAAAATATTGAGTATTGAAGATTTAATAGCCAATAAAATTGACAAGCCATGCACATGTGGGGAATGATTTTGCAGAGACAGTTGTCCGTTTTTAAGTCTGTTTAGACTAAGAGAGGGGGCTTCTGAAGTCAGGTCATTTGCATTCAGATAACAGCACCCTCAGCTGCTGGCTGTTTCAGTTTGAGCAATTGACTTGGTGATTCTTTTCCTGCATCTTTTACTTTTTAAATGGGGAAGAGAGGCACCTGTCTTGCAGAGTTAGATTTAAATGAATATCTTCAAGGCAATTTAAAACTCAGCATACAAACACCCACAACACGCACACACGCACACGCACACACACACACACACACACACGCCTGTATCTATAATTAAAAGAAAATTATTTGATCCACCATCTCTCAACTTTTCTCAAAGGTAGACAATAGGCCAAGTGAGACCTTACAAAACTCTTTAAGAGGTTGCGACCCAGAAAACCGGTGCCAGGATATAGAGCCAGCAGACGATTTGAAGGAGTCTCTAACCTAAACCAGTCTTATTCCTCTCCCTTGACCACTTAATTTTCTTTGCCTGTTTCTTGAGGAGAAGCACTGGGAGGCCTGCCACCCCCTTTCAGATCCGCACATGCGTAGGCACGGTGCCTTTCGTTTTTACTAACCTCAAGCTTGCTGCTCCACTTGTTCGCGTGAATTATTTTGCCTTTTTCTTTCCAGAAAGAGATGGCTATTTTATCTTTACTTCTGCACCGCATGTTTCATGTGGCCCTACGTTCATTTTCCTTAGCATGTCCTGTTTCACCCTCTTGCTAGGAAGCTGAAACACACCCTCTCCTCAAAGGCTGATGAAAAATAGCCGGAGGCCCTGAGGAAGAAGGGAGATTACTTAAGGACACCTTTAACAAATGTAGATATTCACTGCCAGGTTACAAAAAGAATCTTAATTTTGTTTTTCCTTGTGAAAAAAATTCCTGTAGCTTTTATACAAAATATCACCATTCTAACTTGTCATTTGTGTGCATTTTTTAAAGATCAAGTTATTTTTTAATATATTTTTATTGATTTCAGAGAGGAAGAGAGTGGGAGAGAAAGAAACATCAATGATGAGAGAGAATCAATGATCGGCTGCCTCCTGCAAGCTCCCTGCTGGGGATTGAGCCCACAACCCAGGCATGTGCCCTTCACCGTAACTGAGTCAGGACCCTCAGGCTGCAGGCTGACGCTCTCTCCACTGAGCCAACCCCGCTAGGGCTCTATGCATTTTTGATGACAGAAATGAATCTTTCAGGCCTCCTTCAGGCAGAACCCTGAGATAAGCACAGGATAAGGCGCAGCATAGAGTCAATATGGGCCCTGTCTTCAGTGGACTCGGAACTGAAAGGCGGGCTGCTCCTTTTGTGCGCTGCATGTCATCAGGGGGTCCCGGCCTCCAGCAGTTTGGAACTGATGGTGAATTTAGATTGAGCAGAACAATTAGAGGAGACCTGCAAGGTGGACTTATTCCGAGTAACGGAAACCTTCCAGAAATGGCACCGCATCTTTTCTGAAACAGTTGCCTTTAAAATGATCTTATGGTGAATTTTGTGTAATGAAATGATGGTTTTTGTACTCAATTGTGTGGCCTGAAAGCATTTACATTGTTCACAAGAATTCTCTTTGTTTAAGGGAGAGATTATTTTAAAAACCAGGACGAGTCTCAGACTTTCTCAAGACAACATTAGCAGCAACAAAATATGCCTCTTGAGAGGAAAGCTAGAGGTAGTTTATAGTTTCCTCTAAAACAAAGAGCTAAACTAGTAAATATTTCCCCAAACACAGTATATGCTATTTTAAAAATATCATTTGTTTGATAGTCTTTCCTAGTAGATACAAATTTATCGATAATAGATATTGTCTCTGCCATTAAATACAGTTAGTCCTCAATAATTATTCATTGAAATAACAAATAAATGTATGTAAAAATACATATATATATATATATATATATATATATATGTATATATATGCAACCATAATGCCTGCCATGAAGGAATCAATAAACTGTATATTACTCCTTACTTGTTTTAAGGGCTGTTGAAACCATCTCTAAAATTTACAGTCCAAATGTTTAAAAGCAAGGACTAGAGCATAAATCTGAGCTATATTTACCTTTGCAGCAACTGTTGTATAATATATATAAATCCTTAATTTTGACGATTGGCTGAAAAGTATGCATTGCATATAACTTCCCAGAAACAGGGGTGCAAAGTGTTTTGGCATGCACCTGCCATGGTAGAAATGGCATTCTACTGCTCTGTACTACAAAGCTTTAGCAAAGTAATCAATGTGCACTATTGGAATTCAAATGGTGTTGCATATTTTTATAGAAATGAACAATAAAACTCTTTTATTATTATTATTTTTGTTAATCCTCACCCTATGATATTTTTCCATTGATTTTTAGAGAGAGTGGAGGGGAGGGGGAGAGACAGAGAGAGAAACATCGATGTGAGAGAGACACATCGATGGGTTGCCTCCCACACATGCCCCGACCAGGCCAGGGATGGAGCCTGCAACCTAGCTACATGCCCTTGATCAGAATTGAACCAGGGACCCTTTAGTCCACAGGCCAAAGCTCTATCCACTGAGCCGAACGAGCTAGGGCAATAAGAAAACCTCTTTTTGTGATCTTACTTAAAGAGCTTGCCTTCACAATCTTCACTCTCTTGTTAATGAGCCTGCTCTTTTTGCCAATTACACACTTTTAATAGCTAATAATAGCAACAATAGGTCATCATTAGGGGACACCAGACACCAAAATTGCTATTTAAATCTGCACATTAGTGCTGCCCACTAAATTCCTGTTACTGTTCACATGGAACCAAGGGTGTCTTTTTGTTGTTGCCTCAATTCCTAGGCAGTTTTCCTGCCTCGACTTCCCATTCTGTACTGCCATGGTCCAATTTTCCTGCGGAGGGTGGGAGGCGGTTCTGTTGGTGGTCGGCCACCTGTGCTTCCAAATCCCACTGCTGCTGAATCCCCTTCTCTCTCAGGAAATGTGACTGCACCTTTTCCCAGGTCACTGCTCTCCCTTAGAGCCCCGCCCCCAGGACAGCTGTGAGTGGCAGCTTTTCCTGAAGGCTCTGGGGAGCTTCTTCCTGAACTGCAAGAAAGTTCAAGTTGACTGATGGACACACCTAAGCTGCAGAGTCCTCCGTCCTGTGTCCCAGCTGCACTCACCGACATCCACTCCCTTTGGATCCATGTGCTGGTCAGGGTCCCAGCCTTCTCTTCTCCCTCTAAGGTTGCTTCCTTTCCCCTTTTCTTTTCTTTTTTTCTTAAATAATATTTTTTGTTTTTATTTAATTACTTTTTAAATTATAGTTGACATATAATATTATGTTTCATGTATTCAATGTAGTGATTAGACATTTATGTAACTTACGAAGTGATCACCCTGCTAACTCTGGTCCCATCTGACACCATACAGAGTTATCAAATAGTATTTATTTAGGTGAATCTCTTTATTTTATTGTTATTATCTTCTTGTTGAAAGTATTACAGATGTCCCCTTTCCTTTCCCCACTGGCCCCCCTCCTCCCCAGGCCTTCACTGCACTGTTGTCTGTGTCCCTGGGTTATGCATATATGCTTATAAGTTCTTTGGTTGATTTCTTAGGGCCTCCCTCCCACTCCCCCCTGAGATTTGTCAGTCTGTTGCATGCTTCTATGCCTCTAGATCTATTTCGTTCATCAGTTTCTTTTGTTCATTAGATTCCACATATGAGTGAGAGCATGTGGTACTTGTCTTTCTCTGACGGGCTTATTTTGCTCGGCATAATGCTCTCCAGGGCGAGGCAGAGATAGCTATGCACACTGGCCTGAACCGCAGTGCTGCCCGGGGGCCTGGGAGCCACACCGAGGGGCCAGTTACAACCGCATCTACAACAGCATTGAAGCAAAATCCAGATAGCTCCCAAATGTTTTTCGATTTTGGGGGCTTTTTGTCCTTCATTTTCTTTTTGTTTGGTTTGAATTTTCTTTCTCTCTCTTCTCTCATCATTTTCATATTCTCTAATTGCGCTTTTATTTTAGTCTAATTTTTTTCTTTCTTTCACACTCTCTTTACATTTTGTTAATTCTTATTTTTAATTAATTTTTTCTTTATTTCATCTTTTCTTTTTCTACTCTTTATTTTGTTTTATTTTATTTAGTATTATTATTTTTTAATATTATGTTCATTATTTTCTATCTCTTATTTTTGTACTTACCCTCTTTCTGGTCTCTTCTTTGCTTTTACATTTGATTCCCCTTCTCAAGACTTTTCTCATTACCCCTCAACCTGGGAAGCAGACCTCAGATGCCTTGTATTTTATTATGCAAGAGATTTTGGCTTTCGCTGGATTCTTGGTAATGTTTGCCCGCACTGAACTTTGTCCATTTCTAGATCATCTATCAAGACACTTGGTTTAGTCAAACGAGGTCTTATTTGGAAAAAAAAACGCTGCCATTTATTTGCCTTTAATTTCTTTTCTTCCATATCAAACATGACCTAGTTAGTGTTTAGGCCAACCAGCTAGGGAGTGGTGAGCTGGGACTGAACCCAGGCCGCTCCACACTTGGTGGGTGCTCTGTGCCAATGCTCGTTCATGATCCATGTTGGTGACACCCTTAGCAGTCCCAGACCTAGTCTTTTTCTACATGATCTGACCAAGAAGGCCTGCACCTTCTCCCCAGCCTGACGAAGCTAGAGAAAGGCATCTTCCTGACTACAGGCCATGATGGCCTCCCTTTTCTTAGAAACCTACCTTAGAACAATATTAATTGTCTGTTCTTTCTCTGTCCCTGTGTGATGCAAATCTGTTCCAGTTCTTTGGAAGTCTCACAATCAAGGGATGTCTTTCTCAAGGACCTGGGAGCCATTCCATGGAAATGTCATCATTGATGGGACAGAGCAGCACCCCCTACCTCCCAGTCTCTGTGGGAGTCTTACTGATCAGTGACAATTAGCAAACAAGATGGCCTAAATGACACTGGCCAACCTCTCACTCTGTTCTCCAGTGCTCAGAACTCTCCTTGCTGTGTATCAGTAGCATTGAGTCTAGTCTCTTCCTCCATCACAAGAATTTGAATGAAGTCTTCTTGTTTATTTAATGTCACCAGTACGACTTTTCTTTGACCTCTCTCATGCCCAGCTATCCCCGCTCAGCTGAAAAATGGAAGGTGCACACTGAATATTACAAACACTTTCAAATGCCTTTTATCCTTGAAAAGGGTACCGCAGTTGTAAAAATATACTGTTGATGAGCCATTCAAAGCTACTGTCCCATTCCTGAGCTGGAGGGACACTCTCTGAGGATTTTTCTCAATGGGGCAGTGTGTGCCCTTCCTTGGCTCAGCTGCCATAGGACAGGACAGGGTATTGTTATTAAGAAACAGGTGAGAACAAGCATGGATGCCTTTTTCCAAGGAGCATTCCCATGCTGACACTTCCGTCATGTCACACACTGCTGACATATGACCAGTTATGGTGTTGAGTTCCCAAGCAATTAGAGCTCATTTCCCAGCATTGAATTCAATGTTATTATTTTTTCTAAAATGGAATCAGTGGCTTAATATATCAGAAGTGAACTTTTACAAGGAATTCTACATGCTAGTTTCTCTCAGATAACAGTGCTGCAGGCCTTCTTTATAAACTAAAACATTTTATAACAATCTCCTTATCCAGACAGTTTTGAGATGGCTGGTGACAGCCACAACAGAAACGAAATAAAAACACTTTCCTATTCTTTTGAAATAGAATCTATTTCTGGAGACCCACTCTCTGTGAAACAAAGCTATCCCTCCATCAGTTTATCCAGATGTATTTTCCTTTCAAAATGCCAGTGTCAGGCCTGGAATCCAAAGCTCTCCGCTAATGGTTTCCTTGGCAAAGCCTTTGTCTTCCTGCAGAGCTAATCTCTAGCTTTAAATTCAGATGAGATTCACTTGTTCGGTTATTTATTTCCTTTCCAACTTTTCTCTCCTTCTCTCTATTTCTATTTTAACAATCTGATGGAAAAACATAACTAATTCTGTTATGAGAGCATACTCTGATACCTACTTAGTGTCTATCAGCTTTTTTATTAAATCACGTTCCACAGCAACTTTATTTAATTTCCATAAATCATTTAGTCCCTCATTAGTGAGAACCCAAAACACCAGAACATAACCCAGCTCTTGATCAGTGTGTTTGTATGTCCCTGTGTGTGTGTGTCTGGGTTTGTGCACAGTTACCCATACAGCAATCTACACTAATAAAAGAGAAACATGCAAATTGACTGTCCCTCTGCTACTCCCATCAGCCAATCAGGAGTGAGTATGCAAATTAGCAAGAAAAAGATGGCAGAGGCCATGGAGCCAGCTGGAGCTTTGGGGCAGCGGGCAGCACACTGAGCTCTGGGGTGGGGTGGGATGCCCTCCCACCTGCTCGGGGTCTGGGGACACTGGCCATGTTGCCTGGCTGAACAGGCCTGGGCCAAGACGCTTGGAGTGCTGAGCTGGGAATTGTGATCAGCAGGGTGGCAAAGGAGGCCTGGGTGGAGGCGGAGCCACCAAGGGGATTGTGATCCGCTGGGTGGCAAAAAAGGCCAGGGATGCCCACCTGCTCTCCATGTACCAGGGGCAATGCAGCGGGAGTCCTCAGGACCCGCCTGCTTCGAGCCTGTGGCTAGCATGCCTCTGCGCTGGTGCCGAGTGGCTAGGTCTGGGGACACCACTGGAGTGTCGTCCTGTCAGCCTGGGGGTGGCTGGAGTTGGCAGTCTTCTTGGTTTTTGCAGCCCCCTGACTGAAAGCGGAAATCAAGAGTGAGGGGGAGCACCAGCAATTCTGGGAATCGTAGTTCTGGTGGCTGCCCCTAGACAGCAAGTGGAAGCCCAGAGCGTGGGGAGCACCAAGAAAGCTGGGAATCGTAGTTCTGGTGGCAGAGGAGTTGAGGGATCTCTTAGACACTAGAACAAAATGAGCCTGGAGCAAGTTACTGTTGTTGTGGGGGATGGAGGGAAAGCAAAGGAGACATACATAACTAAAGTCACAGTGTCAAGGAAAAATTAAAGGGAAGATATCCTGCAACTTCTAGCAAATCTCCACCAATGAAGCAAACAAACAAAAACACACACATACCTCTATTATTCTGTGAGCACCAAACCAAACTGGGTTGGAGTCTCAGACAATTTGCTCATATGATTGCAAACACAGACAGAAACTTCCAGATTGGAGAGCACTCCCCTGAGGGCTCCCAGATTGGAGAGGGTGCAGGTTGGGCTAAGGGACCAGCTGCCCCCCCCCACCCCCCTGCATGAATCTTCATGCACCGTAACCCTAGTGTACACATATGAGCATAGGTATGTTCACATAGTGTGTTCTCCATGGCTGAACTTTTGGAGATCATTATTCAAGAATCTTTAGAAATCTTTTCCAAATATGAACCTGAATCACTTGATAAAATATAATTATTTATTTTCAGTGTTTTGAAATATTAGAAGTTGAAAGTGGACTTTAAAGTTATTGGACTTTTAATTTTTTAAAAATATTATATTTATCATTGAAAGATTTTCCCTTTTGACCTGCTCCCATCCCACCCCCTTGCCCCCAGGCCTTCATTGAATTTTGATTCATGAAATTTAATATGCTGATATTTTATCCCTTTAATATCTTAAGAGGTCTGCATTAGGACAAAAGTTTCAAAAGTCAATGAAACAGTTTCCTATTCTTGAGGTCTCCCAGCAGTTCTCCACCTTGGGAGTCCATTCACTCCCTTGGGACTAAATCTCATGGGGCCCCATTCTCTGAGGTGGGGATTCTCTGCAGTTGATTTCAACATGCATCTGCTATGAGACCATTTCCTCATTGTCTCAAAGGGAAGGCTGTATTTACACACGCAGATACGCAGCGCGATGTAGTGGGACCGGGATTTACATGCACAGGAGCTGTGGGAGCAGAGGCTCCCAGGATACCAGGAGGCTCACTTACCAGCACCCTGCATACTGTTTCCAGAGGTACTTAAACAAAAACTGGGAATAGACAAAAATCAAAAAGTGGACTTAAACCAGTACAGTAATGAATGATAGAAAGTCCAGAATGATACACAGGTTTAAATGTCAAGATTGGGGCAAAAAGGAATATTTTTCTGGGGAGATGATCTCCATAGAATTCCATAGCATAATGATAGGGGTTGAAAATATTGAGTACATGGAAAAAGAAAATAGGTTTTTCTTAATTAATAACTACAAAATTTTTTTTAAGAACTGAATTGTAATGGAGAATTCTCAGTATTAGAATAATCAATATTTTAATATTCATAGTAACCTGAAAATTCTCTCATTTCAAGTTTTATTTTTTTTTAAATATATGTTTATTGATTTCAGAGAGGAAAGGAGAGAGAGAGAGATAGAAACATCAATGATGAGAGAGAATCCTTGATCAGCTGCCTCCTGCACACCCTCTACTGAGGATTGAGCCCACAACCCATTAATGTGCCCTGATGGGGGAATTGAACCCCGATCTCCTGGTTCATAGATCAAAGCTCAACCAGTGAACCACACTAGCCAGGTTTCTTTCAAATTTTAAAATCAACTTAAAGCCAAAGAGCACTGAGCCAAATTTTACCGATTTAAGGGGATCAACCTTGATGATATGAAAGTAACATATACATGATAAAATTGGATAGCAAAAGGAGAAAGAAGAATGAGAAGGGTAGTGCTATTCATTTCTTGATATTTTAACGCTTCCTGTCAATAATAATGTATATATGCTGTGGAATAAGAAAAAACAAATACAGAGGTGGGCAAAAGTAGGTTACAGTTGTTCATAAAGAAATAATATAATAAATAATAATGCAAAAATAAATTGTTTCTCGCACTCACAGCTGTAAACCTACTTATGCCCACTCCTGTGTAGCATTATTTAAAATTAAACACTAGAACATCTAAATTTGGTGATGTAATTATGCTGAGGGTAAACAGTAAAGTGGGTTTTAATTGAACACAAAATAATCCCGCCCCACTATCTAAGTTGATAAAAGAAGAAACAGCAACATAAATATGTTATTTAAAGATAAGGGAGTAATCACCAGGAGAAACAATTATAAGAGCTAAATGTGGGGAGGGGTGAGACAAGATAGATAGTATTATATTTGAATTTAAAAAATATATATTTTTCTGGATTTCAGAGAGGAAGGGAGAGGGAGAAAGAGACAGAAACATTAATGATGAATGAGAGAGAAACATTGATCAGCTGCCTCCTACATGTCCCACACTGGGGATCAAGCCTCCAACCTGGGCATGTGTCCTGACCAGGAATTGAACCATAACCCTCCTGGTTCATAGGTGCACACTCAATCACTGAGCCACACTGGCCAGGCTTGATTATTAACAATCATATTTGTTTGTTTTACATAATAAAGTTTACATATTACTTTAATAAACATATATGTTTAAACTATGACTTTAGATGTATATTCTGCAGTTAAGAAATTTATTAAGGTGGCCATGCTCCACTCTGCAACAATTACTTTTTTAATGGTAACCAGATGGCACCCACATTGGTAACTGACAGTCTAACCATTTTGCAATCCTAAAATCTAAGGAGCTTCCCATCCAGCTTTTTAATCTACTCATCATCCTGCCTACACCTTACTCATATTTATAGCTGTTAATGATTTTCTAAGCACATAACACAACCGTCTTCTTTTTGTATTTACCCCTGTCTTCCATAAGATGTTAGAATATGTTGACACTGTTGGTGACTCACTCTTGAAAACTGTGTGTTTCCTTGTATTCTGGACAGTGTTTCTCTCACTCCACTTAATACCTCTTCCCAGTTTCTTCTCAGCCTCTGTATTGGGCTTCTCTTCTTGGTCTCCATCCCATGTCTCCAGCTCTCTTTCTTTGAGTGTTCACCTTTGTAAACATGGCTTTGTATAATGCCTCCCAATTCTATAGTAAAGTCTGACCTCTTATCCAAAGTTATTCTATATATAAGATTTACTATGTACTTCCTGTATTTGAATAGCTCACTAGCACCTTAAACTCAAACTGCATGGAATCATAACTATTGTATGTCCCCTGTCCCATTCTACCAATCCCCTTTTCCTCCTCATAGTGTCCTGTTATTTATTTATCTTACCACTATTCATGAAAAACAACACTGGGATGGTCAATGAGTGTACCTTCTTTACTGATCATTCTTTCCGTCATCAAATCATGTTGACCCTTCCTTTGTAATAACTTCAAAAAAAGTTTCCTCAACCCTTTAAACTAATCTGCATATGTTTTAGATGCTATCCCCTTTATAAAAATAATAGAGGCCCGGTGCACAAAATTTGTGCACAGCGGGGTGTGTCTCTCAGGTAGGATCAGGCCTAAATGGGCAGTCGGACATCCCTCTCACAATCCAGGACTGCTGGCTTCCAGCTGCTTGCCTGCCTGCCTTCCTGATTGCTCCCTAACCACTCCCCCGCCAGCCTGTTTGCTTCTAACTGCCCTCCCCTGCAGGCCTGGTCACCCTTAACTACCTTCCCCTGTGGGCCTGGTCACCCCCCAACTACCCTTCCCTGCAGGCCTGGTCACCCCCAACTGCCCTCCCCTGCTGGCCATCTTGTGCTGACCATCTTGTGTCCACATGGGAGCAGGATCTTTGATCACATGGGGGCAGCCATCTTGTGTGTTGGAGTGATGGTCAATTTGCATATTATCCTTTTATTAGATAGGATAGAGGCCTGATGCATGGGTGGGGACCAGCTGGTTTGCCCTGAAGGGTGTCCCGGATAAGGATGGGGGTTGCTTTGGGTCGTGGGGTGTCCTGGGTGAGGGGCCTATGGGGGTTTGCAGGCCGACCACGCCCCCCGGTGACCCAAGCAGAGGCCCTGGGATCTGGGATTTATTTATCTTCTATAATTGAAACTTTGTAGCCTTGAGCGGAGGCCTGGGCCTGCCAGGGCAGGCAGAAAGCTTGGCTTCCTCCATTGTCGGGGGCAACCCAAGCCTCCTGCTCTCTCTGTGGCCACAGCCATCTCGGTTGGGTTAATTTGCATACTCGCTCCTGATTGGCTGGTGGGCATGGCTTGTGGGTGTAGGGTAGGTATGGTCAATTTGCATATTACTCTTTTATTAGATAGGATCAGTTTCAGCTAATGTGGGTCTGCTTTTTTTCTAAAAATGTGATGGCCATTTTTAAATCATTTTTTTTTTAGTGCCGAATAGCTGTTACCTCTTCACTGTACTTGCCTACATGCCACCCACTCTTCAAGTAGGCATGGTTTCAATTCCTCTATAAAATCTTCACTCACTACCTAGATGTGTAGCACACTCACTCCTTTGAAATCTGTAGAACTTCCTATCCACACCAACTACTTGGCATTGAACCTGTTCAGTATGTTAGGCTGTAACATTTTACCCCTTAAAAATGATTTGTCTTATCCCTAGGAAAGATTTCTTGAAAACAAAATGTATCTTAATGCCTCTTCAGATTCCTAACATCTAACAGTGGGTACTGCTCATATTAAATTCTCACAATATATTTTTTGATGGGAGAAATAAAAAGGGATTTCCAGAGAATACTCTTTCTTGAATTTCTTCACATAATTTATACATTTAGAGACCTATAGTAAAGCACTAGCATTTTATGAAAAATGATTTACATACTCTAGCATCATATACGAGGATAAATTTTGTTAAAAGGTATACATTAGTGATTATTACAAGCTTAATATGTGTTAGCTGATTGAAATGTCCAAAAATATCCCTCTAAGAACTAAGACTGTTATTTCTAAATGGATTATATTTTTAAGTTATCAAAATGACACACATTATTCAAGGAAATATCTTAGGTTTCTACTAAAAATGGCTGCTGATTATATAAAATTTAATTTAAGCTTTTGGTAAATATTCTTCTAATTATTTGTCATATGAGATGCATGGACATGTATTTAGCCAATTTGGCTCAGTTAAAATGATGCTAGCTTGGGAATAGTTGGGTAAAGTTCAAGTGAGATTAAAGAAGATGAAACAAATAATTAAGAAGATGGGGAAGGCATATGGAGGAAAATAGTCATGTATTGTTCTCATATCAAAATTGTCCATGTATCCACGATCACTGGTTATAAAGACAAGAGAGACTGGAGGCCAATGGAGAGCTAAGTGATGTATGTACCTTCATATTTTTGTCTGTGTTCTTCCTGGGGCTGTCCTTAGTTTCTATCTGCAAGGGTTAATTCTCTCCCAGGATGGTTTTTTTATTTTTATTTTATTATTTCATGTACTTCAGCTTACTTTAAAATATGCTGCAATCAATAAATAGCCCCAGAATCCTAATGTCTTACAACAATGAATATGTATTTTTGATTCATGTACTCACTTCAGTGACTAAAGCAAATTCAAGGTCTATCCTCCCTTAGAAAAGGACAATCAGTAATTTGAACAATCATACTCTTTTCCAGCTCATTCCTGCCATCCCCTATGCACATTTATAATCTTGCTGCATATAAAACACCCTCACTTCCTTCTCAAGTGCAATTATCAGAGTCTCATCCATCACAGAACTGACTTGAAGTCAGGGGTTTCAGGATATTTTCTCTGTTGGTTTCGCATATGGATTCTTCTGATCCAGGGATTTCTGAACTTATATGACACGTTATATCAGCTACACACTCAATCTAGAATGTTGCAATAAACATTTCTGAGAAAGAAGGGGAGTTGGTCAGTGCCTTGCGGTCACCTGACAGTTCCCGGTCCCCTGAGGTGCAGGTGTGGCTTGGCTCTGTGTGTTTGCACTCCTGGACCCTGACCATAGATTCGTCTTGACTGGGTCATGGTGAGCTCTGAGAAGAAAGAGTGAAGAGCACAGGGACACAGTGACTGAAAGTTCTTACTGGGAACGCGCTTGTAACTGCCACTCACATTGTGTTTTCTCCTCAAGAGTGAGGCAAGATGATTGAAAAACACCTTTTTATTGTTGAAAGTAATGCAGATGTCTCCTTTTCTTTCCCCATTGACCTCCTCCACCCTGCACCTGCCCCGACCCCAGGCATTCACTAGCCTATTGTCTGTGTCCATGGGTTATGCATATGTGCATATAAGTTCTTTGGTTAATCTCTTCCCACTCACCTCCCCTCTGAGATTCCACAGTCTGTTCCTTGCTTCCATGTCTCTGGATCTATTTTGTTCATCATTTTATTTTGTTCATTAGATTCTACATATGAATGAGATCATGAGATACTTGTCTTTCTCTGACTGGCTTATTTTACTCAAGATAACACTCTCCAGGTCCCTTCATGCTCTTTCAAAGGGCAGGGAACCCCTTTTTCAGCTGCATAGTATTCCATGGAGTAAATGTACCATAGCTTTTTTTTATCTTACTGCTCAAGGAAAGTCACTGCATTCAAAATTGACTTTCAGAGCTCAAGAAAAAGTAGAACATATTTTGAAAAATAATACCATCTACTACATTATATTAGCCTAAGGTTACTACAAATGAAAATGCATTGGGCATGTTGTGTATATGCATTCGTGTTAAACACACAAACCACAGAGAGCTAGAATATAGTACAGTAGGTCCTCGGGTTACATCAGAGATCCGTTCCTATGGCATGCAATTTTCTCAGTAAGTCAGAATCCACCTCCATAAGCACTTACGTCACTCACATGGAGCACATGCACAGCAGTAATGAAGGGAAACAGTCAAAAAGATTTAAAAGAAAGATAACAATTCCTGACCTTTACTTGTGGTAAATAAATAATAAAAAAACATAAAGCACATATGTACATACGTCAAAATGACGGACCTTTTTTTTTTTTAATAAATAAATGGGAGATGGCAATGTAACCACGAAATGACTATGTCGAGTCCAACGTAACTCAAGGACTGCCTGTATATGATATATACTAGTTTTCTTAAGTGGGAAAAATCTAAAAATATGTAGAATGTTCTCTAGGATATCTCTTTGTGAACGTCCTTGCTTCTTTGATACAGGTGATGATTACAAGAATATTTCTGTCCAAGATGATATGCCTCCATTACTCCTAATCTCTTCATGTCATCTAATTAAAATCAGCTATTGAAGTCGAGCTTCATCTCCTGTTGTCTACCTTCTCTCATTGAGAGGTTCACATATATAATATACAATAAGACGTACAAGAACGAAACATGGCATGCCAAAGGGAATTATTCCTATTGTACAAAGAAACCTACATGTTTTTGTTTTGTTTTGTTTTTAATACTGATTTTACTTCTAACATTATTGATAATGTCAAGAAGACCCATGTAGAAATAGGAGTTCCAAGAGATTTTTTTTGAAATTTGATTAACTCATATGCAGTGACAGATGATTGCTCTGAACTCTTTGGACCATGGTTTTCTGTCACACTGATCAATAATCTGTCTGAAGAGTAGCATGGTGAGAATAATGATATTTACTGAGTATACAGTGGTTCAGACACCATGACAGACTACTCGACTCACCAGTAACTGCAATGGTAAGACTCATTCTATGACAGTTCTGCTATCCATTTGTAGTTTCACCTTGGGTTCTAATAATAATATCTAATTAAAGTGAAACTAACATGATTTGACCTTAATATACAATATAATTCAATTATGAAAATCAGTTTGAGTAACAAATGTTCTCAAAGTACAAGTTAATTTATGAAATATATTTTTTCTAATTCCTACAAATGCTAGACTTGGCTTTGTTTGCTAGTTCTGTGTTTCAAGTAGATTGTGATAATTAAAAAATAAAAGGAAATAATATTAGCTAAAGACATTTGTTTGACAGTGCTAACATGTTTTGAGAAGCATCTAATTTATCTTAAAGATAGATCCATGCTATATATTATATAAAATTGTTGAATCATTAAATCTGGAGGCACTGAAAAAAAGTTACATTTTTTTGTCCATCATCATCACTTTGTGATTGCATTTATTAGAATTGCTGTTCTTTGCAAGAAACAAAGACCTCAAATTTATGAATTAATAAGAAAAAAATCAATTTATCTTCCATTAGGAATAAATGTGCTTCTATTTGTAATAGACACATAAAGAACATTGCAGCCTAAATTAGAATTCTCATTTATTTTAATCACACATGGAACTTTTTTAAAAAAATTGACCATATTTAAAATAAAAAAATTCAGATTTCCTAAACATAAAATAATTCATTCAGAAATCAACAATAAACTTAAGAAAATATTTATATCCTTGTAAATAGCAAAAATGAACTATTTTAAATAACTCAAATTAAAAAATATCACTGATATTAAAATATAATAAAGTAGATAATTGTTAAAATGCCACATATCAAATATGGGTAATACTCCTAAAGTCATATTTAGAGGGAAAATGTATAACATTGAATATTCATATTAAAAATGAAGGTTGAAAATTAATGAGCTAAGCATTCAATTTAAGGAGTAAGAAACAGAATGATAGACAAAATAGAAGAGAATAAAACAAATAAATGTAGACATGAACATGAATGCGATTGAAAACATAGTTTGTTTTCAATCGCATGAACAACTAGAAGTTGGTTTTTTGAAATAACTAATAAAAGATACACAAATAGCTCAATTTAATAAAGGGAAACAATAAGCAAGAGAAGAAAGACACAGATAAATTATATAAGGGATAAAAAAGGGGAAGAATCATGTCTAAGAAACTAAACATAAATTTAGAGTATGAATAATTATATGCCAATTAACTTGAATTTTTATTTTATTTTAATTTATTTTCCTTTTTACTGAATTTATTGAGGTTTCAGGTGCACAAGTATACAACATATTATCTATAGATGTAACATTGGTGTAAATAAAATGTACTAATTTATTTTAACAGCTATAATACGAGAAATACAATTAGTTTATATTACTTTGATGAATTATTTAGGAAGAAAATAAAAAGCTGTAAAATCTAATAGAACTTTAGTACCTAGTTATAGTTAGAAATATAAATTTAATGGATGTATTAAAATTATTTCAAACAAGGTATCCTAAAATATTTATATAATGTGAAGTATTTTGAAAATATTTTCTAGGAGACTTTTATTTGCTACATATTAAGTAGATGTTTTTTACCCACCTAAGTTTTATAATGTCTTGGTATTTGCAGGAGGTGTTCTTTCATGGGAAATAATCCTATATAATAAAGAGCTAATATGCAAATGGGTGACCTAATGGCTCAGACACTGAACATTGGGGAGAGAGGAATGGGGACCAGCCAGGCTGCGGCCCGGGAGAGGGACAAGTCACCTGCCCCATGGTCCCGGGTGTCAGTGGCTGTGCCTGTGCCTGTGGCCTTGCCTGGGAGAGGGACAAGCCGCCTGCCTCAAGGTCCCGGGCACCCACAACTGCGGCCCAGGTGAAGCTGCCTGCCCATGGTCCCCTGTGGCTGTTGCCGGCCCTGGCAAAGCTGGCCCGGTTCCTGGGTGCCTGCGGCCAGACAGAGGGAGGAAAGCCTGGGTCCTGGGTACCTGCCACTGGCTGGAAGAGGGAATACTGGGTCCCAGGTGTGGGGTGAGGCAGAGGTGGTTAGGGGCGATCAGGCCAGCAGGGGAGCAGTTAGATGTGATCAGGCTGGTAGGGGAGCAGTTAGAGGTGATCAGGCAGCCACCAGAGGTGGTTAGGGGCAATCAGGCAGGTAGAGGTGGTTAGGGGTGATCAGGCTGGTAGGCAGAGGGGTAAGGGGCAATCAGGCTGGCAGGCAAGCAAGCGTTTAGGAGCCAGCAGTCGCAGATTGCGAGAGGCAGTCAGACATCCCCGAGGGGTCCCGGATTGGAGAGGGTACAGGCCGGGCTGAGGGACCTCCCCCCAAACACCATGCATGAATTTCGTGCCCCGGGCCTCCAGTTACTAAATAAATGTTTGAATATGGTAGATGATATAATAGCAGGAAAAGGGGTGAGGGTAGGATTTAGAATGTTAACATTTATATGTTCTTAATATCACTCATTACTTATTTATTCACTAGAGGCCTGATGCACGGAATTCATGCAAGAGTAGGCCTTCCTTCCCCCGGCTGCAAGCACTGGCTTCCCTCTGGCACCCAGGACCCGGGCTTCCCTCCAGCCACAAGCAGGCACCTGGGGCCCAGGCTTCCCTCTGGCCACTGGCAGGCACCCGAGACCAAGGCTTCCCTCATAGCCCCGGCTTTGTCCAGAAGGACATCTGGAAGGACGTCTGGTCTAGTTAGCATATTACACTTTTATTACTATAGATTCTCTGAGTAGACATTTATGTGTTCATATCACGGCCCTTCTTTGCTTCTTTTGCTGTTCAAAACAAACTACTTTACCTGTGAGATATAGTCATTTACACTAAGGTGTGACATATAAAAAAATAATTCCTGATAATAAGTGATTTTTATTCAAAAACTTATAGTTGGAGATATATAAAAGACCTATATTTTGAGTATTAAATTTCATATGTTCTTATATTTCAAAGCTGTTTTATTCCATCTTTACTGTTCAAAGTGAATTAACAGAGCACAGAATCCTTGAAATTAGCCCTGGTTATTAGCATGTGTATTTATTTCTCCACTTTTGGTCAATTATCCCTCCACCCTCCAAAAAGAAAGCATCCTTATTCTTTTGGTAAAGTGAACATCTAATTTACACGGTGGAATACTATGTGGCTGAAAAAAAGAAAGAAATTTTACCCTTTGCAACAGCATGGGTGGACCTGAAGAGCATTGTGCTAAGTGAGATAAGCTAGCCAGAGAAAGATAAATAGCATATGATTTCACTCATATGTAGAATCTAATGAACAAAATGAACTAATAAGCAAATTAGAGACAGACTCATAGATAGAGAGCAGGCTGGCAGCTGGCAGGGTGGGGTGGGGGCTGGGTGATGGGTGATGGGTGAAGTTATTGAGCAAAAAAAGAAAAAAAAAGAAATCATGGACAAGGACAACAGTGATCGCTGGGGCAAGGGGGTGGGGGGACGTGAAGGAGGGTAGAGGAGGGATAAATGGTGATGGATGGAAACTTGGCTTGGGTGGTGAACACACAATACAGTGTACAGATGATGTATATAGAATTATGCACCTGAAACTTGTATAATTTGTTAACTTGTATCATGCCAACAAATTCAATTAATAAATAATGCTATTATGGTAAAGGTACTTTGTATAATTTTTTGTTAAACTGCAGGATTCCACATAACTATTTACAGCATTATGAGCAAATAGAAACATGGAGTTATCATTGAATTTATTTATATTTTGATTTAATTTGACATGTTGGGAGCCAAGTCTCAACACATGTTACCTCATGATCCATTAAGCAGTGACAGCAGAATATGGGTGTCATTTTATACAACCAGGAACAACCTTGACTATGTACAAGAACTTAAACGCTGGCGCAATTACCCCATTTTAGGTTCAGTGACAAATGAAAGCTGACAAAGTAGAAACAAAATTAACATACTTTGAAATGAAAACATGTTCACTCTAATGGACCAGTTTTTGCATTCACCTGCCATCTCTGTTTCACCTATAACAAAGGGAAAACTTAATAAAGTTAGATGAACCTGTAAGCTACAATCCAATGCGAGTTTGCGGATGTGATTATGGCTTCATCATGTCCCCCATTAGAAGGCCTGATTGTCACAGATATGTACATTTTCACTGAAGATTCTTTATAGAGTAGAATCTCACCTCAAGTCTTAGTTTAGCAAAGACATAAAATGCATTACCTTTGTCTAGTCTCCATGTTTATCTAAGCAAATGTCTCCTCTTGCATAAGGCTAAAGTGATAACTTCTTGAGTTCTGTTTATATCTTTGATTGACCTACTTTGTATCTAAGAAAAATTCTTTAAATGAAATAGGAGATATTATTTTACTCTATCTTAAATTTTTAGTTAAGAAATAAATTATATAACACCAATAATTTATGAGAGTTTTGCAAACTATCCAATTTTTATGAAACATAATTTATTATTAGAAACAACTTAATGTATTCCATGAAAAGAATATCCACCTATCAAAATATTTTAAATTATTTTCGTTTTCAAGTCACTGTGTTATTAAAATTTGGCCC
The DNA here is from genome assembly GCF_963455305.1 of Plecotus auritus. Classification (NCBI taxonomy): domain Eukaryota; kingdom Metazoa; phylum Chordata; class Mammalia; order Chiroptera; family Vespertilionidae; genus Plecotus; species Plecotus auritus. Next base: position 53,565,730 of record NC_137777.1, on the reverse strand, counting down.
TAGTTCCCATTCTTCCTACAGTTTTTAAATTATTACCATAATTCTCAAGGTGATAGTTTAAGAAGTGATTTAAAAATATTTTTATTAGCTCATTTTCTTCCTAAGAACTTTAAGTAATGGAAACACCTAAACATGAAATATACTTATTCTATAATTTCTCATTGACTGATAACTATTTTTTCATTTATTTTATAAATTTGGAATTTTATGCCATGCCTATTGTAAACACAATTATTATAAGTGTCTAATGTGTGATACTTGATTTTTATTTCCTCTTTATATCTGAGAACCAAGGATCTAATTGATAATGGTGGTCATGATGGCCAATTCTCTACCAAAATCCATCTCCTTCCTCTGCCATTTACATAGGCTAGCAGTGGACACTTGGATAGACTACATTCCCAGCCTATCTTTCAGTAAGTGGAGACCAAGTTCTCTCCATTACAATGTGAGCAAACCTGATGTGGGTGGTTTCTAGGACAGAGATTCTGAGAGAGAACATATGTCTTCTTTGTATTTTCTTTCTCTTCTTCCTCCTGGACAAAAATGACATTAAGAAAATGGATGAATAAAAAAGAAATGTAAAAAGGTCTAGGTTGTTGAATCAAGGCATGGAGAAAGCTGCCTAGAATACTTGCCCTGTCTAGTTTATGGAAACTAGACATTAACCTCTGTTGTCTTTGCTTTCATATGTAGCTCATAAGAATGCAGAAATTTGTACTGGGTTGGGGTATTGTCATAAACTTAAAAGATGTGAGACTGGTTTAGTTGGTAAGTAGTAGGGTTGGGGGATTGAAGTTTAGAAAGTGAAAGAGTCTTGTCAAATTGTGGTAAACACTTGATAAAAAGTCGTGTGAGATAACCCCTAGAAGACAGAGCAAATATGTGTTGGGCTTTTACCAGGGGTGTGGAATGTCCAGCTTGTGGACTGAAATCATTTGGTCTGGCCCTGCCAAGGCAACCACAGGTGGGACTTGAAATAATAAATCTAGGAGCTTTTTTCATAGCAACATAACTTTATATTAAGTCAATTATATTAAGCAAATGATGTCATAAATATCCAAATGGCCCTTGGTAGAAAAAGATTCCCCACCCCCATTTTAGAAATAGTTGGGGAAAAATAGGTTACCATCTATTGACTGCTGCAGGCAGGTTAATGCAAGACATTGTAGGAGATGAGGTTAGGAAGGAATTGGTAGATTTGCAAGGAGAGGGAAGAAAAGTGAGTCTAGAAAATGGGAGCTCTGTGGAGCTGCAAAATTCTAAGCTCATTGTTTTAGATAGCTTCAGGCTGTCACCACCATTAAAGGTCAGAGAGGACCAACAGCTGATCAAAGTTACAGAAAATACAGTGGGACTAATGATGATGTCTAACAAAGAAACTGGTGGGTCCACTAGCATACAAACATTTGGGAAACAACACATATCAGAGAACAACAGATTTTTCTTTAAAGAATTTTTTTAATTACATTTATTGGGATGACATTGGTTAATAAGATTATATAGGTTTCAAGTATACAATTCTTTTAAAAAATATATTTTTATTGATTTCAGAGAGGAAGGGAGAGGGAGAGAGAGAGAGAAACATCAATGATGACAGAATGTTATTGATCAGATGCCTCCTACACACCCCCTACCAGGTATCAAGCTTGCAACCCAAGCATATACCCTTGACTGGAATTGAACTGGGGATCTTCCAGTCCACAGTCCAAATCCACTGAGCCAAACCAGCTAGGGCTCAAGTATACAATTCTATGGTACATCATCTGTATATTTCATTGTGTGCCCGTCATCCAAAGTCAAATCTTCTGTCACCATATATTTGACCCCCCTTACCCTTTCCTATCCCTCACAAACCCCCTGCTACCACGTTTTGGGTGAATTTTATTGCCAAAGAAATGGTGAGCTTTGTCTAAAAAGCCAGTGACTATTCAGAACTTAACCTATTCTCCTGCTACCAAGCTTCCATCAGAAGAAATGAATCCTGAAAGCTGTATGTCCTTCTTGGAGGACATATTCTCAGTAAGATGGGCATTTGCTGCCATTTGAGATAAGGCCACAGGGTAACACCTACAAGGCAGGACATCTGAGGGCAGAGTTGGAAGTCAAAGAGGGAGAATAGAGTATTAGTAAACACTGGAGTAATAACGGCAGTCAGGGCCTTACCTGCCATTGAAAAATACTTAACGTTCACTCCAAGTGAAAAGGAGAGATTTGCAGGGTTTTCCACTGAGCAGTGAAACAATCTCAATTAAAATAATTTCTAGAGGGATTATTCTGGTGGTGTGTTGAGAATAGAATATAGGCAGAGACGTAGGCACAGTGAGATTGTTTAGGAAGGTATTGAAATAACCTTGCAGAGAGATGGGGTGAATTAGACCACATAGAGATGAGCAGAAGTCAGGAGAAATGCTGGATTCTGTGTGTGTTTCAGCTAGAAGCAAACAGAAATTCTCCTGGATTGGATACAGGATGTAAAAATGAAAGAAGTCAGGGATTCTCGTTTTTGGCCTCAATATTTGGAAGGATGGAGTTGTCAACAGCAGAGGTGGAGAAGCCCTTAGGGGGAGCAGTTTTAAGAGGGGATTTCAAAGGCATTTTTGAATTTTGTTTGAATATTCATCCTGAAATTTGATAAATGTATCTTACCAGAAGATCTAATGCTTTCCTCTTACAAATACTCAGCATATTAAAACAATAAAAAGTTAAAATGACTGTTATTTGAGTTAGATGATGAAACTCACTCTCGCACCATGGAAGGAGACATCAGACCACAGGCCGCTCTGCCTTCACTCCAGAGGAGGGAATGCTGCACTGGGCTAGTGATTCATTCCTCTGAAATGAAGGCAGAGGTGGCCTGTGGTTTGCCTCCTAATTCCACCCTCTGGTCCCGTCCTGTTTCACCATCTGACAATGAAGTGCCTGTCTGTTCAGCTGAACCAGTGTTTGCTGAGCACTTACTTTGTGCCACGTCTACAAATGCTGAGGGTGCTTGAGTTCAGCCCAGAGGCCGAGGCAGATACACAATAACACCGCTAGGAAGTAAAGTTGGTGTGTGATCTGTGATGACAGAAGGGGTGTTCCGGAAAGGATTGTAGGCTTGTGAATAATAAGCCCTCCCAAGTGTGCTAAGTTACTGGTAGAAGCCTGGCTTTAGGCAGCAGCTTGAGAAAGGTGCCTGGACCGCCTCTCAGGGGGCAGGAGAGGGGCTTGCCTGCTCCAGCGCACTGAGCTCTGCTCCCTAGCTCTCACACCAGTCCCCGCCTGGAATGGGAGTTTCCCTTGTTTCATTGAAGGCCTTGGCTACCCCGGTTCAGCCTTCCCTCCTCTGGTGAGCCATTGGGGACTCTGGTCAAAGTTAGTGTTCTCTTGTTCCTGGGTCTGTAAAGCCTAGTGTAGTGAGCGACGTGACTGCACGGATTGTGGATCTTTGTTCTCACCTTCCACCCCCAGAAATTATTCCTGGGACTCAGCACAATGTCTGACACTCAAATGTGGTCGGCAATTGCTTCTAGATGTAAATTAGTGAATGTTTTATTTTTTTTAAAGAGACATTTCTGCACATGATATCATTATTCATTTTCTTAGAACTGAGGTTTGATTTAATTTGGTCATCCATTATTTATCTTCAAGGCACATCTTCTATTTTTAGAAGGAATCCTTTTAGAACATGACGTTCTGTTCTATTGTTTAAAGTAGCCCCTCCAGTCAAGGTTTATTCTGAAGGAATATAACATAAATCAGGGGGGTTTGGAGTCATTTGTGTTGTCTTTCTGCAGATGTGGTAGTACATATCTTTTAGATTATAAAGTAATATATGCTTGCGTAAATAATTCAAACATCACTGGTAAGTACTACAATGGAAACAGACAGTTCCTCCTGTTTTCTTTCCATTTATCCAATGCTACACCCAAAAGGTAACCATGTTAACAGTCAGTATTTATCCTTCCAGAATTTTCTGTAGGCACTGTCCAAGATAGATGTCAGTCAACGTACAAAGTATTATTATTGGCTTACTTTTTAAGTGCCTATTTACTACTTTGTTTGCTATATAAAATGGTATTTTAAAGGTTATAGGCAATACATTATGTTAATTTTTACTTTGTGGTAGCTGGTTTCATCTCTTCTTGTGTCTGTGACCCTGATTGATAAAGATTTACCCTCCTGAACTGTAACAACAGGAACGATGACTGCTGTGATTAATGCTGCTTTAAAGTCGCCCAGCAAAGGTACTGGCACGTTAGAATGACTCAGCAGACATTCTGGACCCACTGGCGCTCTGTATCTTCTAAGTGAGTTTCACTAATGGATGCATGTTAAAATTCTACACCGACCCTCACGCTCTTGCATCCTAAGGAGTCTTGAAATATTATGAATGCCTGAGGCGCTCCTATCTCTCTGGAGCATGCCCATGACTTTCCTCTCCGTTTTTCCTTTGCTTTCTCTGTCCCAAGCTCCAGGGGCTTTTCCTTTGACTCTGTAACTTGTGTCCTGACTCCTCACAGCCCATTTGAATCACTTCCGCCTCTTTGACTTCCTTTCTAAAAAGCAAAATAAAGGATTAATGTCCAAAATATATAAGGAACTCACACAACTTAACAAAAGGAAGACAAACAATCCAATTAAAAAATGGGCAAAGGACCTAAATAGACACTTTTCCAAAGAGGACATACAGATGGCCAAGAGACATATGAAAAAATGCTCAAAGTCACTGATCCTTAGAGAGATGCAAATCAAAACAACAATGAGGTATCACCTCAGACCTGTTAGAATGGCTACCATCAACAAATCAACAAATGACAAGTGCTGGTGGGGATGTGGAGAAAAGGGAACCCTAGTACACTGCTGGTGGGAATGCAGACTGGTGCAGCCATTATGGAATACAGTAAGGAGTTTCCTCAAAAAATTAAATATGGAACTGCCATTTGACCCAATGATCCTACTCTAGGAATATATCCTAAGAAACCCAAAGCACCAGTCGGAGAGAATGTATGCACCCCTATGTTCATAGCAGCACAATTAATAATAGCTAAGAACTGGAAACATACCAAGTGCCCATCAGTAGATGGGTGAATAAAAAAGTTGTGGTACATTTATACCATGGAATACTATGCAGCAGTAAGAAGAAGACTCTTGTACCCTTTGAGACAGCATGGAGGGACCTGGAGAGTATCATGCTAAGTGAAATAAGTCAGTCAGAGAAAGACAAATATCACATGATCTCACTCATATGTGGAATGTAATTAACAAAATAAACTGATAAACAGAGTCGATCCAGAGACTAGAAACATGGAACAGAGTGTGGAATCTCAGAGGGAAAGCAGGGGGGGCGGGAGATAATCAACCAAAGACCTTGTATGGGTATATGCATAACCAATGGACACAGACAATAGGGTGCTGAAAGCCTGGGGTGGGGTGGGGGGCAGGCTGGAGGGGATCACTGGGGGGAAAAGGGGGACATATGTAAGACTTTCAACAATAAAGAATTATTAAAAACATTATTTAAAAAGGCTAAATAAATTTGGGCTTACAAACAGAACAATTGAAATGATTAAGAAAAACCTCTATAATTAAAATAAGTTTTATTATCCATCTTTTTGAAAACTATATCTTAATCCATATCAGAATAAACTTAAACTTCTGGCTTTGAAAGCTTGCTTCTGTTCAGAGTGAGCTTATTAGCAGAGTTCTTAAAGGAGAGGCTAGAGACTGCAGCTCAGCTTCGTGCTGGGAAATAAAACGATAATGTAAAGCTGATTTCATTTTCTTGAATTTGCTAATCTGTTAAGGAAACCCATAACTTTTTTAAATATAAGAGGATTAATAGCTAATGCTATTATTATTGCATAATAGGAAAACTAGAGTTATTATTTCAACACAACAGCCCTTGACTTATAACACTAATTCTAAACTTTTATTTTTGAAACATGACTGAGTATCACAGTACACTCCTATACTTGTCCATTATTGTTGCAGGTAAACATGGAAATTCACAGGTAATTACGGGGTGGGGACAGGGTTGTGTGTAAAGCTTGGGAGAAGTGTCTATGTACCAACAGGGAATTTCCCATCCATCCTTATTAACCTGAAATTACTATGTTTGTGTTTTCAGATAGTTCAGTATACCATTTCCCATTATGCAAATGCATAGCTTTAATACTGTTAAATGACTGCCATGTGGCTGCCACCACACTCAGCAGGATCCCTATGTCATTTCATTAATCTTTACAACAAACCTAAGGGATCAGTGTTTCCATGTCATTTGACACTTGAAGAAACTGGTTTGAAGATATTAGGCAACTTGCCTAATATTAGGTCACACAGTGAGTCAAGGGCAGATGTAGTGAAACTCATTCTGTTTCACTGTACAACCCATGCTCTTTGTTCTACACTCCTATGGGGTTCGGTTCTCCAATAGTGGTAAATCAAATTCTCTGCAGATCCAGAATTAAGAGATGCCCAAGGTGTCTGAGCTGGCTGCTGGTGTCATAGTTTCAGAAGGGCAGCAGGAGGCCCAGTGACATGGGGCAGAATCCTATATGGTCAGTACTGTGATACGTCTCCACCTTGACCCCATCAACTAGTAATGAAACACAGAGAAAAAAATCATGATATTTGGTTGAAATTAATTCCTACTGGGAGTGTTAGATTGATTGAGTTGTGCAGTAAGTTATACTGGGCACATTTGATCCAATGGAGAAGTAGAGATGGTAAAAGGAGATAGTAGAAAGTACTTGACTCACCTAGGTTTTGAAATTATGGATTTGAAACAGATTCTTCACACCTTCAAAAGTCCCAGGAACCTCAAACATCTCTTTGTATCATCATGAACATCATCCGTTTGCCTCCAGAGGAGCTGGGAAGCAATCGGGTCATTCCATAAGCAATGAGTCTGAAATGACTCTACTGTGAATCTCAGAATTCTGCTCAGCTCTGCAGGAGGAGTGGTGAGTGAGACGGTCACAGATCTAGCAGTCATGGTGCTTGCCAGTGAACAGGGATGAAACATCATGGCAGTTACTATAACAGCAGGGCAACTGTGGGGTTCTCTCAGAACACACCATATTTCTTCAGATGTAAGAAGCCAAAGTCTCTGATCTATCATCTATATATAAAAGCAAAGCAACCCAAATGGTGGAACAACTGGAATGACCAGAACAACCGGTTGCTATGATGTGCACTGCAGCGGTCCACCGGCCTAATGGGGGCCCTGATCGCCCCCCCCACAACCTCCTGCAGCCTCTCCCCGCAGTTGGCCCGGCCCCTGATTGGCCCTCCCAACCCTAATAAGGGATGGGGCTGGCTGGTCTACTGCCTGCGGCCCCTCCCCCTGGCCGGCCTCACCCCCTATCAGCTCCCCCTATCGGGGGCAGGGCTGGTGGCTAACCTCTTGCAGCCCCTCCCCCACCACCAGCCCAGGCCCTATCAGCCCCCATTGGGGCGGGCTGGCTGGACCCCACCTGTGCACTATGCATGAATTTGTGCACTGGGCCTCTAGTTGGTATAATAATATTCAATTTTTTTTTTTTTTAAAATAGAACAAGTGTTACATTGAATGTACATATCATTTGGAAGATGAGTTGAGATTTCAGAAATGTTTGAATGTCTCAGAATCGAGGACATCAAGGAAGACTTTCATGGGAATTAATACTTAACTGAAGACCAGAGAGATAAGTGAAAACTAGGGTTGCAAAGAATTGAGGAGGAGCTGCAACAGGCAGAAGCAATGATCTATAGTAATGTCCCTGGGGTGAAAGAGCATGAGTGCACGGGCACCGAAGGACTTGTCATCAATAGAAATTCCTGGTGAGTTCGACTAGCATGTGAGGGCTGAGCATAGGAAACCCTTGTGGATCATGTCATGGACTTCAAACCCAGACCACTGAAAGGTTTCAGCAGGGGTTTCACGATCTACCATCTATCAAAAATACACCGACTTCAAGGTGAAGAAAAAACTGGGCTGGAACAAAAGTTAGTGTGGGGAGACATCAATTAGATAGTATTATAGTTGTCCCGGAGAGGGGCGATTAAACAACCACTGTATTGTTGGGATACAGGAATCATACAGTGATTCCTGTGTAAAATACATGAAGACACTTCTGATGTCAGCCAATGGCTTCATCTACAGGGATGTTTGAGAATCCCTCCGTGTTGAGTACTTGACAAACCCGTGTGTGGATGGCTGCTGGCCAGGCCAGGCCCCAGAGCTCTGTAGTGCTGGGCACCTATGGGCAAACACACACTCACACTGTACAGCCAACACCGTTTTGGTTGATGGGACAATAAGACTATGCAGGAACTAAAATCAAAGACTATATTTTGTTGATTTCTGTAATATAAAAGTGGAGAAAAACAAAGCATTGAGTCACTTTTGGACAACAATGGTTGCAAGTTTAAAGAGTAAGAGATTGAGCTGGGCATGGAAAGAAGGAAAGGCTTTGGGAAGGTTTAGGGAACTGGTTGAGGCATTCTGCACGGGAACCCCCTGAGCAAAGTCAAAGCAGGATAGGAAAGCAGTCTGTGTGAGACCTCACGGTGGTGTAATAAGCGATGCTAGTATCACATAGCAGAATGGTGATCTTGGTGCCGCATAAAATCACTCATATGATCACAAAGGCTTGTCAATTCTGCCTCCCAAATAGCTCTCAGATCCACACTGCCTTCTGAAAATAGCTTCCATGTGCTGAGCACCCTTCTGCTTTCCCCCCTGCCACTGGACAAAGCCTGCTCTCTCCGATACGACTTAGGCTCAGCTGTCCTCTGGCCTCCCTCTCCGGCCACATCTTCTACCCAAGCCTCTCTTTCTCACTGTGGAAGCTTCAGCCAGAGAAGCTTCTCTCCTTTCCGCAGACATGCAGGTTCTCTGTCCCTGTCAAATGCTGCCCGTGACCTTTTCCCTGCTCCTGAATCCCCACTGCTTCCGTATCCTTCCATCTTTATTTAGCCATCACTTCCCCCAGAAACCCTCCTTTCCCTCAACACTGAGGCTCATTTGCAAGCTTCGGTCATTGCAACATTGGCTTTTATCTGCATCTTAGCACTTTCAACCTGAACTACACTTGTTTGCATTCATCTTTGAATCCTCCACGGAAGCACAGCAACAGAAACACACCCTGTGAAACTCTGTTACACATCGCCTCACATTTCCAGTTTCTGCAATAACATGGTGTTTAGCGGGTGCTACAGTGAGCAGTGTCTGGCTGGACCATGGCCCTTGTGGAGAAGTGAGGACTTGGCTCAGCTACTTAAAGAACTTTTGACCAGAGGTTTTAACTTTATACTGAACAGGTTTCTTTCTTTCTTTTTTTTTTTTTTTTTTTTTTTTAGCATCGGGGTTTGTATTCTTTGGCAAAATCTGACAGACAGATGGCTTTTACATGGCCTTTGAGCTAAGAAAGGGTTTTACATGTTTAAAGAGTTGAAAAAAAAGGACTATACAGTGAGACTTTATGTGTCTCACAAATCAAAAACTATTTACTATCTGCATTTACTACTTTACAGAAATAGTTTATGGACCCCGATTTTAGAGAGACAGGTAATATGCCATCTTTGCAAACATTTAATGATGATATTGATGTGCTTTTAAAAATGTTAGGCTAGTTAAATTCTGATTTTTTATTTCTCTTGCTGTCAAATTTTGATGGAGCTGCTGCTTTTTACAAATCCTATCTGGGGATGGACTGAATTACTTCTTTTATGTCTTTTGGGGCTGATGCAATTTATGCTAATGTGACCAGGTTTATGCCACAAGGACTGAGATAAGTAAAAATAGGGGGATGGAAATGACACTTAAGTGCTCCTTTTCCCTAAATTAATTTCTTTGATTTCCAAGATAATACACAAGCCAAGTAGTAGTATCCTTGTGGCCTTCTCTTCTAGTTCATCCAGTACAGTTCTTTGTACATTGTAGTTATCAAATAAGTGATTTGCCAATGAGTGAATGAATGACCCAGGTGGAGTATTTCAGGTCAGAGAGGTTAGAAAACTTGAAGTAATCATATAACTAATAGGTGATGCAATTGGATGCTTTATTCAAGGGCTTCCCAGAAGGCCCATATTCTCTCATGGTGTTTAAATATGGGTGCTTTTTATCTCGTTTTCCTTAAGGAACATGACAATTGTGGTATATTCAATTATCCCTAATATTAATATTTAGCATTTATGGAGCTAGGCATTACTTAATAACTTCTCACTAATGTATGTACTTAAACCTCCACAAACCTTTATGGAGAGATAATATTAGCGCCCCAAATTTAGCCAATGGAGGCAGAGAGGAACAGTACATTGGCAAAAAGTGACTGTGAGCCGAGCCCTGATATGACCCGCTCCACTGCCAGAGCTCTTTCCACAGTTGTATCCAACTGCATATTTGCTTTAGTCCATGAACATGACTGTCGTGTGTTTTAACACTATGCAAGGTAATGTTTGCCTAAGGATTAGCCTTCCTTCATAACCACAGTGCAGGTCAGCATAATTTTCCTCCTTTGGAAGCTGTGCAACGAGTTTATTTGTAAATCAATACAAATTCTATGGAGGATGAAATTGAAACTTAGAGGTTAAGTCATGTGTTTACAAAAGGATATTAGAATGAGGAAAGTGGATTTGTGGAGTCATGACCCGTAGGCATCTTCTTAAAGAGACATACTGTATCCTTTTCTCATACTGACTTCGTGCATTTAGCTACCAAATTAGAGGTTTGAGAAATGCGATTCCTCCATTCACTATTTCAACCTGGTGACAAAACATACATTTAATAATTAATAAAGTATGCAATATTTTGAAGCATGTACAAGTTTCAAATTGATGGCAGGTAAATAGCCAGCCATGTTTATGGGTCATTTTAATTTTTGTATGAAGGAATGAAAAAACCAGTTCTATAGCATAGATTACGTTCATTTTGACACTGAGAGTCTTATTTGGTGAAATCAGAGAGACACAAGCAATAATTTGCACAGATACTTACAAATAATGCTTTATACTGTTTGTGAGTGTATGTGCATATCAAAACGATATAAAATGATACAGCAACTACATAAATATATTATAATAATGTGCAGTAAAATGCACCCTGACTAGCTTTCTGAATAAAAACCATATATGTAAAAAGTGCATTTATGTTGTTCTCAGAAAACCACTAAAAGGATGATAAAGGAATTTTTAAGAGACATAAATCAATAAGGTCAAAATGAGAAAATAGAAGATAACAACAGTACAGTATGGAAGCTAAACTTCAGCTAAATAGTGATCCCTGAATCATAGGAAGTAAAAACTCAGTATCTTAAGGTGGCAAGGTAGGAGCTGAAAGGTGACAGAATCTTTAGGAGGTTCAGGAATTGGTAGCACTATCTATTTTTGGAATTGGGATTATGGTCTGGAAGTCTGAATAAGGAACAACTAGACTTCAAAATAGCCTCTTTAAATTTTCAGGTAATTACCTTTTGTCCATTTTATATTAATGAATAAACAAATGTGGCATATCCAGCCAATGGAATATTACTAGACATTAAACAAGAATGAAGTACTGATATACATGCTACAGCCTGATTGAACCTAAGTGAAAGAAGCCAGACATAAGACCTCACATTGTACAATTTCTCTGATATGAAACGTGCTGACATCTATAGACAGGGAGTAGATTGGCATTTGTGAAGAGCTGAGGGTGGGGAGCAAGTGCGAAGGGAAGTGGTTGCTAATCCATGTCAGGTTTCTTTTGAGGAAGACAGAAATGTTCTAAATTTAGGTAATGATGATGAGTGAACAATTCTGGGAACTTGGTAAAAATATTGAATTTAAGTGGGTGAAAGACATCTGAATGATAGCTCACAAAAGTTGTTATTAACAAAACAAAAACCTGAGCATTTATTATGGGGAGAAGGTAAAGCAAAGAATCTCTGAGCTAAGACATAGCAGATAGAGTTGAGGTAAGGGACTTTGCTGAAAATAAAGCATCAAGTTAATATCCATCCTCTGAAGTCCAGTTCTCTCCAGCCTTTCCAGTCACTTAGCTCTGAGAGCATTGACCCAGATGATGACCTCCCAGGATCCTCTCTGGGTGATAGATCAGCCCCAGAGGAAACACCGACAGGCAGGAGCATCAGGGTTCCCCAAACACAAGTCAACCAGATTGTCCTACAGTGAAGACGAAAGTGAGGGTGTTCCATTCACCCCACACATTCAGAACTTTCTGTGAGATTTTTGTTAACATAGTCTTAAATGTGAGTAGACAGCTGGGGTTCCCAGATCACTCAGAAAAGCACTAAAGAATGTGCAGAAAAACAAACTGAAGAAGACGAAGGTCATGCAAGGTTAAAAAACAAAACAAAACTCTCACTAGCATCTTTGGGGAAATAAGAAAATGTGTTGCATCCACATAACTCATACAGGAATTCAATTAAAAATAGCTCTTGGAAATTAAAAAATAGGAGAGTAGAAATGAAACATTCATGAGCAGTATTGAACCCAAGTAGAGTAAATCTTCTATAAGTCTTCCAGGAATTAAAAGAAAAAAATCCAAAATGACAATATAGCAAATTTAGGATGTTTAGAGAGGACTTGGGACTCAAGGACAGTGAGGATAAATCCTTGTACTAGTAGACATGTAGTTCCTTAAGTAAATGAGATGAAAGCACAAGTTAAAGATAGGAAGACTGATGCTTATAACTCCTATGTCAGGTAGGTGATGGGCATGGGCAGTGGGTTCAGTGCCCAGAGGATTCCAGGTGTTTCTTGGAAGTGGGAGAAGGGTGAGCAAGAAAACAATGGTCTCAAAGAAGCCCTGGAAATGAGATCAACTTGTTGGCAGAGCTGACCCTCTGGCCTGAAGATAAGGGGGGATTTAAGAAAAAAAGCAAAACAAAACCAAAAATATCTTCTGTTTGAGAAAATTACAGGAGGCAGTATCATCAAGGCTCATATTTTTATTTAAGACTCAGAGGTAAAGGGAACCCTTGGGAGCACCTTGAAAAGATTTGGATGCCCCAGCCACCATGGCTCAGTGATTGAGTATGGACCTATGAATCAGGAGGTCATGGTTCAATTCTCAGTGGTCAGAGCACATGCAGGGTTGCTGGCTTGATCCCCAGTAGGAGACATGCAGGAAGCAGCTGATCAATGATTCTCTCTCCATTGATATTTCTATCTCTTTCTTTCTCTCCCTTCCTCTCTGAAATATATATATATATATATATATATATATATATATATATATATATATATATATATATATATATATAAATAAAAGACTTGAGTGGAATAAAAAGGGGTAGAGGATTGGGTGAGATCAGGTTATGCCCCAGACACTACAGAGATGAATGTGAAAGTGATGATGGATGATTGGGTGAGCCTGGAGCTTCTCGTAGTGACTGAGTTAAGCTAACCTCTGAGCGATCATCTTTATAGTTTTTAGAGATGGATGAGCAAGCAGTTATTGTAGTTACATGAAGATTCCTCAGTAATTTATGATGGACATCATTACAGAAATGTTTGCCTGATTCTATGGCACTGATTGGGCAGGTATGCTTCATGTCTAATTATGACCAAATTTAGGGAACCAGAGGTCTAATAATTCTTCCTTTTCTCATTTTCTTCTCCACTACAGCCTACTTTTCCCCTGTTAGAAACACTGTTTGTATTCCTTACCCTACTCCAAAGATCTCAGTACCATGCCATTCCAGGGATAAGAATTTAGGAAATAACTTTTAAAGAAATGATTCATATATAGAGATAGTATTGGTCAAGATTTCAAAATTTTACATAGAACTACAAAATTAGGTAAGATTTTGTAGTGTTTTATCTGAATTTTTAAGTAGGGACTGCCATAATCTTAAAGAACATGGTAGGTGAAGTGGGAATACTTACTTGGAAGATGCAAATGCAGGAAAAAGTGGAAAAATGTATCAGCAAATAACAGAAGATGAGTTCCAGGAATAATGATCATATTTGTAGTTTGGGGGAATATAGCCAATGAAGGGGACAAGATAAAAAATAGAATTGTTTGGAATCAGAGCTTGAATACTTACAGCCATAAATGCTAACTATAATATGCTATAATATTATCCAATTATGCAACAAAGCACAAAGTTTTTTATTTAAAAGATCTTTCAAAGTTTTATTGAAAAAGTATGCAACAACAATAGTATGTTCATTTAATAATTATTTGGACTTATGATATTGTATTCTTAAATCATCAAATATGAGTACATTATTTCCAAAGCAGAATATTTTCTTTAACAGTAGGGATATATGTTCTTTTAGAGCTCCTTAAGTTCAAGATTTCTGAATATTTGCCAATAATTTTGCTGCCCGTTCACTCAATTATTGATTCATTAAAGACATGTTTATTGAACATGTACTGTGTTAAACAGTGGAAATAAATGGAAAGGTAGAGCCAACTTTTGTCCTCAAGAAACTTACATATGAAACAGACATATATATTGTTTGTGGTTTTAAAAAACGAGGAAGATATGTGCTGATTTTGAAAACCCAATTACTGTAATTTATGTCTTATTTTATCTGATTTTTGATTAAGCTAAAATTTGACTCAAATATTAGTGTCTGCTAATGGTTAAAATTGGACCTTTTTTTTTTAATTTAAACAACAGCATTTTGCCTTGGAGCTAGCTGTTTATTAATTCCTAATCACCATGCAAGTTCTAACCAAGAAGAAAATAAAATTAATCATAATATTAATTATGCAAACCATTGCAATGTTCATAAAGTAGAAAGGAAAGCAAGTTATATTTGCATTTGAAATACTCATGATAAAATATAAAATAAGTAAGAAGTTATTAGACTCTGATGATTTGAGGAAAAAGATTATAGATTTAAAGAACAAACATAGTGTAGCTAAAATATATATACCATGTGGATTTAGGATCTTGAGAATGTTATGTATAGCATTTTTAATACTGCATTTTATAAGAGTAAATATGTAAAACAAAAAATAGAGAACAGCATAAAAAGCTAACAAAGATTATCCCTAATTCCTTAAACCTACAATAGTATTTAAATGCAGTTTTCTTTGTGAGAATTTTTTAGTAAATGTATACGTGAGTATATTTATGCATGTTTTATGTAGGTACAAACCTATATTTAGTTTTATATCCTGAAGTTTTCAATTTAAGATTATATACCATGAATTTTCTTTAAACTAATTGAGGCTTTTTCTAAAATATATTTGAAATGACTGCCTAAATATTCCACTTTGTAGCTGAATCATGCATCCACTATTGCAAGGGATTTATCTACTGTGGTCACTGCAGGAGTATTCACAATGTTATGCTAAATTTGTTCTCAGTCTTGGATTCAAAGATGACACCAGATGCTGTGTTACTTTTTGTGTGTATATTTGTAGCTGGTGACTAAAAGGTGGTTATGCATATGCTCCTCGTCTCACCTGTGCACTCACTACCTACATGATCTAAGACTGGCTCTGTTTCTGAGTGTGAGTGTTTCCTGTCAGCTGCTCAGAGAAGAAACTCACCATTGACCCATCTTTGATCATCTTCTTATCATGTTATACATACATGTTGACGCAGTATTGTTTCAGCCAATGTTATTTCTGCGGTATCTTGTTGTGTGGTCATGTCATGAACAGAGGATATCATTAATCCTGTAAATTGGGAAGGGTAGTGAACTATATAATTCTTTCCAGGAAGATCAGACTCTTAGAACTGAAAAATAAGCAAAAAAAAAAAGTGTTCTACAGTGAGTCCTGAGTTTCAGTCCCTGCAGAGTCACTTACCACCTGGTGACTGTGGTGTTGGATTAATTCCTTTACAGTCAGCTCCATCCACTGTAAAATCTACATATGCAGGTAGTGCTGTGAAGAACCATTGGGATTTCTTCATTCCTTCTTCACACTGGCTGACACATAAAAGACAGGCAACAAGTGGTGAGAATTAGGTGTGAGTCAGATCCATAGGGATTAAGTCTACTTTCTGTGAATGAACTTCAGATCAGTTACAGATGAGAAAGCATAAGAGGACAGCAGAGGAAGACAAATGGTTCCCTGTGAGACAGGAATGAAATCTGTGACGGTGTCATTTCAGAGCGATATCACTCTTCTCCTTAATCTCACTCAACAGCAAATCAGTGAGACAGACAATGTTAATTATATGGGCCCCAAGGAGGGTAATAGATGATTGTTCATACACACTTCCAGGGATTTTCATGAACTGAGGATAAATCTGTGGCAGTGCATTTCTGCTTTTCTGGGTGGTGCTTACAGATGAGCAGTTGATTATGCTGTTTCAGTGGGTGATGGTAATTGTCTTCCAGGGGTGCTGCGGGGGCTCCCCAAGAGGGTAATAAGGCCACTGTAGAGGTTCCGACTAGCATGGTTCAGAAATGTGCATCACCCTCATGTGCCACAGAGCACACCAGGCCAGTGCTCTGCATAAAGAGACGTCCCTTCACTTGCTATCACCTCGGAGTTTCTTTATTTTACTAAAACTCTTTCAAATTAGGGGGAAGTGTGATGAAATGAATGTTTTACATGTTTTTACTAAAAAAATTCACAATTGATGAGTTTTTACACTTAGCTTTTACTGCTGCAGCCACTTTATAAAAATGCATGCAACTAAAATAGAAGATTATTTAAGAAAATATTTCCATTTTAGTTCCAGTACAATTGGGCATATACAAATATTTTAAAAACAAGACTTCTTCTAAAAAAATCATGAAGTTTTCATCTTAGGTTACTGTTACTTTAAAAGGAGACTGGATTTCAGTTAATTAAAATAGCATAACAAACAAGTTATAGCTCAGATGGTGGGAGATGCAGGAAATAACCCTCCTTCCTTTCCCCTATGGCTTTTGTATGATAACGCTAGTGTTTATCTCTGGAACCAGCGTGACACTGCTAGCTCCAACAGCAAAAGGAAGCTAAAGAGGCTAATGCCTTATTCAAACTAACTGCACCCTCAGCCAGGCAGCCCCCAGAGGCACTGGGGAAAGAAGTGAAATTTACATGAACTGCTAATGGTTTGCTATAGAGAGCATGGCAACGTTTTTGGTAAATATGCATGTATTTTATACTTATAAACCTTAACAACATAGCTTGCAGTTATAAGTGGAATTCTTTACTTTTGAGTCAATAAATTCTAATTTAAGATCATTTCCATTCAAGTTGGCTAATGCTAACTGTACAATTATGGAAATGGGTATTGCCCAAGTACTTGATATTTATAATGATACTAGATGCCTGGTGCACGAAATTTGTGCACTGTGGGGGGCGGCTCTCTCAACCCAGCCTGCACCCTCTCCAATCTGGGACCTGTTGGGGGATGTCCAACTGCCGGTTTAGTCCCGATACTTGTGGGATCAGGCCTAAACTGGAAGTCGGACATCCCTCTCACAATCCTGGACTTCTGGCTCCCAAATGATTGCCTGCCTGCCTGCCTGATTGCCCCTAACCGCTTCTGCCTGCCAGCCTAATCACCCTCTAACCACTCCCCTGCCAGACTGATCGACGCCTAACTGCTCCCTGCCAGCCCGATTACCCCAACTGCCTTCTCCTGCTGGCCGGGTCGCCCACAACAGCCTCCCCTGCTGGCCTGGTTGCCCCTAACTGCCCTCCCCTGCAAGCCTGGTCACACCTAACTGCCCTCTCCTGCAGGCCTGGTCACCCCCAACTGCCCTCCTCTTCAGGCCTGGTCATCCCCAACTGCCCTCCCCTGCAGGCCTTGTTGCCCCCAACTGACCTCCGTTGTAGGCCTGGTCACCCCCAACAGCCCTCCCCTGCCAGCCATCTTGTGACCAAATGGGGGCGGCCATCTTGTGTGAGGGCATGACGGTTAATCTGCATATTATCTCTTTATTACATAGGATTAGAGGCCTGGTGCACAAATTCATGCATGGGTGGGGTTCCTCAGCCTGACTGGTGATCATGGCTGATTGGAGATGGGGAAGGGACCGTGGGAGGTTGACTATGGGAGCTCACTGACCACCAGGGGGGAGCTCCTGCATTGAGCATCTGCCCCTTGTGGTCAGTGCATGTCATTGCGACTGGTCAATTGGTCATTTGGTTGATGGGTCATAATAGTTGCTTAGGCTTTTATATATATATAGGCTGGCAGCCTGGTGCACAAAATTCGTGCATGGGGGTTGGGGGACCCTCAGCCCAGCCTGTACCCTCTCACAATCCAGGACCCCTCGGGGGATGTCCAAATGCCGGTTTAGGTCTGATCCCAGTAGTCGGACATCCCTCTTGCAATCTGGGACCGCTGGCTTCTAACTGCTCGCCTGCCTGCCTGCCTGATTGCCCCTAACCACTCTGTCTGCCTGCCTAATCACCCCTATCCACTCTGCCTGCTTGCCTGATTGCCCCTAACCACTCTGTCTGCCTGCCTGATTGCCCCTAACCACTCTGCCTGCCTGTCCATCACCCCTAGCCACTCGCCTGCCTGCCTGGTTGCCCCTAACTGCTTGCTTGACTGCCTGATAGCCCCTAACCACTCTGCCTGCTTGCCTGATCAGCCCTAACCACTTGCCTGTCTGTATGATCGCCCCTAACTGCCTCTGCCTGCCTGCCTCATTGCCCCTGACCACTCGCCTGCCTGCCTAATCTCCCCTAACCACTCTGCCTGCCTGTCTGATCGCCCCTAACCACCTCTGCCTTGGCCCCCACCACTGTGGCTTGGTCTGGAAGGATGTCTAGAATGATGTCCAGAAGGTCGTTTGGCTGTCTGGTCTAATTAGCATATTACACTTTTATTATTATAGATTGCAACACAAAAGTTCAAATTTTCTTTTAAGTGAAAAATATTCTGCAGCCCTAACATTTTTAAAAATGCTTGTTTTATTACAAAATATTCATATTTTAATTATAAGCAACTAGTATTTTTCACCAGAAATTCTTCTAAGACACTTTATCAAAATTAAGTTATTAGTTTGTTCAACATTTAATTGAAATGCATTAATTCATATCTCATTCATTCATTTCCACATTAAATATATAGAGGTCTATGATGAGTCAGTCACTTTTCTAAGGATTAAAAATTAAAGTAGTGTGTGGCATACACTAAAACTAGACATTATTTCTTTAGCATTTACTATCTTTAAATTGTTCAACCACTGTTAACCCATTAGTGCTGGAAGAGCCAAGCACATGTGATCTTAAACAAGACAATTGAGTTTTAATACAGGTTTTCCCTTGTGAGTTGTGACTTTGTTTCTGAACTCTCCAGGACTTACTTTTCTGATGTACATAACAGAGATAAAAAATGTTCCCTGTGTCCTCTGCTTGTTGGGAAGAATAAATGAGTATTGCATGTAATATATTTAAAACAGTATCTGGAAAATTTTAAGGATTTCATTTAGTGTACATATTATTATTCTTACTGAATAGTAGGAATATTTAATCCTGAATCCTAAATGGTGGAAATAATTATTGCTGTGAAATCACTTTAAGTCATAGAGTTCAGGCGACTTGTCACAAATCACACAGCCAGTTACTATAACTATGAATTAAATACTGATCAATGTGCTTCATTCCTGTAACATCAGATCAAGTTCTCTACCAATGGGGGCTACTTTTCTCTGTTTTAAGGGAACTGCTTAAACTTTATTCCAGGTCTTTGAGAAATTTAAAGTGAGAATAGAAGTGAGAGTACCAAGGAAGGGGTGTGGAGTCTTATGTTCCTTTGGCAACTCCAAAGTCCTACTGGAATTTGCTTATATATTTTTTTCATTGTCAATTTCCAGTCATCATCTCACAGACTGTTGGGTATTCTTTTACCATTTTGTAATTCACATATTTTCTTTCTTTAAAACAGCAATTTCTATGGATTTTATTAAAAAAAAAAAATCTAAAGGTTGGTCTTGGGATGTGGGATGAACATAGTAAATAAAATAATAGAAAATGACTTAAAAATAAATATGAAAAATAATTATTCCTTAGGTTTCTTTGACATTTTTTAGTGAACCAATGTGATAGGACCTGCCATTTTAAAAATTGTCTACATCCTTTAAAATCTCTTTCCTATCTCTCCTATCTTTTCTACAATAGAATGTGTCATACAAGACAGAGACCATGCCATCTTGAGAAACAGCTGCTTGAGAATAGGATTCTGGCCTCAGCACCACCCAGTCTGGTCTCAGACGCAAAACAGGACCCTGCAGCCACTGGGGACAGAGACCTGTGACCACAGATACAGACCAACAGACAACAAGAATCCAGACATCCTGGCCGCAGATTTCTGTGAGTCAAGGAGCCTATCCTCCTCCCCGCAGGCGGACAGCACCATAGTAACTGATAGACCCGCCTGTTGCACAGGCCGCAGCACCGCTACAGGAATTTGAGCCTGCACACACAGAGACTGGGAATATGCTCCCTGCAATGCAATCAGGTGACCAAACCCGAAGCCCACACAGGGCAGCAGTACCATCTGACTTCGATTCTGGGCAAGCTCACACAGCAGTCTGTTTTCCGCAGTGCAGGGGTAGACCTCCAGCTGACACAGTGCTACTGTGCAACCCAGTCCTCCAAGGTGACTGGGACCCTGATTCTCCAGGTGGGAGGCAGCACTGAGCACCACTGACTTGACTCTGTTTCTTATTGCGTGCGCCTGGGATCCCTGACTCACATCGCATTCACACTAAGAGCCAGTGACTCCAATTCTTAGTGCATGCACACACAGGGACCCTGATTCTCAGTGAGAAGCCACATGAAGCAACAGAGACTCTGACACTCGATTCTTAGTGCAGACACAGGGGAACTCTGACTCCTGGCATGAGCTACGGGACTCTGATTTTTGGCACACACCAATAGCGCTGTGCAGGCGGGTTCCCTGATTCTAGGTGAGCACACAAGACCACACTGAGTGCTAGTAACACTGACCCTGGGTGAGCCTGGTTCCCACCAACCCAAGGCAGCCACACTTCTTAGGGTCGGAGCACTTCAGTGACACTCGAGTGGTGCAAAACTCCCACTCACACAGCCCAGGTCCACGCAACTCGAAGTTTGAACCTTCAGGTGATAGTCAGAATGGGGAGATGACACAATCCCCAGAGGAAAGGAAATTAGTGAAATTGAAGCATGCAACATGACCAGAAAAGAATTCAGAGTAATGGTCATGCAATTCATACATCAGATGGATGAGAAAATCAACAACCTATGCAAGAATCAGGAAGAAATGAAAAGTGATATAGCTACAATCAAAAACACCATGGAAAGTTTCAACAACAGACTAGAAGAAGCAGAGGACCGAATTAGTGAGTCAGAAGATAAGGTAGTGAAACGAGCTCAATCTGAACAGCAACTGTAGAAAAAAATTAAAAAGCAGGAGGAGAGCCTAAGGGAGCTTTGGGACAACATGAAATGAAGTAACATACGTATAATAGGGCTGCCAGAAGGACAAGAAGAGCAGCAAGGATTAGAAAATCTATTTGAAGAAATAATGACAGAAAACTTTCCTGACTTGGGGAAGAAAAAAGTTACACAAGTACAGAGAGTCCCAAGCAAGATCAATCCCAAAGACCCTCACCAAGACACGTCATAATTTCAATGGCAAATATTAACGACAAAGAAAGAATTTTAAAGGCTGCAAGAGAGAGACAGATAGTTAACTACAAAGGATCCCCCATCAGATTATCAAATGATTTCTCAACAGAAACACATCAAGCTAGAAGGGAATGGAAGGAAGTATACAAAGTGTTGCAAAGCAAAGGACTGAATCCAAGAATACTCTATCCAGCAAGACTATCAATCAAAATTGAAGGGGAAATCAGGAGCTTCACAGACAAAAAAAGGCTAAGGGAGTTTATCACCACCAAACCAGCAATGCAAGAAATGCTAAAGGGGTTAAAAAGAAGAAATAAAAAGGTAAGAAGGAACACAGGCACAAAAATAGAAATGACTCCAACAAGTACCTTTCAGTAATAACTTTAAACATAAATGGACTAAATGCTCCAATCAAGACATTGAGTGGCTGAGTGGATAAAAAAATCATGACCCATATGTATGCTCTCTACAAGAGATGCACTTCCGAACAAGGGACTCACACAGACTGAAAATGAAGGGATGGAAAAATATCTTTCAGGCAAATGGAAATGAAAAAAAGATGGGATAGCAATACTTATATCTGACAAAATAGACCTCAAAGTGAAAGCCATAACAAGAGATAAGGAAGGCCACTTCATAATACTAAAGGGATCAATACAACAACAGGATATAACCCTGATAAACACATATGCACCCAATGCAGGAGCACCCAAATACATAAAAAAAAACTCCTAGAAGATATCAAGGGAGAGATCGACAAAAATACAATCATAGTAGGGGACTTTAATACACCACTGACATCACTGGATAAATCCTCTAGACAAAAAATCAGCAAAGATACAGCAATCCTAAATGACTCACTAGATCAGATGGACTTAATTGACATCTTCAGAACATTTCACCCCAAAGCCACAGAATATACTTTCTTCTCAAGTGCACACGGGACATTTTAAAAAATAGACCACATATTGGGTCACAAGCAAAGTCTCCCCAAATTCAAGAAGATTAAAATCAGACCAAGCATCTTCTCAGACCACAATGCCATAAAATTAGAAGTAAACTACAATAAAAACAATCTAAAAATCTCAAACACTTGGAAGCTGAATAGCATGCTATTAAATAATGACTGGGTTACCAATGAGATCTAAGAAGAAATTAAAAACATCCTGAAAACTAATGACAACAAAAACACAACAATCCAAAATCTATGGGACACAATGAAAGCAGTCCTGAGAAGTAAGTTTATAGCTCTACAGGCCTACCTCAAAAAACAAACAAACAAACAAACAAAAAACACAAAAAACAAAAAAACAAAACAAGAAAAAATGGTAGTAAATCATCTAACCTCTACAACTCAAAGAATTAGAAAGAGAGCAACAAGAAAAGCCCACAGTGAGCAGAAGGAAGGAGATAATAAAGATCAGAGGAGAAATAAATGACATAGAGACCAAAAAAAAAAAAAAAAAATACAAAAGATCAATGAAACCAAGAGCTGGTTCTTTGAAAGGATAAACAAGATTGATGAACCTCTAGCCAGGCTCACCAAGAAGCAAAGAGAGAAAACCCAAACAAACAAAATCAGAAATGAGAGAGGCGAAATAACAACAGACCCCACAGAAATACAAAGGATTGTTAAAAAAGACTATGAACAACTCTACTCCAACAAACTAGACAACCTGGAGGAAATGGACATATTCCTAGAAAAATACAACCTTCCAAAACTCAATCAGGAAGATTCTAAAAATCTCAATAGGCTGATAACTATGGAAGAAATTGAAGCAGTCATCAAAAAGCTCCCAGCAAACAAAAGCCCAGGGCCAGACGGCTTCACAGGGGAGTTTTACCAAACATTCAAGGAAGAACTAAAACCTGTCCTCCTCAGACTATTCAAAAAAATTCAAGAGGAAGGAACACTTCCAAGCTCATTCTATGAAGCAAGCATTACCCTAATACCAAAACCAGATAAAGACAACACAATGAAAGAGAATTATAGGTCAATATCCCTCATGAACATAGATGCCAAAATCCTCAAAATTCTAGCAAATCGGATCCAGCAATACATCAGAAAGATCATACACCATGACCAAGTAGGATTTATCCCGGGGATGCAAGGGTGGTACAATATCCGCAAATCAATAAACGTGATACATCACATAAACAAATCAAGAGATAAAAATCACATAGTCATATCACAGACACAGAAAAAGCATTTGACAAAATCTAACACCCCTTCTTGATAAAAACTTTCAGCAAGGTGGGAATAGAAGGATCATATCTCAACATAATAAAAGCCATATATGACAAACCCACAGCCAACATCATACTCAATGGGCAAAAACTAAAACCATTTCCCCTAAGAACAGGAACAAGACAAGGATGCCCACTCTCAACACTCCTGTTTGACATAGATATGGAAATACTAGCCATTGTGATCAGACAATAGAAGAAATAAAAGGCATCCAAATTGGAAAAGAAGAAGTAAAACTGTCCTTATTTGCAGATTACATGATACTGTACATAGAAAACCCGAAAGACTCCATCAAAAAATTATTAGACTTAATAAATGAATTCGGCAATGTAGCAGGATACAAAATTAATGCCAAGAAATCTATGGCATTTCTTTACACCAATAGTGAACTTACAGAAAGAGAGACTAGAAAGGCAATCCCACTTACCATCGCACCAAAAAAATTAAGATACCTAGGAATAAACTTAACTAAGGAGGTAAAAGACCTATATGTGGAAAACTACAGGACACTGAAAAAAGAGATAGAGGAAGACATAAATAGATGGAAGAACATACTGTGTTCATGGATTGATAGAATCGACAATCAACATCATTAAAATACCCATACTACCCAAAGCAATCTATAGATTCAATGCACTCCCCATTAAAATATCAATGGCATATTTCACAGACCTACAACGAACTTGCCAAAAATTCATCTGTAATAAAAAAAGACCCCGAATAGCTGCAGCAAACCTGAGAAAGAAGAACAAAGTAGGTGGGATCTCAATACCAGATATCAAGCTGTATTACAAAGCCACTGTTCTTAAAACAGCCTGGTACTGGCACAAGAACAGACATATAGATCAATGTAATAGAATAGAGAACCCAGGAATCGACCCAAAACAGGGATGCCCACTCTCAACACTCCTGTTTGACATAGTACTGGAAATACTAGCCTTTGCGATCAAATTAATATTTGACAAAGGAGGCATGAATATAAAATGTAGTCAAGACAGTCTCTTCAACAAATGGTGTTGGGAAAAAATTGGACATATACATGCAAAAAAAAATGAAACTAAACCAACTTACACCATACACAAAAATAAACTCAAAATGGATCAAGGACTTAAACATAAGACGGGAAACCATAAAAATACTAGAGGAATCCACAGGCAGCGAAATCTCAGACATATGCTGAAGCAATTTCTTCACTGGTACTGCTCCTAGGGCAATGGAAACTAAAGAGAAAGTAAACAAATGGGACTACATCAAAATAAAAAGCTTTTGCTCAGCAAAAGAAACCATCAACAAAACAACAAGAAAGCCCACTGTATGGGAGAACATATTTGCCAATGTCATCACCGGTAAGGCTTTAATTTCCAACATTTACAAGGAACTCATACAACTTAACAAAAGGAAGATAAACAATCCAATAAAAAAATGGGCAACGGACCTAAATAGATACTTTTCAAAAGAAGACAGAAGGAAGGCTAAGAGACATATGAAAACATGCTCAAAGTCACTAATTATCAGAGAGATGCAAATCAAAATGACAATGCAGCATCATCTCACACCTGTCAGGATGGCTATCATCAACAAATCAACAAACAACAAGTGTTGGCAAGGATGCGGAGAAAAAGGAACTCTTTTGCACTGCTGGTGGAAATGCAGACTGGTCCTCAAAAAACTAAAAATGGAATTCCCATTTGTCCCTGTGATCCCACTTCTGGGAATATACCCCAAGAAGCTAGAAATACCAATCAGAAAGGATAATATATATAGCAGCACAATTCACCATAGCTAAGATTTGGAAATAGCCTAAGTGCCCATCAGCAGATGAGTGTATTAGAAAGCTATGATACATCTACACAATGGAATACTATGCTGTGGTAAAAAAGCCATTTCAACAGCATGGATGAAACTGGAGAGCGTTATGCTAAGTGAAATAAGCCAGTCAGTAAAAGAAAAATACCACATGATCTCACTCATTTATGGAATATAATGAACAACATAAACTGATGAACAGGGACCAATCCAGAGTCAGAGAAGCATCGATCAGACTGTCAAACCTCAGAGGGAAGGTAGGGGAGGGTGGGGGTAAGGAGGAGAGATCAACCAAAGGACTTGTATGCATGCTATAAGCCTAACCAATGGACACAAAAGCTAGGGGGATGAGGGCATGAGTGAGGTGGGTGGGGGGTTAATGGAGGGATGAGGACACATATGTAATACCTTAATCAATAAAGAAATTTAAAAAATAATAATAATAAATAAAAATGCATCCAAAGGAAAAAAAATAGTCATACGAAAGTATTCTTAAAGAAACCAAGAATACATTTTTAAAAATATATTTTATAAGAGGTCAGAAATACAAACCAGAAGCACATTGGATCAGGTTTCTTTGTGTGTGTGTGTGTGTGTGTGATTAATCATCTGAATCTTGCTTTTTATGTCTGAGAAAGGTAGCATTTTGGAGAACAGAAAGCTTCTTTTCTGTAATAGCTGTATAATGTACCAGTTTGCTCTTTAAAACTCCAAGCCTTCCCGGGAGTATTAAGCATTCTGGATATTATAACAATAATACCAAGACTTCACAGCACTTGATAATGAATTCTTTATAGATCATCTTAGTGTCTCTACTTAAACCGAATGATATGGCTTCATTGTGCTAGCAGTAATAAATGAGGTGGATTATTCTTATTCCCTGGTACTTTCATTCCCCAGAAGATATTTCAGACTTAAAGAGAAGAACATTTCTCAACAACTAGACTCAGTTACACCAGTAAGAAACCCATATGGACATTTTATTTTTCTAAGAAATAAAAATAGAATATTTAACCTATTTATGAAATTTAAAAAGTGAGCTTTTTGCTTCTTGTCAATGTCTCTGTTTCTTAAAGAAATCTAATACATGGGAGAATTATGTATTCATGGCTGTGTTTTTTGCCTCAACTTCTTTAAAAAGCTGGAAATTGGAGGAATAATGCTGTACTTCTTCCCATCTGCTTCTTGAAAAGGGCATTTTTTGAAAATATCAGACAGACAGACTTTTGAATTCAGGAAAATGTATAACCGAGTTCTATCCTTTGCTGGGACATTCAGTCAGCTACTAAAGAGTTTTTATTAAAACTTTAATTTAAAAGACTATTTGCTTAATAATACAAAAATGCATAGATGATGCTGTGACATGGATGGCCTCCCTCAGGATATCTATATTGTTTTAAAAGTGTGTGGACTTGAAATCCGGAGAACCAAGATGGCAGTGTAGGTAAACGCCGATACTCTCTGTCTCCCACAATCACATCAAAATTACAACTAAAATACAGAATAACTATAATTCAGAACTGCCTGAAATATGGCTGAATGGATGTCCTACAACTAGAGAATTAAAGAAGGAAGCCTACAGAAACTGGCTGGAGAGGCAGAGTTGCGGGATGAGCTTGTCCGACACCCACCTGTGGGGTTCTTGTAATCAGAAAGGATGTCTTGGTTGTGGAGGCCTCCCATGAAAAGCAAGAGGTCCCAGCCTCACACCAGACCCCCAGCCAGAAGAGAAATCCCCTAACTTTGGGCTGTAAAAACTAATGGGGATTATGGCTGAGTGACGTAAGACAAAGAATCCCAGACAGTTCCTCTTAAACGGCTGGCACACAAATTTAGATGGTCCTACTCCCTCTGATCTCCAGCACTGGGCAGTGGTATTGAGTGAACCAGGAACATATGGAGAGGAACTGGATTGTCTAGCATTGGGGCAGGAACTTGGGGTCACATTCTCTCAGATGTGGGTGCTCACAGGGGTTATTCTTTCTATGCTGGGACCTCCACCACTGTAGAGCTCACTGGCAGTCATATCTGAGTTTCCATCAGCTTGGCTCACACTGTTTGCACCATCCTGGTGATTTCCTGAGAACCCACCCCATCCAAGCTGTTTGCAGTGGCTTTTCCATATGAATGGCCTGCCCTGGTTCAGACTTCAGACTTTCCTAAAATCTTTCAAACAAATAGCAGTTGGAATCAGCATACCCCATACATATCAATAAGAGTCCCAAATCCCAGCACTAGCATCAGCCTGCCTTGCTTCATGACTTGACCTCACCTGAGCACTTCCAAGCCCAAACACAAGTAGCAACCATCTGCAGATCGCTCTGTAAATCCTGCTGAGTGGCCCCTTGCAGTGGGTTACTTTGCACCTCCCAGGAGGCTCAAGAGCCAGTGCACATGGTAGATATTTTCAGACCATACCAGATTACAACTCTATCCATCCACAAGTGACACATTCAAGGGGGCAGACTCAGTAACTACCAAAATACCACTGAAGCAAGTCCTGACCCATAGAGGTGTCTCCTTCCCAGCAGCTCTTCCATTGAAGTCACAGATGGTTCTCACAGCCAATTGGCCTGGAGGTTTATTCCTCCCAGTGATGCCAATAGCAATCATGACTCAAGTATAAGACTTGGCATACAGCCTACACAAGAGCCCACCTATAGTGTCCAGCTCAGGTGACTAGGGAGACTGAACCACTGGGCCCTATAGGACACCTACTACACAAGGCCATTCTATCAATTCCAGGTAACCTAGCAGCTCTACCTAATACATAGAAACAAACATTGGGAAGCCCAGCCAAAATGCAGAGACAAAGAATCCCATCACAAATGAAATAACAGAAGAAATATCCAGAGAAAGAAATAAATGAAATGGAAGCAAGCCAACTACTAGATACAGAGTTCAAAACAAGGATTATAAGGTTGTTCAAGAATCTTAATGAGCCGAAACCGGTTTGGCTCAGTGGATAGAGCATCGGCCTGCGGACTGAAAGGTCCCGGGTTCGATTCCGGTCAAGGGCATGTACATTGGTTGCGGGCACATCCCCAGAGGGGGGTGTGCAGGAGGCAGCTGATCGATGTTTCTCTCTTATCGATGTTTCTGGCTCTCTATCCCTCTCCCTTCCTCTCTGTGAAATATCAATAAAATATGTTTTAAAAAAAAAAAGAATCTTAATGAGAGCATCAAGGGAGTCAATAAAAGCTTCAAGGAACTTAGTGACACTTTCAAGATTTTAGTGAGAATTTGAAAGTCACAAAAAAGGACCAGTTAGAAGTTAAGCATACACTGACTGAAATAAAGAATAATTTATAGGGATTCAACAGTAGAGGATTATGAGAATCAAATAAATGATTTGGAATATGAGGAAGCAAAAAATACCCAATCAGAAGAGCAAAAAGAATACAAAAATATGAATATGTGTAAGGAGTCTCTTGGACAACTTCTAATGTACTAACATTCACATTTGGGGGTGCCTGAAGGAGAAGAGAGGGAGCAAGATATTGAAAACCTATTTGACAAAATAATGACAGAAAACTTCCCTTACCTGGTGAAAGAAATAGACTTATAAGTACAAGAAGCCCATAGAATTCCAAACAAGAGGAACCAAAAGATGTATGAACCAAGACATATCATAATAAAAATGCCAAGAGTTAAAGACAAAGAAAGAATCTTAAAAGTATCAAGAGAAAAGTAGTTACCTACAAGGAGCACCCATAAGACTTTCAGCTGATTTCTTAACAGAAACTTTGCAGGCCAGAAGGGAGTGGTAGGAAATATTCAAAGTGATGAATAGCACAGACCTACAACCAATATTATTCTACCCTACCCAGGAAAGCTATCATGTAGAATGGGGGATCAGATAAAGAGCTTCACAGAAAAGAAAAAGCTAAAGGAGTTCATTACCACCAAACTAGT
The DNA here is from genome assembly GCF_963455305.1 of Plecotus auritus. Classification (NCBI taxonomy): domain Eukaryota; kingdom Metazoa; phylum Chordata; class Mammalia; order Chiroptera; family Vespertilionidae; genus Plecotus; species Plecotus auritus. Next base: position 53,536,259 of record NC_137777.1, on the reverse strand, counting down.
ATTACATGAAATGTTCAAGGGTATTTTTTAGGCAGAAGAAGAAGGAGAAGGAGAAGGAGAAGGAGAAGGAGAAGGAGAAGAAGAAGAAGAAGAAGAAGAAGAAGAAGAAGAAGAAGAAGAAGAAGAAGAAGAAGAAGAAGAAGAAGGAGGAGGAGGAGGAGGAGGAGGAGGAGGAGGAGGAGGAGGAGGAGGAGGAGGAGGAGGAGGAGGAGGAGGAGGAGGAGGAGAAGGAGGAGAAGGAGAAGGAGAAGGAGAAGGAGAAGGAGAAGGAGAAGGAGAAGGAGAAGGAGAAGGAGAAGGAGAAGGAGAAGGAGAAGGAGAAGGAGAAGGAGAAGGAGAAGGAGAAGGAGAAGGAGAAGGAGAAGGAGAAGAAGAAGAAGAAGAAGAAGAAGAAGAAGAAGAAGAAGAAGAAGAAAATGGCAATAAATACATATCTAGCTATCAATAATTGAATCTAAAAATCAAAATAAATGAATAAGGAATGTGATGAACAAAATAAGCTGATGAATAAAATAGAACCAGAGGCATGGAAACATGGAACACACTGGGGAATCTCAGAGGGATGGGGGAGTGGGTGTCAGGAAGAGATTAACCAAAGGTCTTATATGCATATATGTATTATTTATGGACATATAATAGGGTGGTGAAGGCCTGGGGTGGGGTAGGACCTGGGTGGAGGGGGAGCAATGGGGGGGAAAAGGGGACATTTGTAATGCTCTCAACAATAAAGATTAAAAAAAAACAAAAAATAAATAAAAGTGTTTGTGTGTGTGTGTGTTCTCACACGTGTTCTCTGAAGATAGCACAATATATAAAATTTGTAAGCTCATGAGAAAGTGGAAAATGACTGAACAGCCTGTTTCAGGACCTCAGATGTTAGCGAAGGCACTCAACACACATAGCGAACTCTCATCTAAGACGGTCCAGGGCCAGCACTCCTGACATGGCAGGTTTACGTTACAGCAGCATAACATGGCAAAGGGTTCCACCTGGATTGAACCTTCGCTGTTGGGTTCACCAGCTGATGACATTGATTTACCAATTCAAATATCCTAATATTTGAAATAGAATACCCATTGCTATAGACAAGGGTTTTAACAATGATAATTACAATATTAACATTATTACTAACTTACATGAATGGAGTGTTTTTGTTGCCAAAATCTCTGTGGAGAGCTTATCCTGCACTCTGTCTTTTTGGAAATGAAGTAGAGCATACTTTCAAAAGTGCAAATTCTAACCATGCAATTTTATGAAATTTTACAAATTGAAAAAATCAGTAGAAACTGCACCCAGATCAAGAAACTGATCATTAACCTAAGACCCAGAAGCTCTTATGTGACGCCTTCCTGTCACTCACCCTACTCCCCTCAGGGCTGCCCCCTGTCTTGAGTTCCAACCATAATTTGGTTTTGTCTGGTTCTGCATTATAGATTTTAATTCTCTCTCAATAGCCCTCAGAGTAAACGGCCACACCCTTATCCCTTGAGTAAGTCAAGAGAGATCCATTCCCTGGGAAGCCTGTGGGAATAGTTCTTGGAAGCCGATGAGCTGGCTTCTGAGGTATTGGATTGGAAGTAAACACCTGGGCAAAGACCTTGCGTTGGAACATGACTCTGATTATTGATTGCTAACACAGGAATTCTGAGAAGTGTATCTAACATCTCCGATCCCTAATTTCCTCCCAGCTCAGTGAGATGGTTGTAAGGATGAACTAAATGGGGAAGACCTTAGAAACCTGAACAGTGCTATCCGAGTGTACGATGTCAACGACAATAGCTGTCATACACAAGAGATGAAAAGTAGCTTTGGGCAAAGCTGGAGACCCCAGGGTGGGTTCTGGAAAATGGAAAAATGATATGCAAATGAGGTGCTGGGTACATAGGAGAGAAATTGATTATGAGGAAACAGAAAAAAATGTAACTTGGGAGCATATGGACTCAAATTCTTTTCAATATGTCCAGATTAGGGGGGAAAGAAAAAAAGGAACATACTATGTAAAATTATCCTTACTTGCCTTGTGGGCAGTGATTGAGACTACATTTTAGAAATGTAGGTATGGTGAACAACTTCAGGAGTTTGAAACCCAAATCAGTTTTAGTTCTTTATGTCTGAAGTTCAGAATTGGAAAGATGGTGTAATTCCTATTAGAGGGAACAGACCCCTCCGGGCTGCTTTCTTCTCCTCTAGACCTTAGTTTATTATGACCCCCAAAGACCTCAGTGATTTTGATAAACATATTCCCGTAACTCAGTGTCTCAGTTTCATTTTAGGGGACAAACAACCTGAAACATATTCAACTTAGGCTAAACGTTTGGGGAGGGGCTGAACACAAGCAAAAGCACCATAGAGCTTGGGAAGGGAGAGGCAGGTCAGAGAATGATGTTTAAGAGAAGCAGGGAAGAAAAGATGCGGGGTCCTAGGAGGGGACAGAATGCCCATGAGCATCACAGGAAGAAGAAAGCCAGGAAGAGAGTGCCGCAGAGGAGCAGGCCAGGGACAGAGTGCCTCCCGGGAGCGGGATGGTGGAGTTTAGGAAAGATGGCATTCAGGAGACTAGGAGCCAAGCTCCTTTACTGTGACGAGTGGCGTGTGAGAAATGGAAAAGAAATCTATAATCCTGTGATTTGCACACCAGAAAAAATTCCAGGCCTTTAAGCCCCCCGGTGCTGACAGGTGTTGCCTCAACAGCCGCTTCTCTGAGGCCCCACTGGGTTCTTAGCTCTCAGGCCCTGGAGACACTGGGTGTGGGGGAGATGGTAGGAAACCAGGACCAGTGTGAGGTCTTCAGCCACTTTGCCTGGGGTCCAAGCACCCTCAGGTCTGTAGGGGGCAGGTTGTTGCTGGCAATGGGTGGACACAGCTTACATCCTGGGACGCACATGCAGGGCTGGCTGGGCACCAGACTGGCAAAGCAGCCCCCTCCTCCCCACATTCTTGGAAGACAACCCTCCATCCTGGGAAGGGGCTCATGAAGTAAGTGTTCCTAAAACTTAAACTCACAGGAATCTTGCCTCTGACTTAAATAATCCCCAGACAAGAAGAGAATGAAAGTCAAAGCTGACCTGTGATTGTATGTCTGTTCATAGTTATGTTTAGCCAGCCACTTAGCAAATTAAGATTCTACTTTTTCCAAAGTTGAAGTTTGGTATTTGCTAAAGAACATACTGGTTTTTAGTGCTGGTTTGAATTCCCGAGGGAGCAGTTGGTGTGTTAACACATTCCCAAGTCTCAGCAGTCCTCAGAGGTTGCCTCCTGCCTGACCTTATGCCCAGATAGGGAAGGGATGCCACTGATTCGGTTAATCTGCCACACTTGGTCCCAATAGAAATGCAATTTACATGATTGTTCCTAAGCACTGAAGAGGATAGAGTACAGAATAGAAAACCATTTATCATGATCGTAACAAAACCCAGCGACAGATATACTTGCGGCCATCATAGATTATATAACTTACTGTAAGTCACAGCCACACATAAGTAAACCGGCATTCTCAGTGGTGTGCACCACCATCTCCCCAACGTGCTGATTGTGTACACCTAGCTGACAAATGAGGTGATGCACTTAAATGTCTCACAGTTGTATTGTATCACATCCTATTTCCTGAGAACTTTTAGAAAGTTGTTCCTCAACTTTGTGTTCTAAATTGTGGGTTATCATAATCACCACTAACGATTTGTTCCATTGATTGAATCACTTAAGGCTCTCTGCCAGGAAAGCGATGAGCATGTTTAAGGGGATAATCTATGGAGTAATTGAAGTCTTTAGAAGAACTGACTGTGAGTAATAATTCTAATTGTATTTGACTGACAGAGGGACCGCCTTGTGATGAATGGGTGCAGGATCTAAAGCAATGCTTACCAGTAATCTGATTTTTCCATCCTTGCTGAAGTCAAAATAAAATTATATTGTGGGAAGAAATGAGAGTAGAAAAATAAAAACTTGGATTTTTTTTAAAGGAATACTGCTTTTTTAAAGAATACAAACGTCTGCCCTGAAGCCTTGGACACTGTGGTCTCAGTGTCTGTGTCTGGTGGGGTGACTGTGCTCTTCATCAGTGGTCTCACCAAGGAGAACTTTGGGGGCAGGATGTGTCTGCTTCCCCAAATATCTAAAGCTACCTCTGAGATTACCTATTCAAAAGAAACACCCAGGTCAATGAAGATTCATGTACTCCGTGCTATGCAGATCTGGGAACGAGTCAAGTCATCTAGCTCCTGCCTTCCCACCAGAGTCCCTTCGTTAAGCACCTGCTATATGGAAATTCTAAAGCAACTACTGTTCTTCACTTATTTCCAGGAAAAGGGGAGTTTTTAATGTTCTATTCTTTGAGTGGAAAGATAATAATTGAACTTTTCATTACTAATAACTAGAGATTTATAGAGATAGCATGTACTAGATCAAGATTATTGATACGCAAGATTATAAATGTTCAATATTTGTCACACAGAACTACCTTGCTGAAGTCAAAATAAAATGAATATTTATAAAACTCAACAGTACTTAAGTATTTCCATTTATCTTATTTTGATATGCATAAAAGCATAATGCATTATATACACACTTTCTATTTCATAAATGGGAAGCTGAAGAGCCAGACTGATTAAAGAACACTGCTCGATGGAGGCCAGAGTCGCAGCCTCCACCTGCCCAGTGCCATCAGCACGCTGCACTCAAAGGGCCATCTTTGTTCTCTAATTTGCAGTTCCACTTACTGCCACCTAGGTTGGCTCTTCTCCATTTCTTGTTTTGATGTTTATCATATATTTTTCTCCATCAAACCTTGGATCTAGTCTGCATTTTAATTTTAAGAGAAACTTCACAGAATCCAGGATGATAAAGAGATATTGAAACACATAATTGTGATTTCCAAGCAACTTGGTGATTGTATAAATGATATAGAAGATTATATTTTTAAGATATTTGCTGCTCTGTCTTAGTAACACATATTTCTGCATATTAAAGTTCTGTCTCTGAGTCACCTTTGTCTTTTCCAATGAAGTTATCAACTCTCTTTGGAACCACACCCATTCTGTGAGCTGATTTAATGTTGATATGAATAGTGTTGAAAGGGACACTGTGCCATCCTATTGGTTGCAAAAAAGTCATCAAAAATATAGATGAGGAGGAGCAATCAATACATCTGTATTACACTGAGATGGAATGGAAGTGTTTAAGACAGCAGTTCTGTAATCCCAAGGTGCTTACATATTTTCAAAGCACCTATCTTTAAAAGAATCAATGTTTAATGGGATTAAGGCCTTACCACTTTAAAAGAGTTTGTCCAGTCTATAACTTTTCCCAAGAATCTTATGTTGTTTCTCATTGTGAAGTTCAATTTCAGCATAAAAGCCCTAGAGCAATGTCTTTAAAAAACAAAAACAAAAAACAAACCTATTTTTTCTATAAAATAATTTGTTACATAAAAGTTCAAATTTTGTTGAACTTGTAATTAATTATCAATTAAAATAAAATATTAGATTTCAAAAACAATAAGCACATTAAAAGTATAAAACCCTTAAACTCAGGAGTAATAAAAATAATTTGTTTCCTGTAAGAAACTGAGTAATTGGATGGCTGTGAAGAATAGGTTGGTGGGAACAAAGTCTGGGCTCTTTCAAGAATGACAACATAGATGTGAAACCAACTCAAGCTTTTCACCAGAGAGTGACACCCTAGCATTCAGAGCCTCAGGGCCTCAGCTGTTCTCCCTGAGACTCTGTTGTCACCTGCCATACCTGATTGTCACTGGTGTTCCATGACACTGCTATTTCCATAGTCATGTCGACCCACTGACAGGGACTTCTAGCTCTATGTCGAAAAGCTTGCACTGTTACTAATCAAATAGACCTGCCTTGAAAGAGCCCAGGCTTTGTTCCCTTCAACCTATTTTTGATCTATACATACTTGAAGTTTCACTTTATAGCTTATTTTTTCTTAACCTCTTTTTTTGGGGTACAATTGACATATGATTAGCTACACATATTTAAAAGGCAAGATTTGGTAAGCTTTCACATATGCGCACCCATTAAACCAACACCACAGTCAAGATAATAGGCAGAGCTATCACCTCCAAATGATCCCTTATGCCCTTTGAAGACCATATCTCCCAGCCCCTTCCTCCCTGTTGCCTTGGCAACCACTCATCTGCTTTCTGTCATTGTTTAGAATTTTATGTACACACGGTCATACAATCTTCACTCTTTCTTGTGTAGATTATTTCACTCAGAACATTTTTGAGATTTTTTTGCATGAGTAAGAATATCAATACTACGTTCATTGATATTTCTGAGTGGTATTCCATCCTATGAAGAGATCACATTTTGTTTATCCATTAACCTGTTGGAGATTTGAACTACTCCCAGTGTTTTTGTTGTTACTTATAAAGTTGCTGTGAACATTTATGTTTAATTCTTTGTAAGGACATATACTTCTATTTTTCTTAGGTAAATATCTATGAGTGGAATTTTAGGATTATATGGTAAGTACATGCTTAACATTTTAAGAAATTGCCAAATCAGACTGTTTTCCAAAGTGGTGGCGCCATTCCACATTCTCATCAGTTGCATATCAGAGTTTCATTTGCTCGAAGAACTCTTTCTATATTTAGGATATAGAAACTTTATCAGATTTATAATTTGCAAATATCTTCTTCAAGTTGGTGGCTTATCTTTTCATTCTCTTAATAAAGGTGTTCATAAAAGCAATAGTTCTTAATTTTGTTAAACTCCAGTTTTTCAAGTATGGATTCTCTTATGGATCATGCATTTGGTATTGTATCTAAGAAATATCCCATACAATAAAAGCCTAATATGCTAAGAGTCCAGTCATCCAGTTGGCTGTTCAACCAATCAAAGCATAATATGCTAATGATATGCTAAGGCTGCTCAACTGCTTGCTATGATGTGCACTGACCACCAGGGGGCAGACAATCAACCAGTTGACCAATGGCTATGATGTGCACTGACCACCACAGGGAAGATGCACCAACCAGTAGGTGAGCTTGCTGCTGGGGTCTGGCCAATCTGGACTAAGCAAGATGGGCCAGACACACCCTGGAGCCCTCCCGTGGTTCCCCCCCCCCCAGCTGGCCAACTTCCTGAGTCCTTCCCCACCCTGATTGTGCACCAGTGGGGTCCCTCAGCCTGGCCTGTACCTTTTCACAGTCCGGTTTTGGCCCAATTCCGCAGGCCAGGCTGAGAGACCCCACTGGTGCATAAATTCATGCACTAGGCCTCTAGTTTGGTTAATAAAAAAGGCTTTCTTATTTGTTTTATTTCCTAAAAGTTTTATAATTTTAGCATTTATATTTAGATCTAACATCAGTGATTATTTGCATGTGGTGTGAAGTATACATCAACTCTTTTGTGTGTATACATATGAATATCTTATTGTTCAAACACCATTTGTGGAAAAACTGATCTTTCATCCCAGGCCTTTACATTTTTGCCAATAATTATCTAAATTAGAGTGAGTCTATTTTTGATCAGCCTATTCTGTTCTAGTGATCTGTGTTTATCTTTATGGTAATCACAGTGTCCTAACTGATGTAGCTTTGTAATAGGTTTTGAAGTCAGGTAGTGTATAATCATCAACATTGTTTTTTCTCAAAGTTCTTTTGTCTAGTTAGGTTCTTTTTATTTCCATATGAATGTCTGAATCAGCTTGCAAAGTGCTATCAAAACGCCTGATTAAAGTTTGATTGGGAATGCATTAAATCCATAGGTCTACAGATAAATGTGGAGGAGAATTAACAACTTCACAATTTTCTGATCCATGAACACATACTGTATATCTGTGTATTCACTTGTGTTTTATTTGTTATTTTAGCCATGTCTTACAATTTTTAGAGAACAGATCTTGGACAATTTTGTCAGATTTATTACCTCATAGTTCATATAATATAATATAATATAATATAATATAATATAATATATATATACATATATATATATGTATATATATATATATATATGACTATGTATAACTATATCTTTGTTTTATACATATAACCTTTTTCGCTCCCCTACTACCCAGTTTCCATCAACATCCCATCTGTCTTAGTATTTACCTTTGTAAGGCAAACATATTTATGCTTCAGTCACTTGATCTGTCAGCTGTATATGACTTCTGTTTTGTTTTTATATCATTTCTACATTGTCATTGGAATAAAATTTACCTGTGCTCTGTGACCCTAATGCACACATTTGTTTTTGTCTTATTTTACAATTAAGTAGAATCATTAGGTCCTTTGCCTGTGGTTTTCCTAATCATCTCCTCATCTCCTAGTGGCTGAAGTTTATTTGTAGGAGCTTTCTCAAAAGGACTCAGGATGACAACATTCCCTAGTTTCTTGCAATGAAAACAATTGCTGTCATTATACTTTAAATGCAGGTCATACTTTCTTTCGAGTTTTATATTTTTAATGCCATTATTATTTTTTAAATATATTTTTATTTATTTTGGAGAGGAAAGGAGAGAGAGAGAGAGAGAAAGAGAGAGAGAGAGAGAGAGAGAGAGAGAGAGAGAGAGAGATCAAGGATGAGAGAGAATCATTGATTGGCTGCCTCTTGCATGCTCCCTACTGGGGATCCAGCCCACAACCTGGGCATGTGACCTTGACTGTTATTGAACCTGGGATCCTTCAGTCCAAAGGCCAATGCTCTATCCACTGAGACAAACCAGCTAGGGCTTTAATGTCATTTTTAATGATATTGTTTTTTATTTCAGTTTCCAGTGAACTATTGCTAGTATATAAAAACATAATTGATTTGTGTTTGTTGGTCTTGTACCTTTTGCTAAATTTAACTATTAGTCCTAAGAGCTTTATTAAAGATTTGTTGGGTATTCTTTATTGAGGATCATGCATTCTGCAAATACGAACACTTTGCTTTTTCCTTTTCAAATTCTTGCCCAGCTGGACTGTGTAGAGTGGCCAGTACAATGTTGAATAGAAATAATGAGAATGGATGTCTTTGATATTTTCTTGATTTTAGGAGAAAAACATTCAGTCTTTCACAACTGGGCATGGTGGTCACTGCAGGATCTCTTATTGACACCCTTTCTCAGGTAGAGGAAATCCCCTAGTTTTTCTTATCCCAAGAATTGTTTTATAAGGAATGGATGTTAAATTTTGTCAAATTTTTTGCATCTATTGAGGTGACCATATGTTTTTTTCTTTTGTAGTTTGCTCATATAGCATATTAGTTTTGTTGACTTTTTAATTGTTTAATCAACCTCCCAATCTTTTCATAAACTCCAATTTGTTATGATCTACTTTCTTTTTTTGTTTATCATTTGAGTTGGTGAAGTTTTGCTAAGAATTTTGCATCCACATTTAACCTTATATTGTGCTGAATGGTTTTTATATTAAAGCAATACTGGTCTCATATTATGAGTTGAGTAATAGTATGTCCTCATTAATTTTTTGGAAATGTCAGGTAGAATTCCCCAGGGAAGACATTTGGAGCTGGTTGTTTGTTTTTTTTTTTATTTTTCTGTTTTTGTTGTTGTTGGTGGTGTGTGTGTATGTGTGTAAAAATTCTTTTAACTGCAAATTTAATTCATTTACTAGTTATAGAGCGATTATTTGGGTAATTTGTGTCTTTCAAGGTAGTATGCTTTTTCATCATCACCTAAAATTGTTCATAATATTCCTTTATTATCCTTTGAATATGTGTAGAATCTGTGATCATATCACCTCTCCTATTCTTTATATTGGTAATTTGTTGATTTTTCTTCCTTTTTTTCTTTTTTGAATAGTTTGGCTAGTGATTTTCAGTCTTAGGAGATATAATTTAGCTGTTACTGTTTTTTTGGGTGTTTTTTTCTAATCTAATCAGGCATTAGCCACTTTTTGAGAACCTATTTATATGATTTTAATTATTTTTAATTTTATGTGTTGTTTCATAGCCCAGGATGTCATCTGTCTCTGTGAATATTTCATGTGACATTGAGAAGAAGGTTCCTTCTGCAGTTGGATGGAACGCATCTGTTAGGCAGATAAGGATGCTGGTGGTGAGTTTCTCTTCATATCCAGAGATTTTTGGTCAAGTGCTCTATCAGTTGAAGAGAGAAATTTACTGGAGTTACCAATTGTAATGGTGGACTTCTCTTTCTTCTTGCAATTTTATCAGTTTTTACATCACATATTTAAGATCTATTTTTTTATGCACTCACTTGTAGGATCACTAGGTATTCCCAGAGGCTTAAAATTTTACCATGTAATTTCTCTCTTTGTTCCTGCTCATTTCCTTTGCATGAAAGTCTAATTATCTGATAGTAACACTGTTACTTTTGAAAAATTAGTGTTTGCACAGTATATCCTTTTCCATTTTTACACATTTAACTGACCTATATCTTTATGTTTGAAATGAGCTTCCTAAATATAATATATAATTGGATTATTTTAAAACATCTACTCTGTAAACATTTTATTTGATTAATTTAGTTCATTTTAATGTAAAATTATTATCGATATATTAGGGATTATTTTACCATTGTATTATTTGTTTCTGTCTGTTTCATCTGCTCCACTGAAGCATTTTTGTGATTATTTTTCAATATCTTTGTCAGATGATTCCAACATCTACATCATTTCAGAATTGATATCTATTGATTATCCTCCATTATTCAAATTCAATTTTTCTGTTTTTTTTTAGTATGATCAGTGAATATCCTCAGTTGTATTCTATTTTGGGTTTTATTGATGAGTTTACATTTTTTTAAAAAATATTTTTTATTGATTTCATAGAGGAAGGGACAGGAAGAGAGAGATAGAAACATCAATGATGAGAGAGAATCATTGATTGGCTGCCTCCTGCCTAAACCCGCAGTTGGACATCCTTAGCACTGCCACAGAGGCGGGAGAGGCTCCTGCCACCACCACTGTGCTCACCAGCCGCGAGCCTGGCTTCTGGCTGACCAGCGCGCCCCCTGTGAGAACGCCTTGACCACCAGGGGCCAGCTTCTGCATTGAACATCTGCCCCCTGGTGGTCAGTGCACATCATAGCGAGCAGTTGAGCGGCCTTAGTGTATCATTAGCATATTATGCTTTGATTGGTTGAATGGCCTACCGGATAACCGGACACTTAGCATATTAGGCTTTTATTATATAGTGTTCTGCTTTGGCAGGCAGCCACCTTGTTCTAGTTTACACGCAAGACCTGGCCTCCTTTGGGGTTCTGAGGAGTGAGACCCCAGAGCTCTTGTAGAGCTACCCCAGTCTCCTCACTTGTGTGATGACAGGGTGGTGGGGTGTGATGCAGAGGATGTGGGTGCTGCTCTCAAACCTTTACTGTGCTGGTTCTAAACGGTGTCACTTGTAGTCAGCCAGGGGTTTGCCCAGGACTTCCTGTGCAGGTTAAAAGAATCCCTTTCTCTAATCCCCTCTTTTCTCAGGTTTTATCGTCTTACCTCATTGGGGTGAGGTTGGGTGTATCTTGCCATCCTGGTACTCACTGGGCAGTTTTATTTTTTAGTGTGAAAACTAGTGCTAGAAGGGGAAGGCTTTACCATTTGAAAAGCTACTTGAAGAAGACACACATATTGAATTATCATGGTCTAAAATGATGCGTCCATTCAGTTGTGCAGCACTCATTTCCTACCAGCCATTTCCTCATTAGCAAGCAGCAGACCAGCTAATTGTCCTTCTGGGCCCGATTGCTGCTTAGTACACAGGAAGACATTAAATTTGGAGATGCATGGCTACTAAAACTATAGAAAGTATTTTAAAATGTCCTCAGTGTTCTTGGTTTCACTCAATAGTTCCTATTTTGGCAGGAAAAATTCTATTCAGCTAGCTTTTAGGGCATCTATATATATGAATTTAGTCAAAAGTCTATCTTTAAGAACACAGGTGTTATATCATACAAAGAACATCTGCTGAGCCAGATGTTGTCAGCACTTAAGTTCAAACTGTTGCCAAGAAACATTGTCCCCCCAATCGTTTTATTGTTCATTTGGGGAGAACAGTCTGGGGCAGAGTGCCAAAGAGAGATGTGACCATTACTGCGAAGGTGGGCTCAGGTGGGCTGTCAGACCTTTGCTAATCGGATGGTCTGAATTGCTGCCAGGATGTATTGGAGGGGAGTTGACAGGTATACTGAATGGTGCTCTTACCAGTGAAGTTGGAGTATTGCACTTTAGTGCAGGGGATTGTGAACTCGGCAATGAAACCTGCTCTGTGTGCAGTCATCTCACCAGAACGAAGCACCTGTTAAGCATTGGACTCAGGTAATGGAGTGGGGCATCTGACCTCCGCAGTCAAAGGGAATTGTGGGTTGATCAGTAGACTGTTAATTTTTACAGTGTAAGAAACACCCATGGTATCCTGGTCAGCCGTCTACCTTTGCTTCTCTGTTGATGATTGCTCAACTCTCATAGACTGATTTTAGCTATGACAGTGGTTTGGATTTTGTTGTAAAGATTAAATAGTTGCTCAAATATCAATGAGCATTATCTCAAATTGTTCAGTAAGAGAATGAGGTTAGAGACATAACATAATTCCTCTTGTACTTTGTCTCACAATATATCTCTAATTAGAAGAGAGTCATGATTAGTAAGTATTTCGTGGACATGGGCCCCGGGCAATCACAAGAATCTGAATGGGCCTGTCCATCACAGGAAAGTGCTCATCTAGGTATTAACCACCACGGGCACAGCCTTTTCAACTGGGATACAAGCAAGATTCCAGCAAGAAGCAGAAAAACAAAAGTGCTCTGAACAAATGCTTTACATAAGGACAGGAAAAGAGAAGACACGGGAAACAGTGACCTGCGTGTCAATGATTCTCCAGAAACACCCGTTTAAAAACATTAACTCAGCTGCACATGGAGTTAAGTGTTTCACTGTCTAAGACACACAAAATGCATCTCCCACTCGGGAGGCCGTGCTGCCAGGACATCCAGGAGCTCAGGTTCTTTGCACGAGGTCAGCGTCTCTGGAAAAGTTACCAGCCCTGCAGTAACTCCGAACACCACAGCTCTGATGTTATATGCAAGGACACAGGTTGACTTGTGCTGGATCTCACTTGGAGCAGAGCACAACCTTGTATGGCGGGGTCTCTCTTTTTGCATCCAGCACTGAAAGAGAGATGATCCAGTTCTTCAACTAGAGGGGCTAGGGATTGAGAAATAAAAGAAAGAGACAAGACACAAAATGGAAGGAAAAAGCTGGGACTGGGTGGGACTGCCCTCCTCTTCTGAGGGAGAGACAGTGACCCAGAGCCAATGCAGCATGTTTATTTTATACCCCAAATACCAGGAAGCTTTCACCAAAAACTTAAGATAAAGGAGCTTGGGTGGGCCCAGGTCCTATTCATTCCCTCATTCCCATTGCTAGACTGGATTTACATATCAAACCCACTTCCCTACACCTGGGCAAAGATAAGAGTCAATGCTGAGAATACATCTGCCCTTTTGGTAAGATGTGTAACCAAGACACAGCTTTGCCTATCGCCTTGGTTTCAGCTGACAATTTAAAGAAATGCCTATGTGCCTTCACAGGGGGCCCTCTACAACCTTGCTTAGTATTAGTATTGAATCCTTCTAAAATTAAAACATTTGATAAGAAAACTTGATGAAAGAGTTGACAAATTGCAATTTTTTATCCTCAAAGAGGAGTGCAATGTCATCTAAGAGGCCTTACCCAATTCCTTTGGGACGCTGGGAAAGATCTTTACTCCTCTCCATTGACAAGAATTATCACTTTACCACAATTTTCCAGTCGATCCTTCCAATGACAAAGCCTTCCTTCCCCTCTGTTCCCCTTGAATTCATAGATCACCCTCACTCCACTTCAGCACGTGACAATTTCAGGTCTTCCACTTAGCTGAGAGCAGATGGAGAAAGTCTCTGGACCCTACACTCAGGAGTTTGGAATTTGTAACGGAGCGCGTCCCCCGGAGATAGACCACCGAGACCAATTGGATCAAACAGGGAAAAGTTTATTGCAGATTCGAATCTGGGCCCCGCCATAGCTGACACAGCAGCAGGCAAGTGCCGTGGCGAGAGCGCCGTTGAAAGGGGCAGTCCCTTCCTTTATACCCCTTCCCTCTATAACCGTTGGCCTGGCATTCCCTGATTGGCCCCTTTGAATGACCCGCGAATGTGGGACCCCTTTGTCCTGGACTTTTCCTAATATGGTTCGCTCGCGCAGTGAGGAAGTTCTACACCGGACCTTTCCCTATATGGCTTGTTTGTTACAGAGACAGCTCTGTAATGCCTCTGGCAGGTAGTGGAGTGGTGGCCAGGCAGAAACTATTTCTTTTATTTATGGAACGGGGAGTTCTATAGTGCCTGCGGGGGTTGACCTTTCCAAGTGGTTGTTTTAAATTTTTCTACTCTGACTCTAGACCCCGAGGTCTAGTCCCTTCCTGCCCTCCACAGAATTCACTTGTATGTGAAGGGGAACAGGAAAGATTTTTGACCAAGGCAATAGTTAGGAAATAACATGCTCAGATTCAATTTATCCTTATTCTTTATGTAACAAAATCTACCACAAAGATGTCAGAATTTTTCCAAACTGGCTTCTAGAACCTTGGTAAAGAGAATAAATGATAGACTACGTGAGGCTGGAAGGCGTCCTGTGAGAAGGGGCTGCTTTGGGGGAGTGATGGGGAAAGGGGAGAGAAGACGAGCCAGTAGAGTACTGCAAGGAGCCTGTGCCTCACCATTGTTATTGCCACGGAAACAAAACAAAACAAACAAGAACCAGGACATGGAACAGGAGCTTCTGTGAGCTGTTCCAGGCTGTCAGCTCCGATGCCCAGCACAGAGCTTAACTCTCCAGCTGAAAGGCCTGGGCAAGGGGGAAAGATGGAGCCTTGGTTTGTGAGAAGCAGGTGTGAGTGCTACAGTGGTATTTTAAGGCATTTTGACATAACCAAGACTCCTGGCTCTTGCCTGCTACCAGCCCAAGATGAAAGAGGGGCCAGGGCATGGGGTGGGTAGCATGGTATTAACAAACATTGCCTCTACTTGGGTGGCAGCAGGCACAGATGCTTTGGGCAGGTTTTGAGACAATGTTGATGTGATTTTGCAAAAAGTAGGTCAATCACAGAATTTTCCATAGCCCAAGAATGCTCTCTCTCTATTTGAAGCAGAAAAAGAAGTAAATGAGAAGACAGGGTTCAGAGTGCTTTTTCTGTTGATCAGTACCTCAAATATTCTACCCTAAGCTGATACTCTGGGGAAGTCTGTTTCAAGTCCCCTAATTGGAGCTCAAAACACAAGATTTTATAAGTACAGGCACTGTTTATGAATCATACACTTCACTAGGTTCATTTTCATGACAGTCTTTCTTTGTAAAGATGTGGGAGGCAGGACTAGAGGCAGTGACCCAGAATGACTTATCCACACCCGTGGAGTAAGATAACAGGCAAAACTGAAACATAGTTTTACATAAAAATGTCAGAAACTTTGAGCAAAACCAGGGAATCTGTGGAAATTTTAACACAGAGGTTGCTTTTATGTGTTAATTAGAAAGTCAAGTCAGCCAGATGTGGTGAAAGGATGGGTGTTGTGGATAAAGGAGAAGCTGGCGAGAATAACTTCTTATATTTTTCTTACACAGTAGGATACAGTGTGGTATTGTATTCTTAGGTAAAGGACACAGGAAGGTGGTTGATTTTGGAATAGAGAGATAAACAATGTTAATTCATATTTGGTAATGCTGAATTTGCATTATCTCTAAAATTATCCAATAAATGATATCAAAGGCATTTGGTTATGTAGGTGTGAAGCTTAAAGGAATGTCCTGGGATGTGATATAACTTTAGGGTCTTGTAGGGCTCCAGTAAGTTGAGAAAAGATACTGTACTTGGTAGTAGTAATACTTGAAGAACTTCTATAATTAATATCTGGAAAGTGGAAGAGCCAGGTGGAAAGAGAGACTAAGTAAAACTATAATGGGAAGGGTGTATCTTCACAGAAACCGAGAAGAGAAGCTTTATCAACAAGGATAGCAATAGTACAGGGAGCAACTGAGTGCTTGTGAGCAAGACTGAAAATAACATCCTTGATATCTAATAATACATAAGACATTGGTGACTTTGCCAAAATCTGCTCTAGTGGAGTGATGGGGGCAAATACCCTGTTAGTATTCATTGTGGAGCAAACGAAATAATTGCAAGGAAGACAAATTTTTCAAGAGCATGGGCTCAAAAGAATAGTGTTGCACGAAAGAAAAAAAATGAAAGCTAGAGAAAGATGAAAGCTATGGAGGGAAGACACATTTTTCATTTGTTTTATCTTGTTTTAATGTGAGGAACTTGAAAAATATGACATTTGGTTTAAAAAATCTAGTTGAGCCAGATAAAGCATTCAAGAGAGAGAAGAAATAAAGAAGAAAGTCAGGTTCCTGACATTCTGGAGGTGTGGGATTCAAAACATAAGTAGGGGCAGAATCAGAGAAAGAGTACTTGTTTTAACTATTATGGCCTTGGGTTTTAATCTTTAGAGTAAAGAAGCCTGAGGAAACATAGTAGAACTTTATTTTCAGAGGTGATTTTTGTATTTATTTTCTCTTGCTTGTTTCCCTAATCTTAGATGTTGGATTTAAGAAAGAATGTTGACAGAGTGGCAAGACCATGGTATTGAATCCACAGCATTGGTTTTAAATACCAATTCTGCAATTTCACTATTTATGGGATCTCTGATAAATCATCTAAGCACTCTGATCCTCAGTTTCCTCATCTTAAATTTAACATAATTGCATCATTTTAGAGGTTTTTCAACTGAAATTATGGAATACAAAGTTACTAAATGGTGTTTTTATACATTGTATGCACTCAGATAATCTTAATTTCTTTCTCAATTTAGTCTGATGAAACATAAGAATTTTAGGTTTAAGGTTGACAGTAAAACAGACTATTTTCTCTGTAAACACGCGTGGACTTTAAGATTGATTTGTGATTTGTCTTGACAGTTGTGAAGTCTACTCATGTGGGTTCTTTCTCATTTTGTGTAGGGAGGAAATAACTATAGTTGTGGCAACATTTTAGGCACTTAGCCTGGCAAATAGGGGTTTGTTAGATGGCCAACTCCATCGATCCTTGTCTCTATAGTGAATTACCAGACAAGCAATCGTCGATCCATGAAAAAGTGGTGGATTTAGCTCTGCTTCTCAGTATAAGTGTTCTCTCAATGCAAAGCTCAGTTAGTAAGACCTTTGCTCTGGCTTCCAAGACCATAGCATTTAATGTTCAGAACTCAAGTAGCCACACATAACACTCACATAAGAACCCTTGTTTTGCTTGATTATAGTGATGTAGTTGGGTTTTAGAATAAGACTGCCTGCATCAGATCATAGCTTTATGAACTAGCTATGTGCCTTTGGACAAGTCCCCTAAACTATATGTATTTCAGTTTCCTTATGATGGAATGGAAATGATAGCACAGGGTTACTAGGTGATTAAATGAGATAATATATGCAAAGGCCTTAGAGTAGTTTCTGCACATCGTAAATGCTCATTAAATATAAGCTAGCCATTTTATTGGTTTTCTGAGATCTTGATTATTTACTAACTGCATTAATTTTCATCCTTTTTTCTTTAAAAATAATTTTAATTTTATTGAAACTAAGCTTTCAAAGAAAAGGGTTCCATTTAGAAACACAACATGTTGTTACAATCCTCAGTCCAAAATATGATTCCAAATTAAGGAACCTAAAGCTAAGAGGATAAACCTGGAAATACTTAAATGAGGGTGAAAATGAAGTGAAGACACTTTCTCCTTTGCTGATGAATGAAGAAGAAGAAAGAAATACTTTTATTTTTTCATTTAGAAAATAAAAAAAAAATTTTAAATTTCTTACTTTTTTATCTTAAAAGAAGAATTTGAAAAATTTAATATGGTTTTCATTCATGTTGGGAAATGCATAGCTGTTTTGTGATGAAGATAAAATTAGTTGAGCATGTTTGGGAAATCTATCTATCTTCTATCTATCCATGTTATTTATCATCTCTAATGATGTTTATAATTTCAATGAAAACATGTAATATTAATAATTATTTTTATGTAAAATACTATAGTTACCAAAGTCTTTACTTTTTAGTGCTTGTTTATTTCTTGATAAACTTACACTAAAAGTACATGAGCTTATTGAATAAAGGAAATGTCTTTATATTTGAAAGATTAGTAACTATTTCTGTAGATCAGCAATTCCTAATAGAGCATCTTCATAAGTTTACAAAAACCAACTAACATGTGATCAATCATTTCTGGAAGTTCTCATTGACCGGAGGAAAACTGTATTCTTTTTTAAAAATATATTTTTATTGACTTCAGAGAGAAAGGGAGAGGGAGAGAGAGATAGAAACATCAATGATGTGAGAGAAGCATTGATCGGCTGCCGCCTGCACGCCCCACACAGGGGATTGATCCCACAAACTGGGCATGTGACTTGACCGGGAATTGAACCATGGCCTCCAGGTTCATAGGTCAATGCTCAACTACTGAACCATGCGGGCTGGGTGGAAAACTGCACTCTTAACTGCCAAACTTCCCTGAGCTCCTGGCCATTTCTGCACTGTGTCTGAAAACTTCCACAACCTGTCTGACCAGAGGGGCTTTCTTTATAGCGCCTTCTGTGGGACTGGCTTTGCAAAACAAACAAACAAAAAATGTCAAATGTTGATGCCTACCATGACCTCGTATTTAAAATTTATTTATTTGAGAGAAAGAGAGATTTGTTGTTCCACCTGTTCATGCATTCACTCGTTGAGTTTTGTATGTGTCCTGACCCAGGATTGAATCTGCAATCTTGGCATATCAGGATGATGCTCTAACCACCTGAGCTACCCAGCCAGGGCCACAGGCTCATACTTACAGTATCTAGTGTCACAGCACTGCTCTGCTCTTAGACATCAGTCTGTGACTTTTGCCACATAGTTTCCTCATTTGTCCGATTAGGAGCTTGGGGACATGAATTCTAAAATTTCTACATCCCTTGTGTCATGAATGGTCTGTAATTATATAATTTTATATTACACACTATTATGCTAAAATTATGCTGCCAAGTAAAAATTAGATAGCTTATCTTTTTTATTCTGGTAAACTCAATTTGACAAGAAAAATCTGTAGGTAGCAAATTGTTTAAAAATTCAAGTAAAACTAATTAAAGGTTGACTTCCCTGAAAGACTAGCTCATCCATCTTTTCTTATAAGATGTGCTTTTCGCCCTAGACAGTTTGACTCAGTGGATAGAGCTTTGATCTGAAGACTGAAGACTGAAGGGTTCTGGTTTCAAATCCAGTCAAGGGCATGTATCTAGGTTGCAGGCTTGATCCCCAGCCCCAGAAGGGGCATGTGTGGGAGGCAACCAATTGATGTGTCTCTCTCACATTTATGATTCTCTCTCTCTCTCTCTCTCTCTCTCTCTCTCTCTCTCTCTCTCTCTCCCTCTCCCTCTCCCCTCCACTCTCTCTAAAAATAAATGGAAAAATATCCCAGATGAGGATTAATGAGAAAAAGAAAGATTTGTCTTTCATGGAAAAATTTCTCCTCAATACAGGTGCTAATTACATCTTTGTTACTGTCAGAAATATCAGTCTCTGCACCCTGTGTCCACATTACTGACTCTGAAATGGAGCTAGAGCTCCTTTGATTTCTATGCATCACTGTGCCCTAATATCCCCTCATAACAGGGTATGTGAAGATCAACAGACAAATTGTAGTAGAAAGGGCATTGACTAGGTTGAACTGTTACTGAAGATCATTAACTTACTCTGTATTAACTGTCTTCATTGTAAAATCAGAGGTAATCTCTATCATTTTTTTTTTTTTATCCTACAGTTTATCATCCAAATCAGAACATTTGAAAAATGTTGAACTGGGACACTAATCACACCAAGTTAACAGGGATAACCAAGTCTGCCATGGGCAAACGGGAATGGTTGCTCTTCCTAACAGGCAGGTTCAGATGAAATGACAGGGGACCCAGGGCGGAAAGCTCGGTGGTTGTACGAGGACAATCTTGTGATAGGTGCTCTGGTGAGGAGAAGGGAGGTTGGTGCTTTGGTGAGGAGAAGGGAGGTCGGTGCTCTGGTGAGGAGAAGGGAGGTCGGTGCTCTGGTGAGGAGAAGGGAGGTTGGTGCTTTGGTGAGGAGAAGGGAGGTCGGTGCTCTGGTGAGGAGAAGGGAGGTCAGCTGGGTTATTTCCAGTTTAGAAGTGGGGAGCAGCAGGGTGACGGCTGCATCACTGATGACCAGGCTTGTGCTGGTGAGACCACACCGTTGCAGGGCTGCTGATTATCAGATTAATGCTCTGAGTGCTTAATGACTGGCTGATTACTAGCGATAGCTCCCCACGTGGCAATGGGAATACCAATGTCATTCCAAATGGAGGGACTCTGCTCCTGGCTTGTGCACCAGTGCTGAGCAAACAAATCGTGTGCTCAGTACTTTTCAGGGTCCTTTTTCAGATTATGCTATATATTTAAATTTATGGATAGGTGCCTGCATCTAGAACCACTTAGGTATCTGT
Source organism: Plecotus auritus (assembly GCF_963455305.1). NCBI lineage: Eukaryota > Metazoa > Chordata > Mammalia > Chiroptera > Vespertilionidae > Plecotus > Plecotus auritus. Next base: position 53,515,775 of record NC_137777.1, on the reverse strand, counting down.
TATTCTCTCTTTTATTATTTTAACAAAAATATTTTGTCTATTACTGGCTTCTGTTGTCCTATGTACATATCGACAAAAGAAACGTCCACATTTAAACACTGGAGAAATCATTGTGGTCTTCAAGTTAAAATGCTTGGAGTCTTTACTGAATTGCAAGGCAGGAAGGAGGTCTGGTCTGAATTGCTATGCAAGATAAACATTGACTGTTTGGTCTCTCACATTTGATCCATAGCATTCCAAGAACAAGATGTGTAACATCAACTGTAGATAAACCTCTCTAAGCTGTTTGACAGTATTAAAATGGAGCTCTGGACACACACATTTTTGCTCCTCATATTTACTTAAATGTCATCCAAACAGGGCTTCTTTATTGCACGGGGCTGGGAATTATGGACACAGGTCGGTGCTGCTGTCATGAGTCCCTCAGCATTGTTTACTCCAGCAACCTAAGCAAAACAATTCTACCACACATCTTACTACTCTAGGTCTGAACCTCAAACCCGCAGGAAGCTGCCTGTGATTAATTTATACAGCTATTCAGGTCTCTTTCAAGAATGTGTTTATATCACTGTATTCAAGGCCTTCATATTTTTTCTGATTTATAAAAACACTAGAGGCCTGGTACATGAAATTTGTGCACAGGCCTAAACCAGCAGTCGGATTTCCCTCTCACAATCTGGGACCGCTGGCTCCTAATTGCTCACCTGCCTGCCTGCCTGATTGCCCCCTAACCACTCCCCTCCCGGCCTGATCCCCCACAACTTCCCTCCCCTGCTGTGACCCACCTCCTCCGTGCAAGGCAGCAGAGATGCTGGGATCGACCTCCGCTGTGCGAGTGGCCATCTTGTGGCAGCCACCCTTGTGGTGGCCACCCTTTTGCGGCCATCTTGTGATGACATTGTGCCGAGGGCCACCTAGGCTTTTATTAGTATAGGTTTAATATATTTTGCTGATACAAGTTTTAATACATTTACTAAAATAGTCTACCAACTTTATTATTAACTAGGGGCCCAGTGCACAAAATTCATGCACTGGGGTGGGGTCCCTCAGCCCAGCCTGCCCCCTCTCACAGACTGGGAGCCCTCAGGGGATGTCCTACTGATAGCTTAGGCCCGCCTAAGCCATAGTCTGGCTTCCCTCTGTGGGAGGCGACCAGGCTAATCAGGGGAAGGCAACAGCCCCATCACCCCACTGCTGTAGGCACTGCCAGTCACCGCAGCCACCAAGGTGTTTTCATCAACACCGACTCCAGTCCCTTTACCAAGAAAAAATGACAACTTTCTTTAGGCATTTTCAAGATGTGTCTTTTATAGGATATGACATTTCTTTCTTTTTTTTTTTATCCTCACCTGAGGATATGTTTCCATTGGTTTTTAGAGAGTGTGAAAGAGAGAGGGAGAGACAGAGAGAAACATCAATGTGAGAGGGGCACTTTGATTGGTTGCCTCCTGCATGAGCCCTGACCTGGGCCCCGGCCAGTGAGGATCCTGTAACCTAGGTACATGCCCTTGATCAGAATTGAACCCGGACCCTGCGGTCCGCAGGCCGAGGCTCTATCCACTGAGCCAAACTGGCTAGGGCAGGATATGACATTTCTTAGCCCCTCCAGCAGTGTACCTTCATTTTTTCCTCCAGGAGTGTGGTGGAAAAACCCTTGATCACCTTCTTGGATTCTTATAACCCAAGTTACCAAGAACACTGCAAGTGGCGGCGTACAGGAGCTTAGCCAATGAGCGGTCAGAAAAGGTGTTTATGCTGGAACTGGTTTGGCTCAGTGGGTAGACCGTGGGCCTGCAGACTGAAAGGTCCCAGGTTTGATTCCTGTTAAGGGCATGTACCTTGGTTGGAGGCACATCTCCAGTGGGGAATGTGTAGGAGGCAGTTGATCGATGTTTCTCTCTCATCGATGTTTCTGTCTATCCCTCTTCCCTCTTCTCTGTAAAAAATCAATAAAATATATTTTTAAGAAAAAGAAAAGAAAAGGTGTTTCCTCTGCAGCTCATGTGCAAAGGAGCCTCTGTGTTGTGTCCACTGGGCTAGGGGCATGTGCCCGCAGCCCAAGAGGGTACATCCCCCAGGCCAGCAGCCAGCCCCTCATTGTGGGCGCTGGCTTGGGGGGCATGCAGACCCAGGCTGGGAGGAGTGTGGACCTGAGCCGTGCAGTGGCTGCCAGGTCCGCACGCTCCCCAGGCCAGCAGCCAGCCCTGTGTTGTGGTTGCTGGGCTGGGGGGCATGCAGGCCCGGGCCATGCAGCAGCTGCCAGGTCCGCACGCTTCCCAAGCCAGCAGCCAGCCCCATTGTGGGCCGAAGCACACATGCAGCGTCACTATGGTGATGTGGTGGATGTTCCCGCCCCACCCCTAGCCGCTTGGTGCCTACAGGCTAGGAGCGGCCTGGGTCCAGAGGATGTTCCCAGGACCCAGGCCGCTTGGAGCCTGTGTATGCAAATTAACTGCCATCTTTGTTGGGCTAATTTGCATGCTCGCTCTGATTGGCTGGTGGGATTAGCAGAAGGATGGTCAATTTGCATCCATCCTCTGTACAGGGGATGTATATATGTACATTTTATTAGTGTATATATGTACATTTCATAGATAACTAAGACTGTATCCTCTTCTAGATCATACTCTAAACAATTTACCACAAATGTTAAGGTTTTATTTAAATGCCTTCAGAATGTGAAATGAGGGGTTTGAAAGAGCCTGAGGCAGCTTAGGCTGTGTGCTTATTTCAGGAGCAGTGTCCCAATTCTAACAGAGATTCCATGCACATGGGACCCCCTTAGGAGCCTCTCTTTTACATAAACCTGCATGTATGATAGGCCATTCCCCCCTCTGAAATAAAAGCCATGAACAGGATAAAATTAGTTGTGTTTAGATTTTTTGCCCCATTGCATCTAAGTATGGGCTTCTACTCTATCATTTTGATCTTTTCTTGCTTTAATATCAAATTTGCTTTTCTGGCAAGGTAAAATGTATGCATGATATCAAATGTGAATCAACTTCATACAATAAACATTTGGGCTTGACCCCTACCTAAGCAAAAAAAAACATTATTGAATCTTTGGCTTAGGCATGTAAAGTCCTGCAGTTAGTTATGATATAATGCTTGCAATTTAAATATTTTGGATTATTCATTTCTTTTTTTTTTAATATATTTTATTGATTTTTTACAGAGAGGAAGGGAGAGGGATAGAGAGTTAGAAACATGAGAGAGAAACATCTATCAGCTGCCTCCTGCACTCACCCCACTGGGGATATGCCCGCAACCAAGGTACATGCCCTCGACCGGAATCGAACCTGGGACCCTTCAGTCCACAGGCCGACGCTCTATCCACTGAGCCAAACCGGTCAGGGCTATTCATTTCTTTTTATGTTTGATTTTTAATACCTTTAATCATTCATTTACTTTTAAATTATGTTTTAAAGATCTATGACAGTATAAATGGCCATATATGCCTGATCAAAATACCTGATACTCTGAGTGAGATTTTTAAAATTCAAACTATTTTATGCACTCAGAATATCTCTATCTTGTGTGTGATGAACTGTAAAACATTATATATACCTGAGAAAACTTAGAAATTACACAAATGTAAAATGAAAAAAAAAACACACCCTGTTATCCTTCAGATAATCACCTTTACCTTTTTATATATGGCCTTATAGATATCTATCGCATATTCAAATACACATATATCTACATACTAGTATATTTTATGTAGTTAATTACTCTTATGAACCAATTTTAAAATATAGTCAGAGCATATTTCATTTTGTATTACTTGACCTTTTGGTCATTATTGTTTCTCTTTTTGTATATTCCGTCAAATTTTTGAGATATGTCTTCTGTGCTAACCTTTGAAATAGAAATGAGTTCTTTCAGTGCAGAGTGTGGAGGGGAAAACAGCCAGGTGCTATTTAACCTCCGTTAGTAAAGACTGCAATCTGAGAACAGCTACAAGATGGGTGTCCTGGAGAAGCAAAAGGTCTGAAGCTCCTACGGGATGCACGGAGGGGTGGGGTCGGGGGGAGGCCGGTGGTACCAGCTGTGATCAGGATGTGGGCCTGCGGTCATAGTGCGTCTGCCACTTGTTGATCAATTTGGGTTTAACAAGAGCGCTGAGAATAGTTGGGAAGAAGGTCGTGCAAGGATCCGAGTGGATGATTTTCAATCCTGAGGGTTTTCACTATGTCATACCATAATTATTGAATCAAAATTGTGGAAATTATTGTGGATATTATTTTCCTCATTTGAGAAATTAAAACCAAGGTATAGATGAGTTTTTCTAGTTGAGTCTTTGTGCCCTGTACAGATTTTATTAGGCTTTATGTATAAAAATAAGTAATCGTAAGAATGGGACTTGGATCAGTCAGGTATTCAGGTATATCATTTTTTAATTCATTAGCTGCAAACTTTTTTTTTGTACAGATGGTGGTAACAGCTTTGTTCTTACTTGTATATTTGCTTAAAGTAATTATTTGGTCATCTGTGTTTTTCACAGATTTCTGAACACATTTGTATTATTGCTGATATATGCAAGGTTCTGTGTTGGTGGTATATTTATCATATGAACTGACCCCGTTTTTCATACCTGCTTGTTTCTGTGCTATTTGCTAGTGTCTTCTCACACAGACTCCTAGCTTGAGCATGTGCATTGGTCAATATGACAGTCCACAATTTCTACTAAGACAGAGATTTGTAAACCTTATACATTTTCACTTGGCTTCCCTCCATGTGGTTTCCATGGGAAATGTCTGGGCTAGTCTGTTACAATAATATGATGGATGCATGGAGGAGAATGTAATTACATATTTGAGGCCATTCTAGACCAGCAATGCCACGCTGACTCACTAATTGACAAAAAACTCAAGAGCAAGCCCAGCTGAGATCAGTCAAGCCAGGCCCATGTCAGCAGAACGGCCCAGGGATCCAGAGACCCATACGCAGAAAGGAGCATTTATTGCTGTATGCCATGAAATTTGTGGTTGTTTGTTAGGCAGCATTATTAAGAGAATAGATAACTAATGCACTAGCCAAATGAAGAACAGCCAAGTGCACTGTGGTTTCATTTTAATAGACATTCTCTATTTCTCCCCAAATCCCTCATCTTGTATATTTCAAGGTGGTATTCTTTCTATATGAATAACAGTAATGGATACAGCATTTCTCTGGAGATATTTCTATCCTAAAAAAAGAATCCATTCCAGGATATAATTCAAAATCCAATAAAATATTAACATTTCATATATAAATTTGGAGTTCTCTTTTCAAAATACTCATTGGAAATTCTGCTCTTTAGTTTTTCAATTTTCATTTATATTTATTTGGCATTTATTTTTTTTATTTGTCATAGTTCATGATAATTCTATATACTTCTTTATATATATGTAGGTATATATATGTATATATATATATATGTGTGTATATATATATACACATATATATATATACACACACACTATAAGTGTATATACATATACACTTATAATAATATATATGCTAATTTGGTATTTACAATGCCTATCATTTTTTTCATTCCTCAAACTCTTCAAATAATTATGAGTTCTATCTATATACACTCTATCCCTACTCATTCTCTTACTAAAGTCTTCCAAGCAATTCAAATGTTTTGCCAAAAAGTCACCTTCCTAATTCAACCTGATCTTTTTTAAATATCTTCTACTTTAGTGAATGGCAGCACTAACTAATCTCTCATCTAAAATAGAAACTCAGAAGTAATCTAAACCCCGCCTCTCTCTTCATCTGCACACCCAGTTAAGAAGCTCTGTGTAATCAAATCACTTCTCATATGTGACTCCTTACAAGTGATTCTACCTTAAGTTTGCCCTGATATTTCTGACTTAAATTGTTTACAGAGCTTTTCTCTTTCTCTATTCTTGAAGTTTTTCAAACAAACCTTCAAAATTGCCATAATTGTTTTTCTAATATGCATGCCATTCCACACTTAAAATCTCTGTGACTTTCAAATACCTGAAGTATAAAGTCAAATTTATATATTGACATAAAAAATAGTTAATTGAATAACACAATAGACTAAATATGCATATGCATGACCACTTATTTCTATTTCTCTATCCCAACTCCCAAGGGAGAATACAGAAGGATGATGTGTGTGTGTGTGTGTGTGTGTGTGTGTGTGTGTGTGTGTGTGTGTGAGAGAGAGAGAGAGAGAGAGAGAGAGAGAGAGAGAGAGAGAGAGAGGAGAAAGTCTGCCACATGAAGTTATGTGGATTTTCGGAGGTGAGTGGAAACAGCATGAGATACACAGAATAAAATTTCCAGTAGACACCAGAGAATCAAGTTTTCAACAGAAATGCTACAAGTGAAAGTTTTCTCTAGGACAGGTCCTAGTGATAGAATGAATTTCCGGTGTTACAGGGACCCACAAGCACACACAAGGGGGACTCATCAGTGCATTGCTGTTTATGCTTTTCATAAAAAGACATACAATGAAGAATAATGGGATTTTCAAAATAGAATTTCCACTTAGCATTGAAAAATATAGTATTGATCAGTTAGAATCCATGTAAATAATAAAACGGAGCATTGCAGCTATTTATAAATACATCCTCATGCTATATAGACCGGATGTCCTTCATTTTCCTTTGCTGAGCTCTGATGCAGGTGTGCACAGCTGATCTGATGTTGTAGTTGGGTGACAGGGTCTGAATAACTGGATCTGGTGTTTGGAAGCCAGGTCTCTGGGGCTGTTTAACATTGAGCTTACCCTCTGCAGTTTTGAACTGAACAAATAAACTGGCAAAAAGGCAGAATTCCATTTAAGAAATGGAAAAAAAAAATCCCTCTAATATGCAAGTAGATGATCACTACACATTTGAAACCTATTTTGAACATTGGTAAGTCCTTCTTGGCCAAATTCAAATGCTCCTGCTCAGTTACATAAACTTAAAAAAATATCTTTATGGTTGAAAGTAATACAGATGTCCCCCTTTTTTTTCAACATTGACCCTTTCTACCCCACCACTCTATTATCTGTGTCCATGGGCTATGCATATAAATTGCCTCAATAATATCTCCTCAGCTACCTCCCTCCCCCAACTTCCCTCTGAAATTCATTAGTCTGTCCATGCTTCCATGTCTCTGGATCTATTTTGTTAATCCATTCATTTTGTTCATTAGATTCCACATATAAGTGAGATCAAATGATACTTGCTTTCTCTGACTGGTTTATTCCATTTAGCATAATGCTCTCCAGGTCCATCCATGCTGTCTCAAAGGGTAAGGCACCCTTCTTTTTTACAGCTGCATTGTATTCAAATGTGTAAATGTACCTCAGCTTTGTTACCAACTCATCTGCTGATGGGCACTTGGGTTGTTTTCAGATCATAGCTATTGTAAATTGCACTGCTATGAACAAAGGGGTGCATATATTCTTTCTGATAAGTGTTTTGGGTTTCTTAGGATATATTTCTAGAAGTGGGATCACTGGGTCAAATGGCAGTTCCATATTTAATTTTTTGAGGAAACGCCATACTGTTTTCCACAGTGGCTGCACCAGTCTGCATTCCCACCAGCAGTGAAGGAGGGTTCCTTTTTCTCAACATCCTTGCCAGCACTTGTCATTTGTTGATGGTAGCCATTCTGACAGGTGAATGGTGATACCTCACTATGGTTTTAATTTGCATGTCTCTGATGATAAGTGACTTTAAACATTTTTTCATATGTCTCTTGGACATCTGTATGTACACTTTGAAATATCTATTTAGGTCCTTTGCCTATTTTTAATTGGATCGTTGGTAATCCTTTTGTTAAGTTGTAGAGATTCCTTATATATTTTGGATATTAACCTCTTATTGGATGTATCATTGGCAAATATGTTCTCCCATGCAGTGGGCTCCCTTTTCATTTTGTTGATGGTTTCTTTTGCTGTGCAGAAGCTTTTTATTTTGATGTAGTCCCATTTGTTTATTTTCTTCTTAGTTTCCCTTGCCCTCAAAGATGTACAATATTGGTAAGTATATTGTTATGAGAGATGTCTGAGATATTTTATTTTTATTTTTATTTATTTATTTATTTATTAAAAAAATATATATTTTATTGATTTTTTACAGAGAGGAAGGGAGAGGGATAAAGAGTTAGAAACATTGATGAGAGAAAAACATCGATCAGTTGCCTCCTGCACACCCCCCACTAGGGATGTGCCTGCAACCAAGGTACATGCCCTTGACTGGAATCGAACCTGGGACCTTTCAGTCCCCAGGCTGACTCTCTATCCACTGAGCAAACTGGTCAGGGCGATGTCTGAGATTTTGCTGCCTCTGGTTTCTTCTAGGATTTTTAAGGTTTCACGACTTACATTTAAGACTTTTATCCATTTTGAGTGTATTTAAAGAGAGAGGATCCAAATAAACAAAATCAGAAATGAAAGAGATAAAGTAATAACTGACATCACAGAAATACAAATGATCAAAAATACTATGAAAAACTATATTCCAACAAGCTGGACAACCTGGATGAAATGGACATATTTCTAGAAAAATAAAATCTTCCAAAATTCAATCAAGAGGAATCAGAAAACCTGAATAGACTGATAACTACTGATGAAATTGAAGCAGTAATCAAAAAACTCCCAGCAAACAAACCCTGTTTCCAATTGCTTCCCAGGGGAGTTTTACCAAACACTGAAAGGAGAACTAAGAGCTATTGTCCTCAAATTATTCCAAAAAATACAAGAAGAAGGAACACTTCCAAGTTCTTTTTTGAGGCCAGCATTATCCTAATTCCAAAAGCAGATACAGACACTGTAAAGAAAGAGAATTAGAGGCCAATATCCCTGGTGAAAATAGATGCTAAAATCCTCAACAAAATATTAGCAAATCAGATCCAGCAATATATTAAAAAGATCATACACCATGACCAATTGGTATTTATTCCAGGGATGCAAGGCTGGTACAATATTTGCAAATCAATAAATGCAATACATTACATAAACAAATTGGAAGAAAAAATCACATGATTATATTGATTGATGCGTAAAAAATACTCAACAAAATCCAACACTCTTTTTGGATAAAAACTCTCAGGAAAGTGGGAGTAGAGGGATCAACAAAATAAAGGCCATATATACCAAACTGAGAGCCAAAGTCATACTCAATGGGTAAAAACTAAAACCACTTCCCCTAAGAACAGGAACAAGACAGAGATGTCTGCTTTCACCACTCCTATTCAACCTAGGACAGGAAGTCTGAGCCACAGCAATCAGAAAAGAAAAATAAAAGTCATGAAAATTGGAAAGGATGTCTTAAAACTCTCATTATTTGTAGATGAAATTATGTTATACACAGAAAACACTAAAGACTTCACTGAAAACCTACTAGAGTTAATAAAAGAATTTGGCAATGTAGCAGGAAACAACATATACACTCAGAAATGGATGACATTTTTATACAACAATAATGAATGCTCAGAAAGAGAAATGGAAAAAAAAAATAACATACTTAGAAATAAACTTAACCAAGGAGGTAAAAGACCTGTATGTGGGAAACTAGAGGACATTGAAAAACAGATATAAACAAGTGGAAGAATATACCAGGTTTGTGGATGGGTAGAATTAACATCATTAAAATGTCCATACTACCAAAAGCAATCTATAGATTCAATGCAATATCTATTAAAATACCAACAGCATATTTCTCAGATCTAGAACAACCTCCCCAAAATGTATATGGAACCAAAAAAGACCCTGAAAAGCTGAGCAATCTTGAGAAAGAAGAAGAAGTTGGAGGGATCACAATACCAGATATCAAGTTATACCACAAAGCCACTGTTCTCCAAACAGCCTGGTACTGGCACAAAAAGAGGCATATAGACCAATGGAACAGAAATCGACCCATGCCATTATGCTCAATTAATATTTTACAAAGGAGGCAAGAGCATAAAATGGAGTAAAGACAATCCCTTCAATAAATGGTGTTGGGAAATAACCTATTTTTTGAGTGGCTCCCAAGCTATTGCCAGTACTTCATTGTTCAACTTTCTTAGATTCTGTAACTCCTGACCCTGGTGTGTATCACACACACACACACAAACACACACATACACACACACATACACACACACAGGCACACAAACATACACAGAAACAAACACGTTGATAAGCTAACCAGAATCATTATCTGTTTCTTGTAACCAAGTATCTTAGTATCCTGACCTTACAAAAAACCTTTTACCTACAGGAAAGCATCAATGGGTCAAATAGATGGACTCATTCTTGGAAGTAATAAACAATCTTAAAATTGAACTAAATGCTTTATGTAACTTTATTTGTTGAATATTAAATAGAAGCACATCTCTGAGTTGGGCAAAAAAATTGATTTTGCCTTTTTTTGGTTGCATAGCAGGATTGTTCTACTACTGAGCTGACAGGAGACAAAATTGAAAAGTAAGCATTTGTACTGTGTGCTTTTGGTACCATGAAGGCCTGTTTCTTCCCTGACCTGGCCTGGTTGGACTGAGTCAGGGCGAGTTTCCTTGCTGAGCTGCATGGGCACAGAGCGGGGAGACAGCTGGAAGTGCTGTTCTCTACCCTGCGGAAACCTCCTGATAGCACCCGCCAACACTCTCTGACAGAGCTGAAGAACATTTTTACCATTAAGGTCTCCCTGCCTAGTGGGTTTCTCTCATTACTCTGCCCCTTGGACTCAGAAAATGGGAAAAAAAATCTTACTCTGTGCAGCCAATATAATGAAATGAGGGTGATGTGGAGTTGTTTAATTGTGAGTGTTGAAACGCAACAGGAAACCTGTAGAAACCATTTTATCCCAGTAAATCGGTCCCTGAGAGGTACAACCACACCAGCTTTGAGTCCATGTTAATCCAGCCCTGTAAGGGTTACTGAAAACTTGGAACAGAAACCAGCAATTGTATGGTCTGGCCTAACCAAACAAAAGTTTCAGTCCATAACGGCCAGGGAATTAACTGATTGTTACAAACACAATGATAATAAGAAAGAGAGAAAACAAATGTGGGCTGTTTTATGTATAGGCCAAAATGAAAAAACAACAAGGTTAAATGTGACTTAAAATGAATCTAATTTTAAAACCCCTTTTCAGGATATTATCCTAAATATTTTAATGTAGATTTACATTCATATAGATTTATAATCTCAGGAGAACAGTGAAACAGATACCCTATATACTAAATCATAGAATTACTGAAAATTACCTTTTCAAGAATGCACAGGTGTAGTTATCTGAAAATAAAATTTGGAAATGATGGAGATTTTATTTTTGTCATTTTAATATGTAGAAAACTTTCATTTAGGTGTGGTATATTTGAAGAGGAAACTGGAAAAATGTTCTTTTATCCTGACAGAAGGTACACATTTTCTCCATCTGGGTGGTTAGTACATCCATGAGTGACTACTAGTTCTGTAGTCTTATTTACTTGATGTTTCATAATTAAAATATGTTGTTTATATCATAACGTATAAATACATGCAACTTTTACTCATTTTTGATTTTTAGTATAGTTATTGCTTTTTGGTTTATATTAATGAATATAAACATGAATACATATTTTAGAAAATGTAAAATATGGTTGTAGTACAATTTGTGAACTGGGTTAATAAACAGAAAGTATTAAATATTATTAATAATATAAAATGCAGAGAAAAAATGTAACTGAAATATAACTGATCTATAACACTTACTCATTTCAGGTATACACCATTATGATTTAATATTTGTATATACTGCAAAAAGATCACCACAATAAATCTACATAGTTAATATCCATCACCATACATGGTTATTATTTCTGTTGTGATGAAAACCTTTAAGAGCTCATGTTTAACGTGCATTTTCTTGTTGAGTGGTGTACTGAAGCTGGGGAAAGGAACTTTCATTCATCTAGAATGAACAGCAAGAAACATTGGTTTCAATAATTTTCTAAGAATTTGATACATGTGCACATGGATGCATTGTTGAATACTAAGCAGTGTGGTCATGAAATGTCACAGCATAAGGAACACCTACATTACAAACAGGTCTGAGCATTTCCTCACAAAACTGGGTCCTGTGGTGGGTCATGTAGTCAGTAAAGTGACCCCACCCCCCATCATCAGGCCATATAAAGCCACCACTTACTAATTAATCCACACTGGGAGTAATTAGGTCAGGCAGGGGGCTATTAATCCCCCATTTTACAGATGAGTGAGCAAAGGTAAGAGCGGTGAGATATATGCCACAGGCCCCAATTAATGATGGTGCGTTTGACCTAGTAGTGCTGTGCCCTGAGGACCTCCGAGCACTGGACTGCATCGTTAATCCTCTTAATTTTACTGTGCAGTTGGTAGGAGACAGGTACAATTATCCTTGTTTTACCTTTAGGAGAATGAAATGAAATCAATGGTTTGCCCCAGGTATTTGGCAGAGTTTAGAATTAGCCTCAACTTTCTAATTTATAGCAGTTGTTCTTTGTCCTGGGTCAGCATTATACACTTTTACTACCTCAAGTCTTAGACGTTGGAAGAAAAACCAGAGTGTTTTTGATATCCTGTCTTGCTCTTTGGCAATTACATAACAGTTTCTTCCAATATTTCCAAAGAATGAATTAATTTTTAAAATAGTGTCACCGCAATCTAGTGTTACCTGCAAGAAAGGTATAACCGGGAGTTTTAGTCTCTTTCAGCGGATTTAATGTCATGTGGCAGTCTGGGCGTCTTCGCAACAATGGAAAGTTATTTCTCCCAGTTCTGGAGGCTGGGAAGTGGAAGGCCCAGGCTCTAACAGGGTCAGTGTCTGGAAAGGGCGCCCTTCCTGGTCCATAGAGGACTGTCCCCTGTGTCATCACATGGTGGACAGAGAGGAGCTCTCTGGGGCCTCTTTTATAAATGAGGACAGTAATCTCATTCAGGAGGGCTCCACCCTCATGACCTAATCACCGCCCAATGGCCCTACCTACTCATTTCCATCATCTCAGTTGAACACACAAATTTTGGAGAGACACAAATATTGAGACTATAATACCAAAATATATGAGGAATGCTAAGAGCAGCCCCTATAAAGCCCTTAAATATAACACCAATCTTGATTATACATCTTGAGTCTACCACTGATTGCCTGTGATGAAAGTTTACTATATATTAATCAAAATAGTCTTAAAATATTCAAAATATCTATGAATGGCCACATGAATATCTCTTTCCTGGTCATTAACACTAATTTTTAGTTTTGTGTCTTTGGACATTGTTGAAAGGACTTCATTACTAATGATAGAGAATAAGTACATGCTTTAGAAAAGGCAATTAATTTATACTTAAATGAAGAACATTAAAGAAAAAACATTTTTGTAGGTTAATTAAAATATCAAAACAATAATAAAATTGTAAATTTTTAGAGAGCTGGAATAAGCAAGACTTCTTATTCATTTCTCCCTTTATAATCAGAATATTGAATATCTGAAAAACAAGTTGCTCAGGATTGCACAATTAGAGCTAGATACACAGCAAGGACGTAGGGTTTCTAACCTGCCAAATCAGTACACCTTCAGGTCCAATAAAGTAAAGCCTAATAAATATGGCGGCTGAGTGAACATAATCAGAACAAAATGTGTAAATGCCTCTCCATTTGCTTCCTTTTTCAAATATCCTTACTTGTGCAGTTAAGGGACATCACAGGTACCTACAATTTTGAATCCAGTTTTGACCTTCCTCTCCACCTGGGTAGCTCACTTTACTCAGTTGTCAGGGCCTGTTGGTTCCATGTCCAAAACTTCCCTCAAAATGTTTGTCAATATCTTCGCTAGCCCTAGGGTTATTCGCTTGAGGAAGGACTTTATTGCCTATTACTTTAGCCACTGTAAGTAAATTTCAGCTAGACTTGTCTAGTATCCTCCTTACTCTCTACAATGTTTATATTGCATCTGATTATAATAACATTAATCCCCATTAATGTATTTCATGGCGACTCATTACCAATTGCATCAGTACCTTCTTTTCCAGAAACATGCCAAGCAGGTCTCTGCTTCGGGACCTCTGTATTTTCCATTCCACTCCTTGGAATGTTCTTGCCCTCACATCTTGTATGGGTTGTTTCTTTTCATTTTTAAGGTCTCTGTAAACATTGATGTCCTCAGGACCCTATGTCCTTCCCAGTCTTTCTTTATAGCACTCAGTGTCCAAGATAATCTTGCTTATTTTTTATTTGCTTATTGTTTGTCTTAACTAGAATGCGGACTCCACAGAATAAATATCTACCTTGATCATTACTGGGTTCATAAAACCTTGAACAGCACTTGGGCTCGCCGAAGTTTTAAATACCAGGAGCATTAACCTTATTCAGGAACCTCATTCTCTACGTTACTTATATTTTCAGATACATAACTCATTTCCCCTTTATATGTACCTATGAGACTATTGTTCCAACTCGTTATGATCCCAGACCATGTCAATCTCCTCTCATGTGATTTCCTAACCCAGAGGTTTGTAAGCATCACTGACTTGCTTGCTTCACTGAGATCATTTGTTAACATGGAAAGTATTCGGCCTCTCCCCATGTTCCTCACTACTGAATCACCCTGAGATTCTGATACAAAGATATACCAATCTTTAGGAGAAATTTCCAAGTAATAACGATGTGCCCTCTAGTTTGAGCACCAGTTTCTTACTTACCTACCACTGCTCTCACCATAAACTTACGCATTTTTTTAAAAAAATATGTTTATATTGATTTCAGAGAGGAAGGGAGAGGAAGAGAGAGATAGAAATATCAATGATGACAGAGAATCATTGATCAGCTGCCTCCTGCATACCCTCTACTGGGGATTGAGCCCACAACCTGAGCATGTGCCCTGAATGTGACAGCAGCAATACGTGTCCTAGACAGCCACCTCCTGGTTCATGGGTTGATGCTCAACCACTGAGCCACACCAGAGTGGGCCATCATTTTTTTAAAGCCTAACCCCAAGATATGTTCATTCATTTTAGAGAGAGAGGGAGAGAGATGGAAACACTTATGTAAGAGAGAAACATTGATTGATTGCCTCCCATACATGTCCTGAGAGGGGGATTGAACCCATAACTTAGGGTATGTGCCCTGAGATTCAACACCTCAACCTTTTGGTGTACTGGGTGGTGCTCCAACCAACTGAGCCGCCCAGCCAGTACAAACTTACTCACCCTTTATTTGTAAAATATTTTTTTATTGTTTTCAGAAATGAAGGGAGGGGGAGAAAGAGATAGAAACATCAATGATGAGAGAATCATTGATTGGCTACCTCCTGCTCACCCCCTACTGGGGATTGAGCCCCAAACCAGGGATGCCCTGACTGGGAATCGAACTGTGACCTCCTGATTCATAGATTGATGCTCAACCACTGAACCATACTGGCCGGACAAATTTACACATCTTTTAATCCCAGATTCAAATGTGATATCTTTGTTGAAACATTTCACAATCCTGTCCCTAAATAAATATAATTCCTCCTTATCTAAGGCCATGAGACCCCAAGTTTGTCTCTTTTATGACCCTAATAAAATCCTTTTACAGTGATTGATAAATAGATGGTAGATGTGCAGTGCTTAGAACATTCCTTGAAGCACATTTCTGTTCACCATGCCTGTGAAGATCTCCTCACAGATATATTTTTGTTTGTTTCCCTTTTCTTTCCATAAAACCACCTATGCCCCACCGGCATGCATATGCATGTGTACCTGGTAGCTGGTCCTGAAGGCCTGAGCTTTTCTGCTTGTTGGTTAATTTTGTTTAAATCAGTATTTCTTTTTTTTTATATATTTTATTGATTTTTTACAGAGAGGAAGGAAGAGTGATAGATAGTCAGAAACATCGATGAGAGAGAAACATTGATCAGCTGCCTCTTGCACAACTCCTACTGGGGATGTGCCCGCAACCAAGTTACATGTCCTTGACCGGAATCGAACCTGGGACCCTTCAGTCCGCAGGCTGACGCTCTATCCACTGAGCCAAACCAGTTTTGGCTAAATCAGTATTTCTTACAGGTATAGATAGTGTGATATTTTTTCACAAAAATATATTATTAAATACCTGAAATGAAAGGATGGAAATAAAATTTAAAAGAGGACAAAAGAATGGAAAGAAGGAAGAAATAGAATGAAAGGAGGAAGAAAGAAAAGAAGAAAAACAGAAGGGCTTGGACTATTTTTGAGGAATAATGACTTTTTTTACTATGCTGGATATGGAATATACCTTATGTTCACATACATTTAAATTGTGATCTAAGCCATTCTACCTTCTACGAAAACAAGATCCAGTCATTCCAGGCTCCTCTTGACGCACCGTGCCTGTTCATATGTGCCACTCTCTCTCTGGGTCCCCGCTCGGCAGCCGAGAGTGGCTGGTGTAGACAATCCAGGGTACGTTAGCTTCCATACCTGGTACAAATGGAAATAATAGTGGGTACTTTGTAGCTCGTTGTGTTGTAGTTCACTGTCTATGAGTGACAGGAGCAATATGTGTCCTAGACAGCCACCAAAGATGAAGTGAGTACTCAGAACACGTGTAATGTATGGAATGACACAGATAATGAGCCAGGCACCACTGAAGTCTTTGAAAGGCTCAATGTACGAATAGAGGCAGAGATATGAATGTGCTGACTCCATCCCCCACCACTCAGAGGGAAGATGCCTGAGAGAAGATGCCCAGGAGCTGAGAGTGATGAGGCAAAAAACAGTCCCCATGTCAGTCAAGCTGAATAAGCGTATCAAATTTCAAACGGGTAAGGACACAGTTGGCGAGTGTATAGTACAGCGATGTGCATGCACAGTTGACAGGCGAAGTTACACAGAGGTAGTGGAGGAGTCACAGGTAAATTAAGAATCCAGGAGATGGCTTGGATTTCTATACAGTGGTGTTCAGATGGTCTTTTCTCCTCTTTCTTTTTTGCACCAACCCATTTGAAGTTGATATCCAGTGAGCTCAGTTAGCACACACAATATATTATCGGGATTTGCTACATTGTATTTTTCTGTACATGAAAATGAAAGATACCAACCTTTAACGGTGTGTCAAGCCCTAGGCTTGTTGATGAATGTATAAATAAAATGAGTATATGTGACTCACAGACCTAGAACAGAGTCAGAGAGCTGACCAAGAATCGGGCAAAGTTTCAGAAGAATAACAGTAAACTCAGTGTGTGCTGCCTGCACAGAGGAGACACTGGGGTCTGTGGCCAGTGTTTGGCCCCACACACTGTTTTCTGCAGAAGATGTCTTTCACTCTGATGCACTGTGCACCACAAACAATGAATCTAAACTAATAATAGAGGAATATGCAAATTTGCCGGGACACCGTCATGTAACAACCATTCAGCAGGGTGGGTGGGTGGGGTTGTGGGGCCGCAGGGTGGGACTCTGGCCTCGCATGATTTCGTCCCACCCAGGCAGACTCCTCCCTGGCCCCGCAGCTGAATCCCGATGTGGACATGGGGTTTACTAAACTTTACTGGAGCTGCTCCCCACACCCCACCCTCTGCCCCAGGACCTTGCTGCCCACAGCAGGGCACCCCAGCAGCCTCCTGACAGACAGGCAGCCTTGGAGAGCCAAGTGGGGCAGGGCTGGCAGGGAGCCACAGAGGGGCAGGGTGGCGGGAGCCAAGTTCCTGGGGGTCTGAGGAGAGCACCTGACAGGAGCCCGGACTGCAAAGAAGGAAGAGGAAATGGCCACAGGGAGCTCTTCCAATCCCCCTGCACTGACACCCTACCCCAGTCCCTGCACTCCTGGGGGGAGAGGGAGGCTGACCAGATGGGGAAAAGACCCAGCCTCGGGGGTAGCCACAGCCCGCACCTCCAACTCCTGATCTCTTCCCCTGCCACCCCCGTCAGGGGTGCCCACAATGATAGCACTCCGGCGATGACCCATCAGTGCCCCCGAGGCACCCGGGGCCCATGGCCTGCCACTGCTGGACCCCCTCTGCTGGGGCCTGGCATGCCTCTCCTCCCTACAACTCCAGACCAGGTAGAGGCAGGCCTGAACGCCCCCCCCCCCCCGCCAAGGTCAGACCCATCCCCCCAACAGCAGTGGCACCATCTCCACAGCAGAAGTGCACTGAACCTCATCGGGGGCAGTGGCTAAACCTGCCCTTCCAGCCTGCCTGGCCCCACCCTGGCCTGGCCCCACCCTGGCCCGGCCCCACTCACCCTTCTACCTCTCCAGCCCCTGGCCCACTCCAGGAGATTGGAGACCCACCCTGAGCACATACAGCTGTGAAATGACCACATACAATTTAAAGAATGGTGCCAATATTTGACAGTTACTCCCCCTTTGGCTTTGCCGCCCCTCTAGCGCCCCCCTAGTGCCCCCCCCCCCGCCAGCGCCTCCAGGGATGACCACTGCTACAGGGTTGCTGGCCAGAGCCCACCCCTCTGAGGCCTGCGGAACCTTCTGCAAAGCTTTGATAGCTACAGTCCCAGGAAACAATCATGCCCTCCTCCCCTAATCAGCACCTGCTACATGTGAGGGTACCTGTGGGCTTAAAAATAACAATCCCTTCCCATTTAGACATCACTTACTTGATGAAACATTTCTAGGTTTATTAGCTCAGAACCTCCTCAGGACAACCCAGTGAGGTAGGCGGAGAAGAGATTACATTCCCATGGTATATGTGTATGTATTCAGAAATGAAGCTCAGAGAGGAAAAGTGTCAAGCCCAGTGGTTCCCAAGGTGCAGCACACGCCCCACAGAGCACCAACTTGATTTTAAATGGGGAAAATTCGAGAATGAGTTAACAGTGAATTTTTTGCATTTCTTATGGTTCTAGGGGGCCTCATCTACAACATATCCTATAAAATAAAAGGCTAATATGCAAGTGACCGAATGTTGGAATGACTGGTCACTGTGATGCACACTGAAAACCAGGGAGCAGACACTCAATGCAGGAGCTGCCCCTGGTGGTCAGTGTGCTCCCACAGGGGGCATGCTGCTCAGCCAGAAGCCGGGCTCATGGCTGGCGAGCACAGCGGCAGTGGTGGGAACCTCTCCTGCCTCCGTGGCAATGTTAAGGATGTCTGACTGATGGCTTAGTGTGCCTAAGCCATCAGTAGGACTTCCCCCCAGGGCTCCTAGACTGCAAGAGGGCGCAGGCTAGGCTGAGGGATTCCCCCCAAGTGCACAAATTTCATGCACCAGGCCTCTAGTTATATAATTCAATAAACATCACACCAACCACCTGGACAGCACTCCCTGGAGCCCCAGAAGAGAATGCCCGTCTAAGAGTTTAAGGGAGGTAATGCTTTATCTAAGTGTGAAGAAGGAATCAGGGATTATGGTGTGGAAAACCCACAGCTGGGAAATGGTGAGGCCAGAGCCCACATCCATGGCTTATTTAAGGAATGTCATACCATATGATTTCAGTTACATGTGGAAACTAATGAACAAAATAAACAAAATAGAAACTGACTCAGGGGAATGGGGTTGTGGTGCTGGGTGGAAAAGGTGAAGGGGTTAAGCAAAAACAAACAAACAAAAACAACAATTCATAAACACAGAGAACAGTATGGTGACTACCTGAGGAGAAGGTGGGTGGGGGGACATAGAAGAGGGACAAGGGGGATAAAGGTGAGGGAAGGAGAGTTGGTTCTGGGTGTGAATGCACAATACCTATTCAGATGATATATGATAGAACTGCACCTAAACCCAAGTCTCCAAACTCAGAGAACCTGAAAACTATATAATTTAATTAACCAATGTCACCCACTAAATTCAGTAATTTTTTAAAATGAACTTATGTACAAACAAAAATGCATGGAAAAAAAGAAAAAAAGAAAGGACAGTAGGTGGATACTGTCAAGATGTCAGCAGGAGACGGTGTGAGTAGAAATACAGAGGCTGCAGGACCCAAGCTTAGGTGCAGGCTGAGGGAGATAGTGATGGGCCGTGGCCCTGCTAAGCAGACTGAATTCAGCATTGTAGGCTTTTGGGTAGAGATCTCAGGTATGGGAACTGCATTGGCAGTGTGAGCCATAAGGAGAAAACCAGCTTGGAGGGTATTAGCTCATGCCAGGTGAGGAAAATGAGAGGCTCATGAATCAAAGAACAAATCTGAAAGTCAGTTCAGAACTGTACTTTAGTGGATAAGAGAGATGACATATAAATAATACCTATATATATATATACACACACACACTAGAGACCTGGTGCATGAATTCATGCCCAGGTGGGGTCCTTCAGCATGGCCTATGGGGATCAGGCTGAAACTCGCAGTCCACCACCACCTGCCACTCCTGCCTGCTGCTCCTGCTCATACTGGCTCCACTGCACCTGCCGCGGGCTTGCACACAGTCAGTCCTGATAGTGAGACACTAATGCCGCAGTAGAGCTTGGCAGCCCTGAGCCCTGCATCTGGCGCCCATCGTGAGGGGATGGGGAGGGCCCAGATATGATCAGCCCTCTAGGTGAGTGGTGGAACACCCTTGTCGGCCTGGGATCCGGATCCGTCCAGCTGACTTTCACGCCAGTTGTCAGGAGCCACCTGGATGCTGCTTTTATATCGTTTTTTCCTTGCAGAGTGTCTAGGGAAGGGAAGCGGCCACGGTACCCGAGGCCTACTTCCGGGAGGCTGGCGGCTCCAGTCCATCAGTGCCTGGCTCGTTCTCCAGAGATTGGACCTGCAGGACTGCTGAGGGAATGAGTGGCTGCTACCGGGCTGGTGGGCTACCGGGATGGGTCAGTGGCACTCCTGCTGTGGGAGCACACTGATCACTAGCGGGCAGCTCCTGCATTCAGCGTCTGCCCTCTGGTGGTCAGTACGCATCATAGTGACTGGTGGTCAACCGGTAGTTCGGTCACGTAGGCTTTTATATATATATATCCTATCCAATAAAAGAGTAATATGCAAATTGACCATCACTCCAACACACAAGATGGGTGCCCCCATGTGGTCAAAGATGGCTGCCCCCATGTGGACACAAGATGGCTGGCAGGGGAGGACAGTTGTGGGCGATCAGGCTGGAAGGGGAGGGCAGTTGGGGGGGCCAGGCAAGCAGGGGAGGGCAGTTAGGGGTGACCCGGCCAGCAGGGGAAGGCAGTTAGGGGTGACCAGTCCAGCAGGGGAGGGAAGTTGGAGGGAACCAGGCTGGCAGGGGAGCAGTTAGGCATCGATCAGGCAGGCAGGGGAGTGGTTCGTGGGTGATCAAGCTGGCAGGCAGAAGCGGTTAGGGGAAAGCAGGCAGGCAGGCAGGTGAGCGGTTGGGAGCCAGCAGTCCTGGATTGTGATAGGGATGTCTGACTGCCTGTTTAACATGGGATCGGGCCTAAAAGGGCAATTGGACATCCCTCGAGGAGTCCCAGATTGGAGAGGGTGCAGGCTGAGCGGAGGGACACCCCTGCCTCCCCTGTGCACAAATTTCGTGCACCAGGCCTCTAGTCCTATCTAATAGAAGAGCAATATGCAAATTGACTGTACCTCCGCTACACCCACCAGCCACGCCCACCAGCCAATCAGGAGGGAATATGCAAA
This sequence comes from Plecotus auritus, assembly GCF_963455305.1. Lineage (NCBI taxonomy): Eukaryota > Metazoa > Chordata > Mammalia > Chiroptera > Vespertilionidae > Plecotus > Plecotus auritus. The sequence goes on along the minus strand of NC_137777.1, from coordinate 53,494,297 downwards.
TAAACCCAACTAAGATGGCTGCAGCCAGAGAGAGCAGGAGGGAGGCTTTGGTTTCCCTCGCAATGGAGGAAGCCAAGCTTTCCGCCTGCCCTTGCTGGCCCAGGCCTCCACTCAATGCTACAAAGTTTCCATGATAGAAGATAAATAAAGCCCAACAGAAATGGCAGCAGCCACAGAGCTGGAGAGAGCAGGAGGCTAGGGTTGCACACAGCGATGGAAGAAGCCAAGCTTCTACAGCCCTGGCCTGCTTTGGCCTCCGCTTAAGGCTACAAAGTTTCAATTATAGAAGATACATAAATCCCAACAGAAATGGCTGCCGCCACAGAGTGAGCAGAAGGCGTGGCTCTGCTCCAGGCTACAAAGTTTCAATTGTAGAAGATAAATAAATCCCAGATACCAGGGCCTCTGCTTGGGTTGCCGGGGGGCGTGGCTGGCCTGCAAACCACCACAGGCCCCTCACCCAGGCTGCCCCACACCCCAAGGGAACCCCCACACTGATCTAGGACACACTTCGGGCCAAACCAGCTGGCTCCCACTCTTGCACCAGGCCTCTATCCTATCTAATAAAAGAGTAATATGCAGATTGACCATCACTCCAACACACAAGATGGCTGCCCCCATGTGGTCAAAGATCCTGCCCCCATGTGGACACAAGATGGCCACCATAAGATGGCCAGCAGGGGAAGGCAGTTGGGAGGAACCAGGCCTGCAAGGGAGGGCAGTTTGGAGGGACCAGGGCTGCATGGGAGGGCAGTTGGGGCAATCAAGCCTGCTGGGGAGGGCAGTTAGGGGTGACCTGGCCAGCAGAGGAGGGAAGTTGGGGGTGACTGGGTCTGCAGGGAAGGGCAGTTGGGGGGGACCCAGGCCTGCAGGGGTGAGCAGTTGGGGGAGACCCGGCCTGCAGGGGAGGGCAGTTAGGGGTGACCAGGCTGGCAGGGGAGATCAGTTAGGGATGACCAGGCCTGCAGTGGAAGGAAGTTAGGGGTAAATAGGCTGGCAGGGGAGCAGTTAGGCATCAATCAGGCTGGCAGGGGAGTGGTTAGGGGGTGATCAGGCTGGCAGGCAGAAGCGGTTAGGGGCAATCAGGAAGGCAAGCAGGCGAGCAGTTGGGAGCCAGCAGTCCTGGATGATGAGAGGGATGTCTGACTGCCCGTTTAAGCCCAATCCCACTGGAATCTGGCCTAAACAGGCAGTCGGACATCCCTCGAGGGGTCCCAGATTGTAGAGGGTGCCAGCTGGGCTGAGGGACACCCCCCCCAATGCACAAATTTCATGCACCAGGCCTCTAGTATATATATAAAACTATAACTTGTATTTAGAAATCCTTATTATATTTCCAAGATATTTGGTGGAAGTTTTACCTGCCTTGCTTCATTTAGCATCTTGCAGGCATGTATAATTTCCCCTTTTTCTACAGTGAGAAAAGTGGGCCTACACTCTACAGGTCATACGTGGTAAACATAGGATTCAACTGATAGTGCTTTTTGACAATGATTTTTCCTGCTCACAAGGAACAAACCTGGATGGAAATATGCAAAGAAGAGAGAAATATGGGCAAGTGTACTAAACATAGTCTTTAGGGTTGGGTGCATACATTCATTTCTCAGACCACAAGGGCACCATTCAGTGTGGTGCAGTAAATTAGAAAAACGCAGCTTAATACCTGGGAATGTCATAGATACTGGGAATTATGAATCTCCAAAGGATCATAAAACCCTGAGCTAGAAGAAATGTTAAAATGTAAGGTAGTCTATTCTCAACTCCTAAGATTGACGGAACATAAAGCTTCTGTAAAAGATGGGTCTAACCCACACGTGTCCTAAACCTAAGCCTCTGAACTCAGAGATCCCTCAAGGGTGGAAAGTACTCAATGAAGGGGACTCTGATGCTCATCCCGAGAGCATCATCAGGAATTAGGGACTCTCAGTCAGACTTATACTTTGTAGTTGTTAAATGAGATCAAGTGCTCAAAATTTGGTGTCACATTCCTTCTTCATTGCCTTTTATTCTTCCAATGCTCTGATTATTTTATTTTCCCCTAGGAGTAGCACATTCCTTCACTTTGTTCATCTACCCATAACAATGCTTGTAAGAGGGAAGAAGATAAAGGAAACTGTAACTGAGCCATGTGCCACAGGATATTGCATGCAAGGCTTATGGTATAATAAATCACTCCTCAACAGAATGATCATAACCGTTACAAACAAGAGGGAAGAGTGTAGTTTCGCAGACGGATAAAACTTCTTTTAAGGGCCAAACCTATCACTTCTTTGAATTTACCACTCATAATCCTCAATATAATGCAGAAAGATATTCCTGCCCCTCCTGCTTTATGGGTTGTATTGTGTCAAATGAAACCACCACACGGGAGCCTCGGGGACTGAAAACAGCATGGCCCCCGCACTCTGTTCCAGCACCAGCCACGGTTAAGTGATGAGCACTGCTGACCCAGTCTTCCGCGTGGATGAAGCATGGTCTTGCCTGCAGTTGTCACCTGGACCCACCAGGTATGTGTCAATGATGCACAGATAAAGGTGCATATTGCTGAAAATTCTAGCAGAAAGGATAGGTTAGTGGAAAAAACTGAATCCACGCCATTAATACAACAAATACATTAAAAAAAGCAAACAATAAATCTAATGTGAAAATGGGTCTAACTTAAAATCCTTACTTAGCCATACATTAGTACAATTTATGAGGTTCAATGACAGGCAAAGTAAGCTCTGATGAAAGAAATGGGAATGGTGGTTACTTTTGGGATAGAATGAAAACGTGAGCAGTTGAACTTGTGGGGTCAAGGAAGTATTTTTTTATCTCGAACTGGGTAGTGGTTTAACACACATACAGCTTCCTTGAACAGTTCCTCAGATATGTGAATTTCACTGCATGGAATGACACCTTGATGACTCCTGTGTCCTGGTTACATTCTTACCACCTACTTCTTGACAACACAGACCTCTGAGATCTTTGGCCTCCTGATGGTCATTACCTTTGCTGAAAGGACATCTGGCTACATTTGATTTTCAAATTGTCTCTGTCTCTGCTGTGAGTTGTGAGAGTAAGTGCAGTTTTATAAACTATATTATCTGTCTAAGGGCAGAAGAGCAACATACACTCTGAATTTTAACTGGAGAGTCTCCTCAATGTGGTGGAACATTAAATGATGTTACTTTCTTAGTCATGTCACTGGATTCTGTACCCAAATTAAAACAACCTGGTCTCTATGGTCTCAGGGGTGGGCTCCATATTACTGAGTAATGTTAACTACTAGTATCAAATTTCAAAGACACCTGATGTTTAGGGTTATATAAATGTACTTTACGATACAGTGCCTGCTTTTTTGGTAGAATGCCAGTTGATATTGCCAATCAGTGACATGCAGGAGGGTCAAGTTTATTAATGCAGCCACTCTAATTACCTGTGCCCAGATTCTGTATTGATCAGGTTACCTGTTGACTTCCCTTCTTACTTACTTGCCTATGGTAAGACAGGAGGAGAATAGGATCAGTGCACTTATGTTCTTTGAATAAGAATATTAATAGAAGCAATAGTAGAAAACTTGTTATATTCCTTGAGTATCTTCTCTGTTCTGGCACTCTTATAGATAGATGTATATTCAACCACATCTCATTGACTAAAATAAACAAATAAGAATACAACAAAAATGCCATGAGGTAAGTAGCATTATTAAACTTGTGTTGTAAATGAGAAAATTGAGACTTGAAGTTATTAAATTTTTCTAAGGACATTTACAAAATGTTGGATCTAAAACTCCATCTCATTCTGTTGATTAATCTTCAAAAGAATAGCATAGTATACTCATTCTGACTATATTTCTGACTAATATGTGTATAAAATTTAGCCAAATTTAACATTAACTGATGTTTTTGACCACCTAGCTGTTCTTCATAAGAAGATAGAATCCCATATACATGGAAAGTGATGAACTGTAGTTCAAAATTTACTTTATATAAATAAAATAATTTGTTTTGGTGGGACTGAATTTTAAATTTGTTGAAAATTTAGATTTTGTGATCTACAATCTATACCTAATTCCTATTATATAGTAATAATTAAGCATTTGGGATATAAAGTTTTCACTTATTTTATTTCAAATGATATCACCAGTATCCTCATGAGGAAGATAATGTTTTTGTCTACAATTTGCTGGTAAAACAATTCAGAGAGGTAGAATGACTTGCCATACATCAGAAGACCTGCCAGTAGAAGATTCGGGGCTCCTATCCAGCGCTCTGGTGTTCAAAATGCAAACTCTTTCTACACACAATTTCAGCTTTTTACCAGAGGAAGACCAGTGTGGAAGTAGGTTCTTCCCTGGCATTGCAGGAAAGGAAATTCAGGGACACACTTGAAGGAGGATTTTGAGTGATAGTGGCAAGATTTATTAGAGCGCTCTTGAAAAGGCTGTCAGACCTGAGGAGGCACTCCGCTGCACGCACCTGATAGGAGCATTCTCTGTCTCCAGGTATACCACACCCCGTGTTTCATCCTCAACCAAGTGGTTCAGCTCCATCTCACTGAAGATCAAGCCCAGGTTCTGGGGCAGCGGGCCCACACTTGAGCCCCCAGGAACAGGAGAGTCAACACGGTCCAAAGCTGTGGTGCTGGTAGCCTGGCCCCAAGGCCCAGTAGACCTCCGTCTCTGATCCTGTCCAGCCTGCAGTGAGCTGCACTTCAGCCCACATGGCTGCTAGAGCGACCAGGCCTGTGTGGAGCATCCCTATATTTCCCTGGGCTTGGGAGAGAGCAAGCTTCCTTTCAAACTACTCAGCCTCTTTCCTGACTTTTCCTGGGCTTGCGTCCTTACCCTATCCTTTCTTCTCCCCAGATCTGCCTCCTCCCCTTCATGGCCACTATTTTGGCTCCTACAGCACATGCACTCAGCAAAGAAGCTTCTCCCTTAACCATTTCTCCCTTCTCACTAAGCCAGGAGAGCTGGCAGCTGTTCTCTGGGTGGTTGGAAAGCCAGTCTTTCCTGCTAGCTATTGCTGGGAATATCTGTGAAACTAGTTTCCTGACTTAATCAGGCTTAGCCAGTTCTCTTCCTTCTCTTTTGTTAATGTCTAACTAGCTCTTTTTGCTAACAAGCTGAGTTTGCTCACCCTACCTCCGAACTTCATTAAATGCTCAGCATCCGTGAGATGCTCTCAAAATACTTGTGTTCACCTTTGAGCTCTACTGTCTGGCACAGTGTTTGGTACAAAATATATTCGATGAGTATTTGATAAATGAGACGCCAGAAAGATGATTTACTTGCTGTGTCTCCATACAATTGTTCTTTTATTATTATTCACATCTACCAGCTAAGGTCTGTGTGAAAATATAGTGACCACCTACTTTTGTTAAAGTTACAATTTTCAATAAAACAAGATATTCCTTGCCACTCAAAACTGCTGTAACACTATTTTGAGTGACAGAAACTCTTCCCAGGACTAATTCTTCCAGTACTGGTCCAAATCAAATGGGAAGAATAAGTGATTATAGTGTTACTAACTTTATTTATTCAATAAGAATTTTCCTACCAGATTCTGGAATAAATCACTACTTAATCTAAAATTAAATTAGACAATGACCTCATTAACATCACAACTTACCTAATAATAGACAAACATGTAAATTGACCATACCTCTGCAACACCCACAGCCAATCAGGAGTGAGTATGCAAATTAACCCAACAAAGATGGTGGGCCTGTGGGCAGCTTGCACAGGCGTGGAGTGGCCAGGGGCAGGGCAGGATGCTGGCGTCGTCCCCTGGGCAACAAGGTCTGATGGTTTGCCTGCTGTATCTGCCTCCCAGGGGCATGCCTGAGCCGGTGGCTCCTACACGCGGTTCCAGCCACTGAGGAGCAGTCAGACCCCAGGGCCACCTTCTCTGCCGAGAACCAGGAGGCTACTGCCCCGAGGCCCAGGTGAGAGCACAGCTCTGCCTCCTGCTTTTCAGACCCACCAGGACACAGGAGCATCGCCCGGCCTTCACGGTCTCTCTGGAAGCAGCCTCCCGGGCAGGTGAGAGGGCTGGAGATCATGCCTCCGGCTCCGTGCCTTCCTGCGGGCAGGGAAGAGGCAGCTGGGCTCCTCCTCCCCTCCCCAATCCCCTCTTTTTCTAACCAGGGGCCTCACTGGGAACTTCACTTTCTTTGTTAAACAAGGGAATTTTGGACAACAATTGTCCGACCTCTGCGAACCCAGCAGGAGAACACATCTGGGGCAAGGGTGCCCCTGCTGGCCCGGGACTGGGCAGTGACTGTGCACAAGCACACACCTTTCTTCCCACGGAAAATGGACGGCTGCTCAGAGAACTCTGTGGAACAGCAGGGATCCGCTGAGCAGTTCCCGGGCATCCGGCGACCAGTCGGCCTGTGAAGAGGTTACGGGAGAAGGGTGTCTCTGCCGCAGGCACTCCTGGCCAACCCCTCTGACACCACCAACAGTGAGGTTTCGCACGGAAACCGCAACGCAGGATGAGACCTGCATTTCCTCACCATCGAGCTCTCTGAGAAACTAAGAAAGAGGCTTCCAAAGCTGTGACTGTGAGCGTTTCACACAAACCACATGACCGCCGCCTCCCCAGCCAGCATCCGGCACCTGCTATCCCACCCACGGGTCTTCCATGTCCCGTTCACCCAAACCTATGACAGCACACCTCCATCGCTGCGAGCTTAAGGGACAGTGATGGAAGAAGGCACCATGACTGCTCCAGGATGCAACAGTGGGGTGATTCAGGGCACAGAGAACTGGCCGCATTCCCAATGCCCGGATCTGGTTACTGTGTGGGATCAAGGCTCTGACTCTCCAGGCTGTGCCTTCCCCGTAAGCTAAGCACAGCCCCGACAGGCACCGCACTGCTGGGCAGCACGGAGCAGATGCATGAGACCCCCCAGCCCAGGAGCGAGCCAGTCTCAGGCAGCTGGTCATGAACTGGCCACTGCAGGGGTGGCCCTGCTGGCCGTCCCCGCACTCAATTGCCTGCCGAGGTCCTGACCCTAGAGTTTGGTTCACTCCTCTGCCTCCCCCCCCACACACTCCTAGAGACCCAAAATTATATATATATATAATCATCTGAAGATAGAATGATTCAAAAATTTCCAAATTTAAGAAAATATAGTAAAAAATATAAACCCACAGATCAAAGAAGCTCAGTGAATAGCAAGCACAGGACATAAAGAAAGCTACATCAAGACATAAATATCACATTGCTCAACACCAATGATGAAAAGAAAAATCTTTTAAGTAGTCAGAAGAAAAGAGACACACTATACACAGGAATAAACATAAGGATTACAAAGGATTTCTCATCAGAAACAGTGTAAGGGAGAAGATAGTAGAGCAACATCATTAAAGTACTCACAAGGGGGAAAATCCTCTCAATTTATAATTCTAGACTGAGTGAAAATATTTTTAAAAATAGTTAAAATATATTTTTCATTTTTTAAAGATTGAATTTTTTATCACCAGCAGATTTATAGAGTAAGAAATGTTAAAAGAAGGCCTGCAAGCAGAAATAAAATGTTGCCAGATACAAATAATGATCTATGCCAAGAAATGGAAAACACCAAGACAGTAAATGCATAGGAAGAAATATAAGAGAGTTTCTTATTATTTAGACATATTTAAAGATAATTAACTTTTTAAATAAATAATAATGTAATGTCAGTTATATAACATCTGTGAAAGTAAAATACATGACGACAATAGCACAGAGATTGCCCAGGAAAAGTGAAATTTTGTTACAGTGAAGTTTCTATACAAGATGTGAAGTGGTATAATATCCACTTGACCCTAACCAGTTTGACTCAGTGCATCGAGTGTCGGCCTGCAGACTCAAGGGTCCCAGGTTCGATTCCGGTCAAGGGCATGTACCTTGGTTGCAGGCACATCCCCAGTAGGGGGTGTGCAAGAGGCAGCTGATTGATGTTTCTCTCTCATCGAAGTTTCTAACTCTCTCTCCCTCTCCCTTCCTCTCTGTAAAAAATCAATAAAATGTATTTAAAAAAATATCCACTTGAAGATAAACCATGACAAGTTAAAATCCTATATAATAAAGAGCTAACATGCAAATAGTCATCACGCCCTCATGCCATTATGTCATAATGGCTCAGACACTCAACACTGGGGAGAGAAGAATGGGGACCAGCCAGGCTGCGGCCCCAGAGAGGGACAAGCCACCTGCTCCAGGGTCCCGGGTGCCAGCAGCTGTGCCTGTACCTCTGGCCCAGGAGAGGGACAAGGCGCCAGCAGCTGGGGCTGTGGCCTGGGAGAGGGACAAGCTGCATGCCCTGTGGTCCCGGGTGCCTGTGGCTGCAGCCTGGGTGAAGCTGCCCACCCACAGTCCCCTGTGGCTGAGGCCAGCCTGGGTGAAGCCGGCCCGGGTCCTGGGTGCCTGTGGCTGGCCAGAGGGAGGGAAGCCCGGGTCCCAGGTGCAGGGCGAGGCAGAGGGAGTTAGGGGCAATAAGGCCAGCAAGGGAGCAGTTGGAGCGATCAGGCTAGTAGGGGAGCAGTTAGGGGCAATCAGGCAGGCAGGCAGATGTGGTTAGGGGTGGTCATGCAGGCAGGCCGGTGAGTTGTTAGGAGCCAGTGTTCCCAGATTGAGAGAGGGATGTCTGACTGCTGGTTTAGGCCTGATCCCTGGGCCTAAACTGGCAGTCAGACATCCCCAAAGGGGTCCCCGATTAGAGAGGGTGCAGGCTGGGCTGATGGAACCCCCTTTTGTGCACGAATTTCATGCACTGGGCCACTAATTCAATAATAATACCTTAGCCATATATTCTAAGCAATAAGCTATTTCAACAAACTTTTAGTTACTTATTTTTTCAAGTTTATCTTACTGTTGAAAGTGTTACAGATGTCCCTTTTGTTTGTTTGTGTGTTTTTTCCATTGAACCCCTCCAACCTGTACCCACCTCTCCCAGGACTTCACCATTCCATTATCAGTGTCCATGGGCTATGCATATCTACATATATAAAACCCTAATATGCAAATAGACCAAAAGGCAGAACAACTGAACAACCGAACAACCGGTCGCTACAACGTGCGAGTGGAACATGACAGGTGTTGGCTGTGGCGGTATGGTGGAGCAGGTGAGTGGGGGCACCAGACAAAGGCGGGGTACTGGTCATTGTCATTGGGGTGAGCCTCTGGTTGTTAGTGAAAATTTTTTGCTCCCGTGTGCCATGGTTTCGCTCAGCACTCGCACCCACTGCAGGTGCCTGGTGCCAGCCATGATTGCTCAGTTGCTGTCTGCGGGTGCAAGTGGTGGCTGCCAGCCAAAATTGCCCCTCAGGGCTTCTCTACCTCCTCCTGCTCCTGAGGGGCAATTGAGGTCAGCAGCCACCGCTTGCACCTGCTGTAGGCAATGGTCCTGCTCGCACCCGCTGCTGGTGCCAGGTGCCAGTCTCAATTGTTCAGCACTGTGGGTGGGTGTGAGCAGTGGCTGGTGGCCTCTATCACCTCTGAAGGCTTCTCCACCTCCCCATGCTCCCTAGGGGTGATTAGGGCAGCAGCTGCCACTTGCACCCACTGATGGTGCCAGCTCCAATTGCTCCGTGCCGTCAGCAGGTGCGAGTGGGGCTGGCACCATCAACTAATGGGAGAGGTGGTGGCGGGATTGAGGCTGCCAGCAGACAGGAGACCAGGGGCCACAGCAAGAGGGGCCAGGCGGGGGTGTGAAGGATGGGTTGAGACCTGCCCTGTACCCACCACAGCCTTGCGGCCCACAGTTCCTTTCAAGGTGCATGAATTTATGCACTGGGCCCCTAGTATGCATATAAGTTCCCCAGTTCATCACTTCCCACCCAGTACCCCATCCCTTGCCTTCCCTCTAAATTCGTCAGTCTGTTCCATGCTTCTATCTCTGAATACATTTTGTTCATCAGTTTATTTTGTTCATTAGATTCCACATATGAGTGAGATTATGTGATACTTGTCTTTCTCTGACTAACTTATTTAGCTCAGTATAATACTCTCTCCATCACTACATGCTGTTGCAAATGATAAGAGTTCTTTCTTTTTACAGCCATATAGTATTCCATTGTGTAAATATACTACAATGATTTTATCAATTCATTTGCTGATGGCACTTGTGCTGTTTCCAGATCTTAGCTATTAGAAATTGCACTGCCATGAACATAGGGGTGCATATATTTTTTTCTGATTGGTGTTTCAGGTTTCTTAGGATATATTCCTAGAAGTGGGATAAGTAGGTCACATGGCAAATCCATTTTTAATTTTTTGAAGAAATTTCATACTGCTTTCCACAGTGGCTGCACAAGTCTGCATTCCCACCAGCAGTAAGTATACTAGGGTTCCCTTTTCTTACATCCTAACTAACACTTATCATCTGTTGACTTGTTGATGATAGCCATTCTGACAATACCTCACTGTCATTTTAATTTGTATCTCTCAGATTATTAGTAACTTTGAGCACTTTTTCAGATTTACCTTGACCATCTGTATTTCTACTTTGGAGAATTGTCTATCTAGGTCATTTGTCCATTTTTTTAATTGGGTTGTTTGTAATCTTTTGTTAAGTTGTATGAGTTCCTTATATATTCTGGAAATTAGCTACTTATCGGATGTATCCTGCAAATATGTTTTCCCATGCAGTGGGCTCTCTTTTCATTTTTTTGATCATTTCTTTTGATGTGCAGAAACTTTTCATTTTGATGTAGTCACATTTGTCTATTTTCTCCTTAGTTTCCTTTGTCCCAAAAGATGTATCTATAAATGTATTGCTATAAGAGATGTCTGAGATTTGGCTGCTTATGGTTTCTTTAAAGATTTTTATGGTTTCACAGCTTACATTTAAGTCTTTTATCCATTTTGAGTTTATTCTTGTGTATGGTGTAAGTTGGTAGTCTAGATTCATCTTTGTACATGTATCTGTCCATTTTCCCAACAACGTTTATTGAAGACATTGTCTTTATTCCATTGTATACTCTTGCCTCTTTTGTCAAATATTAATTGAGTATAATGTCAAACCTACAGTTACTATCATACTTAATGGGCAAAATTAAAACCATTTTCCCTAAGAACAGGAACAAGACAGGAATGTCTGCTTTCACCACTCTTATTCAACACTAGAAGCCCAGCGCATGAAAGTTGTGCACTGGTAGGATCCCTAGCAGCTGCCAGCTGCTGGCCCGGTACTCCCTCCCTTCCCACAGCAGACTGCCCCCTGCCACTGCTGCTGGTCACTGCCTGTGGGGCCCAATCGCCCCTCTGGTCACCCCACTGCCGCCAGGCTCCCAGACATTGAGGGAGCCTGGCAGTGGCTCTGCCCCCTGCCGCCACCACTGGTAGCCCTGTGATCAGATTGGCAGGGCATCATGTCTCCACCCGGCTCCCTCAGCACCTGGGAGCCCTGCAGCTGCGGGGTGACCGGATCAGTGGGGCAACTGGTCCCTGCCCAGCGACCAATGGCTTGCACCCACCTTGGCTTAGTGTTGCCCACTCACTTGCTCCTCCATCCTGCCCTTGTCCCGCTCTCGTGGGGCCCATCAGACCTGTAGTACCTCCACTGCCACCAGCTGCCAGCTCTGCATAGCCAACACCTGCCATGTTATGTGCCTCCCCCTGGTGGTCAGTGGATGTCATAGCAAGCAGTCAAACTACCTGCAGAACTCCTGGTTGAGGGGACAATTTGCATATTAGGCCTTTATTTTATAGGACTAGAGGCCCAGCGCATGAAATTCGTGCACGGGGAGGGTGGCCCTCAGCCCAGCCTGCACCCTCTCCAATCTGGGGCCCCTCTCACAATCCAGGACTGCTGGCTCCCAACTGCTCACCTGCCTGCCTTCCTGATCACCCCCTAACCACTCCCCTGCCAGCCTGATTGATGTCTAACTGCTCCACTGCCAGCCTGTTTGCCCCCAACTTCCCTCCTCTGCCAGCCTGGTCACCCCTAACTGCCCTCCTCTGCAGGCTTCATCGCCCCCAACTGCCCTCCCATGCAGGCCTGATTGCCCCCAACTGCCCTCCCTTGCAGGCCTGGTCCCTCCCAAATGCCTTCCCCTGCTGGCCATCTTGTGGTGGCCATCTTGTGTCCACCTGGGGGTAGGATCTTTGACCACATGGGGGCAGCCATCTTGTGTGTTGGAGTGATTGTCAATCTGCATATTACTCTTTTATTAGATAGGATAGAGGCCTGGTGCTGGGTGGGGGACAGCTGGTTTGCCCTGAAGGGTGTCCTGGATCAGGGTGGGGGTTCCCTTGGGGCATGGGGCGGCCTTGGTGAGGGGCCTGTGGTGGTCTGCATCCCGGCCACGCCCCCTGGCGACACAAGCAGAGGCCCTGGGATCTGGGATTTATTTATCTTCTACAATTGAAACTTTGTAGCCTGGAGCAGAGCCAAGCCTTCTGCTCCCTCCATGGCGGCAGCCATTTCTGTTGCGATTTATTTATCTTCTATAATTGAAACTTTGTAGCCTTAAGCGGAGGCCAAAGCAGGCCAGGGCTGCAAAAGCTTGGCTTCCTCAATCGCTGGGGGCAACCCTAGCCTCCTGCTCTCTCCAGCTCCGTGGCTGCTGCCATTTTTGTTGGGATTAATTTATCTTCTATAATTGAAACTTTGCAGCCTTAAGCGGAACCCTGGGCTGGCCAGAGTGTGTGGAAAGCTTGGCTTCCTCCATCACCAGGGAAACCCAAGCCTCCCTCCTGCTCTCTGTGGCTACAGCCATCTTGGTTGGGTTTATTTGCATATTCCCTCCTGATTGGCTGGTGGGCATGGCTGGTGGGTGTAGTGGAGTGATGGTTAATTTGCATATTACTCTTTTATTAAATAGGATAGTACTGGAAGTACTAGCCACAGCAATCAAACAAGAAAAAAAATGGAAAGGAGGAAGTAAAACTCCCATTATTCACAGATGACATGATATTGTACAAAGAAAACACTAAAGACTACACACACATACACACACACACACAAACCCTACTAGATTTAATAAATGAATTCAGCAATGTGGCATAATACAAAAATTAACACCCAGAAGTCATTGGCATTTTTATACACCAATAATGAACTCTCAGGAAGAGGAAAAAACAAACAAATCCTACTTACCATTCAAACAAAAATTTAAACATACTTAGGAATAAATTTAACCAATGAGGTACAAATCCTGTACTCAGAAAATTACAGGACATTGCAAAAAGAGATCGAAGAAGATATAAACAAGTGAAATAATATATCATGCTCATTGATTGGTAGAATAAATATCATTCAAAAGTCCATACTTCCCAAAGCAACCTCTATATTCAATGAAATCCCTATTTAAATACCAACAGCATATTTCACAGATCTAGAACAACTACTCCAAAAATGTATATGGAACAAAAAAAGACCCAGAATAGCAATTTTGAGAAATAAGAACAAAGTTGGAGGAAGCATAATACCAGATATCAAGTTATATTACAAAGCCACTGTGCTCAAAACAACCTGGTACTGGCACAAGGACAGGCATGTCAATCAATGGAACAGAAGAGAATGCAGAAATGGACCCACCCCATTATGCTCAATTAATATTTGGCAATGAAGTCAACATACTTATAAAACAAAAAAACAGAAATAACATTTTTAACCAAGAAAACAGAAATGACTCCATCTCTGCTACTGAAAATGACAAAATTCCTTTTTTTGCCCTAATATCTTCAATTGTAATGATGAGAATTATAGTATTCATATTTTGTTGTCAAAATTATAAAGGGGCAATTGAGTTAATATTTATAAAACATCCTATATAATAAAGAGGTACTATGCAAATTGACCGTCATGCCCTCTCAAAGATGGCCACCCCCATGTGGTCACAAGATGGCAACCACAAGATGGCTGGCAGGAGAGGGCAGTTGGGGGCGATCGGGTCAGCAGGGGAGGACAGTTGGGGGTGACAAGGTTGGCAGGGGAGGGGAGTTAGGGGTGACCAAGCCGGCAGAGGAAGGCAGTTGGGGGGGACTAGGCTTTCAGGGGAGGGCAGTTGGGGGAAACCAGGCTGGCAGGAGAGGGTAGTTGGGGGCAACCAGGCCTGTAGGGGAGAGCAGTTAAGGATGACCAGGCCAGCAAGGGAGTGAAGTTAGGGGTGACCAGGCTGGCATGATAGGGCAGTTGTGGGTGACCAGGCCTGTAGGGGAGGGCAGTTAGGGGCAACCTGGTCTGCAGGGGAGGGCAGTGGGGGCAACCTGGCTGGCAGGAGAGGGCAGTGGGGTGATCAGGCCAGCAGGGGAGGGCAGTTGGGGACATTTGGGCCAGCAGCACAGTTAGGTGTCTATCAGGCTTGCAGGGGAGTGGTTAGGGGCTGATCAGGCTGGCAGGCAGAAGCAGTTAGGGGCAGTCTGACAGGCAGGCAGGCGAGCGGTTGAGAGCTAGCAGTCCTGGATTGTGAGAGGGATGTCTGACTGCCGCCAGTTGGACATCCCCCAAGGGGTCCCAGCTTGGAGAGGTGCAGGCTGGGCTGAGGGACAACCCCCCTCCCAGTGCACTAATTTCATGCACCGGGCCTCTAGTGTTAAATATAAAATTACAATTTAAATATAAAAATTTAATAAAAAAAACAAAACAAAATGGTAAAGTTTGGAACATTGCATTCCATCACTAAGTACTTAGAACATATTCTATAATACATGTATATGTTCCATTATCTACATAGAAAAGTTTTCATAATCATATGCTCTCTCTTTAAATCTTTGCCATTTTATATTTAAAAAAATAACAAGCAAAAGAAACCAGAGTTGTGTTTATATAAATTGTTTCTAAATTTATGCAAGAAGCAACAAGATGTTAAAAGCTCAGCAAGTGGTAAAAATCTTTTTAATTTTTCATGGTATAATATTCTTATTGGCTCTGGATTTTATAATTTGCATTTTCATTCATTCATCTTTCCTTCAAGGAGAAAAGGCTTTAGAAGGGAGAGAAGGATGAGTTAGAAGGTAATTACCAGGCCTTGTGATAAGTGCCTTTCTGGAGAGGAGCAATTTGAAGTGCTATCTAGTTACATATCACACCATCTGATGCTCAAGGTAACACCAAGTAGTGGGAGTACATATTGGCCATAGTATCCCCATTTTACAGTTGAAAGAAGCTACAATTCAATGAGTTTAAATTAATTTTTTATGAAATTATATAACACAACATTGTTGCAATTAGGATTTAAACCAGATATTCAGACTCTGACACTGTGGCCAATTTAGTGGATGTATCTGTACTGATTAGTAATTTTTAATAATTTTGGGCTTCCAATTTCTACCCAAGTGGCCAAAATATTTGTAAGCAAACTATATTTTCTGCAGCAGGTTCTAGTAATTTAGGTGAAAATCTAGCCTTAAGGAAGGAAGTTGAAATAAAAATAATATTGGTCAATGGGTTGAAAAGCAGGGACAAATAATATTTTAAGATCTAATTAATACTATAAAGATATGGGTTCAATACCATCATCAAACAAAGTGTGTAACACATAGCCATGTGTTTACAGTTGTTAAATAATATAGAAAACACAGTGGATAAATATATTTAACTCATATAAGACAAGAATACAATGGTCTTAGAGCCAAACTAAATTGAAAAAAGTTTCTGTAGAAAAATACAACAGAATGCTACTGAATGCACTAGCTGGTTTGGCTCAGTGGATAGAGCCTCAGCCTGTGGACTGAAGGGTCCCAGGTTTGATTCAAGTCAAGGGCACATGCCTAGGTTGCGGGCTCAACCCCCAGTAAGGGTGTGCAGGAGACAGCCGATCAATGATTCTCTCTAATCATTCATGTTTCTATCTCTCTCTCACTCTCCCTTCCTCTCTGAAATCAATCCTATCTAATAAAAGAGTAATATGCAAATTTACCGAACCTCCGCTACACCCACAAGCCACACCCACCAGCCAATCAGGAGCGAGTATGCAAATTAACCCAACCAAGATGGCTGTGGCCACGGAGTGAGCAGGAGGCTTGGGTTTCCATGGCAATGGAGAAAGCCAAACTTCCTGGCTGGCCCTGGCCTCCTCTCAAGGCTACAAAGTTTCAATTATAGAAGATAAATAAATCCCAGATCCCAGGGCCTCTGCTTGGGTCACCGGGGTATGTGGCCAGCCTGCAAACCACCACAAACCCCTTGCCCAGGCCACCCCATGCCCCAAGGGAACCCCCACCCTGATCCAGGACATCCTTCAGGGCAAACCAGCCAGCTCCCACCCATGCACCAGGTCTCTATCCTATCTAATAAAAGAGTAATATGCAAATTGACCATCACTCCAACACACAAGATGGCTGTCCCTATGCAGTCAAAGATCCTGCCTTCATGTGGACACAAGATGGTCACCATAAGATGGCCAGCAGGGGAGGGCAGTTGGGAGGTACCAGGCCTGCAAGGGAGGGCTGTTAGGGGTGACCAGGTCTGCAGGGGAGGGCAGTTATGGATGACCAGGCTGGCAGGGGAGGGCAGTTAGGGGCAATCATACTGTCGGGGGAGAGTTTAGGGGTTGATCAGGCTGGCAGGCAGAAGCGGTTAGGCGCAATCAGGAGGGCAGGCAGGGGAGCAGTTGAGAACCAGCAGTCCTGGATTGTGAGAGGGATGTCCCAGATTGGAGAGGGTGCAGGCTGGGCTGAGGGACACCCTCCCCATGCATGAATTTCATGCACCAGCCTCTAGTAATCAATAAAATTGTATCTATACTAATAAAAGAGAAATATGCAAATTGGCCATCACTTCATGACACCCACCAGCCAATCAGGATTGAGTATGAAAATTAACCTCATTGCCTCCCTGGAGACTGATAGCAGGGAGGAGGCAGCTCCCAGCACAGCCTGCTTGGCAGTCTCTGTGGTGTGGAGCAGGCAGATTCTGCAGAGAGCAGAGAACCATGGGGAGTGGCCTTAGCTGTCAGTAGGACATCCCCTGAGGGCTCCCGGATTGGAGAGGGTGCAGGTCAGGCTGAGGGACATTCCCTCCCCCTTGCACGAATTTCCTGCACTGGGCCTCTAGTAAAAAAATAAAAAAGAATGCTACTGAATAAGAAAAATCCAGAAAGCTTTCACACAAATACCTAGCTGAAGTTAAAAACAAAAGTGACATTACATTTTATTGGCATAAAATAGAACATAAATATATAGAGAAACTATTATTTAAGTTGGTGGAGTTCTTAGAAATATGACAGAGCTATCCAGTCCCATATTGCTTGCATAACTCCCTTTTTCCTCCTTAATGGGGCCATAATACCTTTAGGCAGGGACCTAAAGTTTAGGAATAATTAATAAATCAATTGACCAGAGGAGAAAATCCTGACAGACCTAAAGCATATATGTATGTGCAATGAATTTTCAGCCAATATTCCAAAGAAGTTCTGTTACAGAATTGAAGAGGTCTCTGTGACTGTACACATCATAGCCTGATAAGACAGGAATGGGAGTTTTTAGCAAAGACAGTAAGGGCTTAGTTTTAGGAAAGGACCCTCACCTGGAGACATAGGTCAACTAACATCTCTAAGACCTGGCTCCTGGATGGCTTCCAGGGGATAGGTTATATAGAGAGAAATCATTAGTCATGGTGACTAAGGGACTTAGAATAGTGGTCTCTATTGATTGGCCAGTACTAGGGTAGGGGTCATTAGTCATTGCATCTGGTCCTGATGTCAGCCATGGTGTCGCTCAATCTGGTTTCACTGCTTTTCTGGGTCTGGAACTGAAACACAACTGAGGCCTAGATGTTACTTTTAGTTTGACTGAAACTCTATCACTGTGGTCAAAAAACCCAGGCTTTGTTCTGGAGGTTATTGATAATGGTCAGAATCTCATTGTTCCAAGGGCTTCATGATATGCAAAGGGAGAGGGAGGCAAGTTGCCGTGAACTTCATGGTGGGGTTCAGGATCTGAAGGAGGGGTTGATGGACAAATGAAAATACTATAAAAGAAATATGAATTTAGAAGGCATTGGGGGCCAGGTGGAGACCTCTTTCTTGAGGCACACCAACTTCTGGCCTGGTCCACTATTTATTCACTTGAATACACATTTGCCCTTTAGTAATGCATACAGGCATATCAAAGGTAAAGTTTGATAAACAGTAAAACCATTATCAGGTTAGGGAATTGCTTTGAGTCACCACTATCTCAACAGATGAGGTGCTTAGCATCAGCCTTGCTAATGCCCAAGGTCCATTGGCCTTCCACGTTCATTGGTTCAATGACAGAACTGGCAAACGGTGGCTTCCCGCAGCAGGTGAGTCAGGATTCTGGATGAGGCCAGTGTGAATCAAAAGAAAAGAAAGGAGAAATGGTTATGTTAAAGAAGTGAAGTTTGTATATCATTACAGTTCAATGGAGAAAGAAGCTTTCTGAATAAATGGAGCTGGATATCAAAAACATGAACATCAACACCTACCTAAAACCATTCTCAAATATTAATTTGATATAGATCATAAACCTAAATGTAAAACAAGTGCTTTCCAAAGAAAATATGGGGAATGAGGGACAGTAGCTTTGTGAACTTGGTATAGGAAAATAATTTTCACACAGAACCCTGGAAGCACTAACCACAAAATAAACAATGATACATTAGATTTCACTTCAAACACTTCTCCTCTTCAAAAGGTACCATTTATAAAATGAATATATAAGCCAAAGGAAATATTTATATTACACAGACCCATAAAATAACATATATCCAGAGTTTATAAAATATAAACACAATAAATCACTCCCAAAACAAAATACATGGGCAAAAAGCACTAAACAAGGGAAGATATATGAATGACAAATTATTACATTAAAAAGTACTGGATCTTCCAAAATGGTGATGGATTAAGTGGAGGCTACACTGACACTGTCCCAGGACCAAACTGGAAATACAACTAAAATACAGAAGGACCACCCTGAAAAATCAACTGAGAACTAGCTGGAGAGAGCCCTGATAAGCAAAGATGGAAAGTGGAGATCTCATAGAAACTGGTAGGAAGTGCAGAGGTGAAAAAGGACTGCCAGGGATACCACAGACAGCAGTTGAAGTCCCAGAGAAATATATAGTAAAAAATTTATACCCCATATTGCTCAGGGTTTCTACTGAGCAATATGGGGTATAAACCCATAGCTGGGCTCCCTAGCTCAGAGCACGAGAAGTGAGAAAGGTGCTCACATGATATCTGCCTGTGAAAATATTAGGGTTGCTGTCTGCCAGCAAGAGACAGCTGAAAATGCAGGCACCCTCTTAAAGGGCCAATACAAATAATTTGGTGTGCACTAACTCACCTTAGCCTCAGATAGAGGGAGGGCAGATCAGACTGGAGCTGTGTGAGGAAAGTCCAGGGTTGGGGGCTCTGGGAATGGAGCTCAGAAGGCAGCCACCCCGGTTTCCTGTGCTGAGTCATTGCCTCCTATAGCACAGGGCATCTTTCTCCTGTGAGCATTTGCTAACCAGGTGTTGTTTGCCTGAAGAGAAGGCAATTGAAACACCCTGTTGGAAGATATCACTCCCCACCCTGTGGTTGATAGCCTGAGACTAATCAAAGCTAGTAATAATATGACTGAAGGCAGAGGAGGATCTCTAGAAACCTTGAGTCTTTGCCTGATCTAATTCAGAGCCCAAGGCTAGGAAAAGCAGACCTTGGTGCATATCTTGGTCCTTCCCAAAGGCATCCAGCCCTAGCAGGCAGAGCCACAAGCTGTGGATTGCTGATAGATTCAAACATTACTGAGAGCCTTTCATGAACAGTGTTTGACATTTCCCTGCACTAGAGGTGGGAAGTATTAGCAGATATACCTAATACACAGTCACAAGTCCAAACAGGCATTGGAAATGGGGAGACAAAACAAAACAAAACAAAAAGCCAAAATGAAAGAATAAGAACATTCTCTAGAAGAAGAGATAAATAAAATGGAGATAAGAAATTTATCAGACATAGAGTTCAGAATAATGATGGTAAAGATGTTCAACAGCATGAGAAAAGATATAGTAAATATGAAGAATGCCATAGCATTAAGAAAGAACACAAAGGAAGGAATATACAGCAGATTAGGGGAAGCTGAGGATCTGATCAGTGAAATAAAAAACAGGGTAGAAAAAAAATCACTCAATCTGAGAAACAAAAAGAAAAAAAAAAAACACATTGTAAAACAGGACATCTTAAGAGACCTGTGGGACAACATGAAATGTAACAATATCCACATAGTAGGTGTGCCAGATGTGGAAGAAAATGAGCAAGGGGTAAAGAATAAGTTTAAAGAAACAATAGCAGAAAACTTCCCTAACCTGATGAAGGAAAAATCACACAAGTTCAGGAGGCACAGAGAGTCCAAAGCAAGAAGAACTCAAACAGGCCTATGCCCAGACACATCATAATTAAATGCCAAAAATGAAAGACAAAGAGAGGATCTTAAAGGCAGAAGGAGAAAAGCTATTTCTTTTTTAACCTACAAAGTATCTCCCAAAAAGCTGTCAGCTGATTTTTCATCAAAAACTCTACAGGACAGAAAGGAATAGCATAAAGTATTCAAGGTAATGAAAAGCAGGGATATGCAACCAAGATCCCTCTATCCAGCAAAGGCTATGATTCAAAATAGGTGGTGAAATAAAGAGCTTCCAAGAAAAGAAAGGCCAAAGTTTACCACCACCAAACCAGCACTGCAAGAAATGCAAAAAGGACTGTTGTAATGAGAAGAAGAAGTATATATATATATATATATATATATATATATATATATATGGAGAGAGAGAGAGAGAGAGAGGGAGAAAAACATAGTCATAAAGACTTAAAATGGCAATAAATGTAAATGGATTAAATCCTCCAACCAAAACACGTAGGGTAGCTGAACAGATATGAAAATATGACCCAAATATATGCTGTCTACAAGAGACTCACCTCAAATTAAAAGACTCACACAGGATGAGAGTGAATGGATGGAACAATTTTTTCCATGTAAATGGAAACCAAAGAAAAGCTGGGGTATCAGTACTCTTATGTGACAAAATAGACTTCAATAGAAAATAAAGGCCACTATATAATATTAAAGGGATTGATCCAACAAGAGGATATAAACCTGATAAATATATATGCACCCAATATAGGAGCATATATATATACATATATATATATATATATATATATATATATATATATATACGCACATATATATACACATATACATATATATATGTATACACACACACACACACACTTCTGGAGACTTTAAGGGAGAGACCGACAACAATGCAGTCATAGTAGGGGGTTTTAACACCCCACTGATTTCACTGGATAGATCTTCCAGACAAAAAGTTAACACGGAAAAGTGACTATAAATGACACACTGGATCAGATGGATTTAATTGACATTTATAGTACATTTACCCCAAAGCTGCAGAATATACATTCTTCTCAAGTGAATATAGGTCATTCTCAAATATAGACCACATGTTAGGGCATAAAACAAGTCTCTACAAATTCAAGAAGACTAAAATCTTATTAAGTGTCTTCTCATATCATAGTGGAATGAAATTAGAAATCAACTACAGTAAAAACACTCAAAAACATTCAAATACATGGATTCTATAAAGCATGTTAGTAAACAATGAATGTGTTACCAATGAGATCAAGGAAGAAAAAATAAACTTCCTGGAAACAAATGAAAATGAACACACAACTGCCCCAAATCTATGAGACACAGTGAAAGCAGTCCTGAGAGGGAAGTTCATAGCACTATAGGCCTACCTCAAAAAATAAGAAAAAGTGGTAACTAAGTATTTAACCCTGCAACTTAAAGAATTAGAAAGAGAAAAACAGGAAAAGCCCAGAGTAATTAGAAAGAATTAAACAAAAAATATTAGAGCAGAAATAAATGACATAAAGGCTAAAATAACAATATAAAAGGTCAATGAAACTCCGATCTGGTTCTTTGAAAAGATAAACAAGATTGCTGAACCTTCAGCCAGACTCATCAAGAAACAAAGAGAGAGAACCCAAATAAATAACATCAGAAATGAAAGTGGAGATGTAACAACTGACACCACAGTTATACAAAGGGTTGTAAGAAAATACTATGAATAACTATATGCCAACAAATTGGACAACCTGGTAAAAATGGAATAATTCCTAAAAAAATAAAATTTTCCAAAACTCAATCAGGAAGAATCAGAAAAATGGAATAGACCAATAACAACTGAAGAAATCAAAGCAGTAATCAAATAAACTCCCAGCAAACAAAAGCCCTGGTCTAAAAGGATTCACAGGCAAGTTTTACCAAACCTTCAAAGAAGAACACTTATTCTCCTCAAACTATTCCAAAAAATCCAAGATAAAGAGCACTTCCAAACTTTTTATGAGGCCAGCATTATCCTCATTCCAAAACTAGGTAGAAACACCACAAAGAAAGAGAATTACACAGATGCTAAAATCCTCAACAAAATATTAGCAAATCAGAACCAGCAATATATTAAAAAGATCATACACCATGAATAAGTTGGAGTTAATACAGGGATGCCAGGCTGGTACAATATTCTCAAATAAATAAATGTGATACACCACATAAACAAATTGAAAGACAAAAATCACATGATCAGATCAATAGATGCAGAAAAATCATTTGACAAAATCCATCACCCACTTCTGATAAAAAAAAAAAAAAAAACTCTCAGCAAATTGGGAATAGAGGTATCATGCCTAAACATAATAAAGTCCATATATGACAAACCTACAGCCAAAATCATACTTAATTGGCAAAACTAGAACTATTTCCCCTAAGAATAGGAACAAGACAGGGATGTCTGCTTTTACTACTCTTATTCATCATAGTACTGGAAGAGCCTGCCACTGTGATCAGACAAGAATTAAATATAAAAGTCATTCAAATTGGAAAGGAGGAAGTGAAACTCTCATTATTTGCAAATGACATGACATTGTACATAGAAAACCCTAAAGACTCCACCAAAAAAACTACTAGATATAATAAAGGAATTTGACAATGCAGCAGAATAAAAAATGTATACCCAGAAATCATTAGCATTTTCATACACCAATAATGAATCCTCAGAAAGAGAAACTAAAAATATAATCCCTTTACCTTTGCAACAAAAAATTAAGATACTTGGAATAAACTTAACAAAGTATTAAAAGATTTGTACTCAAAAAGTTACAAGACATTGAAAAAGAGATAGAAGAATATATAAACAAGTGAAAGATTATACCTTGTTCATGGATTGGTAGAATTAACATCATTAAAATACCCATAGTACCCAAAGTAATCTAAGATTCAATGCAATCCCTATTAAAATGACAACAGTATAGTTCACAGATAAACTAGTAGAATAAATACTCCAAAAATGTATATGGAAGCAAAAGACCCTGAATAGCTACAGCAATCTGGAGAAAAAAGACCAAAGTTGGATGGATCACAATACCAGTTATCAAGTTATACTACAAAGCTACTGTACTCCAAACGGCCTGGTACTGGCACAAGAACAAGCATATAGATCAAGGCAACAGAGGCTCCAGAAATTGACCCAAGCCATTACACTCAATTAATATTTGTGACAAAGGAGGCAAGAACATACAGTGGAGTCAAGACAGTCTCTTCAATAAATGGTGTTGGAAAAATTGAACACATAAAATGCAAAAAAAAAAAAAAAATGAAACTCGACCACCAACTTACACCATACACAAGAATAAACTCAAAATAGATAAAAGACTTCACTGTAAATAATGAAGCCATAAAAATCATAGAAGAAACCACTGACAGCAAAATCTCAGATATCTCTCATAGCAATATATTTCAGGATACATCTCATAGGACAAAGGAAACTAAGGAGAAAATACAAAAAATGGGACTACATCAAAATAAAAAGCTTCTGCACAGCAAAATAAACCATCAACAATGTGAAAATGAAGCCCACCATATGGGGGAACATACATCTGTTAAAGGATTAGTATCCAAAATATATAAGGAACTCATAAAACTTAATCAAAGAAAGACAACCCATTTAAAAAATGGGCTGATGACCTAAATAGATATTTCTCCAAAGTGGACATACAAGATGGCCAAGATACATATGAAAAAAAAATGCTCAAAGTTACTGATCATCTGAGAGATGCAAATGAAAATGACAGTGAGGTATCCCCTTGCACCTGTCAGAATGAATACTATCAACAAATCAACAAATGACAAGTGCTGGCCAGGATGTCAGAAAAGAGAACTCTAGTACACTTCTGGTGGGAATGCAGACTGGTGCAGCCACTATGGAAAACTGTCCTCAAAAAATTAAATATGGAACTGCCATTTGACCCAGTGATCCCACTTCTAGGAATATATCCTAAGAAGCCTGAAACACCAATCAGAAAGAATGTATGAACCCTTTGTTCATAGCAGCACAATTTCTAAAAGCTAAGATCTGGAAATAGCCCAAATGCCCATTAGTAGATGAGTGGATAAAAATGTCGTGATATATTTACACCAAGGAATACTATACAGCAATAAAAACAAGGATCTCTTACCTTTTGAGACAGCATAGAGCAATCTGGAGAATATTATTCAAAGTGAAATAGGCCAGGCATATTAAGAAAAGTATCATATGATCTCACTCATATGTGGAAACTAATGTACAAAATAAACTGATGTACAAAATATATTCAGAGATAGAGAAGCATGGAACAGATTGATGAATCTCAGAGGGAAGGTACGGGTGGGTGGGTGCAAAGAAATCAACCAAAGAACATGTATGCATATATGCACAACCCATGGACACAGGCAATAGGATGGTGAAGGCCTGGGGTGGAGGATGGGGGCGTGCTAGAAGGGGTCAATTGGGGGAAAAATTGGACATATATAATACTTTCAACAATAAAGATTTCTTTTTTAAAGTGCTCAATATTGTTATGCATTAAGAAAATACAAACTAAACCACAATTATATACCTCCACTTACTCACTGGCTTGGAAAGAATCATAGAAAACTTAACATCACAGGTGTTGGTGAGGATGTATTACAGCAGAACTCATACATCACTGGTGAGATAGAATAGGTACAACAACTAGAAATTTGACTAAATATACACCTACCCTGTAACCCAGAAATTTCACTCACAAGTGTAGTTCTAAAATGTTGGCTCGCTGACATGGCTCGCTGCTGGTTGAATGTTGAACAGAAGGCCATGGTTGGATTCCCAGTTGGGGCACATGCTTGTGTGTTCTGTGTCCATCCAGTGTGGGGTGTGCAAGAGGCAGCCAATCAATAATTCTCTCTCATCATTGATGTTTCTATCTCTCTATCCCTATTCCTTCCTCTCTGAATTAAATCTATAATAATAAAAATGTAATATGTTAATTAGACTGGACATCCTTCCGGATGACCCTTTGTAGAAAGCCAGGATGAAGCCAGGGTTATGAGGGAAGCCCTGGTCCCAGGTGCCAGAGGGAAGCCAGTGCCAGCAACCGGGGAAAGGAAGGCCTGCTCTTGCATGAATTTTGTGCATCGGGCTTCTAGTAAAAATATATTTTGAAAAATAAAAGTAATAAGAGAATGTGAACACCTGTCCACAGAAAAAATTCTAAAAGACTATATTAGCAGCTTTATTCATAACATCTTCAAACTAGAAATAACCCTGACTTTTATGCACTAGGAAATGCTCATATTTCAGTATATTGATACAATGGAAGATCACTCTGAAGAAAAAGTGAGTCCTGCTGATGTACATGAGATTAAGGACAAACACCAATCCCAACAACACAAAACTGAGTGATCCCACAGCTGAAATCTAGTCCTGGCAAATCAAAATTAGGAAAGAAATTAGACTATTGGAGGAGGGGTTGGACAGGAGCCCATAGATGGAGAGATTGTGAGCAAGGAGCTTGGGGGATGTCAGGATGGTTGATATCTAGAAATGGAGCCAAAGGTAAGGGGGAAAGCTTAGTTAAAAGAATACAAGTTAACATTGGCCTGGAGTTGCATTTAATGTGGCCCAAATCCTAAATTGCCCCTTTGTGTAGGAGATCACAATACAAATAACATGCAATTTACATTTAAATATGCGAATAGACCTAAAATGGCTGAATTGGAGGATTGAAAAGGGAAGCTACTTAAATGTGCTAACTTCTTTTTGTTGGTTTGAAAGGGAACATGACCTCTTAGAATGTACAATGAGACCAGTTTCACAAAACTGTCTGCCCTCTTGTTTCTATAGTGACAAAGCTCCCTCTGTAGCCGATACCTGTTTTTGTGAAGCAACTCAAATTTGAAATGCAGCAATTCCATTTTCACTTTTTCATTTTCTAATAAATGTAGGTAACTTTAACTTTAATAACCAAAATAAAAATACAAAATAAAATATAAACATGTGAATATAAAACAAATATATATTTTATATTATAACATACATAATTATTAAAATAAATATGTTTAAAATAAATCATACATGCACATTTTGTGTCTATACTATTTTTGGTAAATATAAATAACCAAGGGCTCATATTCCATCTGTTTTGCACCATTCTCCTGTGATGGGATGTCTTATTTGGAAGAAATGTACCTGGGTTTAGTTTAGACATAGCCGAGAAGTATGATAGGGGACAACTGTTTCCCACACTGCTCTGAGATGACAGTAACGATTCTATCCAGGGCTCCTAGAGAAATGTTCAGAACCACAGGTGTCAAGAAACAACTGGAAAATAGAAGGTATTTTTCAGAAATCAAGGAGACTCAGCTTCCCTCAGTGTTCCAGACATTGGGGCATTACACTCTCCAGGGAATCTACTCTGTATGAAAGAAAAGAATGCCAATGGAAGGCTATACAACCTGCTGATACTTGTATTACTGATTGTGGAAACCAGGTGCTGAAAAATTCAGCCTGTTAAATGTCCCCTTCCCTGTGGGTGAGTAGAGGGCTATGTGGCTGGTGGAGAGGAGCAGGTGTTCTGGGAAGAAAGGAAGCAGTCAAAGGGTAAGGGCATTGGATAGATTCATGCAACGTGGTTTGGTTTTTCTTCTCTTATTAGCTGAAAAATCCTGAGTTTCAGTGCCTCGGCTGCAGCCTGGGGAAATTTAGAGCAATGCATACAGTTGTGGTAGTTAAATGAGACATCACCTCTAGAGTCCTAGTGCATCCCTGTCATATGTGAGTAGAGATAGCAGCTCTTCTACTGATGTTTGGCTCTTTCTTGGTCTTGGTCATCAGTTGGAGCATTAACTGTTAAAGTAGCAGAGTCAGTACATGAGTCTGGTTACTTTTCTTTCTCATTGAAGTGAGAAAGTGTATTTGAAAGAGGTTATGAATTAGAGGAGTGGGGAAGAGGAAGTGGCTGCCATGTGCTGTTCTATTGGGTGGATGGGGCAGGAATAAGAGCAGCCCCCTAGAGACTCAGCAAACAGAACCAGAACCAGTGCAGGATGTTAGCTTCTCAAAACATTGATGCTCATGATCATAAACTTTGGCCAAAGAACAAGTTGTAAGAAGAAAATGAGATTAGAGTGCATGTTCAGAGTATTTTGGCCTCTCTGAACTACTATCAATTAACCATTTCTGTCTGAAAAAAAAAATTATTTTGGTAAGATGTTCCCTGTAGCTCCATGAACTTTTTCTTTTTCTTCAGTATCATAGCTTCTCATCAGACTTAGCTCAATGTCTGGTGTCCATACTTTTTGCTTTTTGCTCATGAATTAAATTTGGAGGCAGAATGATTGAAGTTGGATGAAGACTATGTTCTGCATACTAAAGCCTTCAGGGTCTCCTCATGCTAATTAAAATCTGCTCCTGTAGCTCCTGTTACTATTCAGTAAAGATAAAGCACAGAAGTCAGAAAGAATAATAAATACAGAAGCACTTCCACATGAAGTAGAAAAGACCTCCTAAAATCCTCTCTCCTATAAAATAAAAAAGACACTGGAAAGCCCTCGCTGGTGTTGCTCAGCGGTAAGACCTTCAGACTGCCCACCTAAAGATGGTGGTTCAATTCCCAGTCAGGGGCATGTACCTGGGTTGCAGGTTCATCCCCACCTCAGTTGGGGCTGTGAGTGGGAGCAACCAAACAAAGCAAAGTCAAAGTGTCTCTCCCATGTCAATGTTTCTTTCACACCCTACCTCTCTCCCATCTACTCTCTCTCTCTCTAACAAAAAAAAAAAAAAAAAAAAAAAAAAAAAAAAAATATATATATATATATATATATATATATATATATATATATATGCTGAGTGGCCACATTTTTATGATCACTGAAAGCATAATAATCTGGCAACTCAGTGGATATCCTATATAATAAAAGGCTAATATGCAAATTGTCCCCTTTACAAGGAGTTCGACAAGCAGGCAGGCCGGCCAACAATCCATGTCCCCTCCCCCTGGCCAGGCTGGCTGGACCGCAGCCATGCAAGAATTCATGCACTGGGCCTCTAATATTCTAGCCAATAAAAGAGTAATATGCAAATTAACCATCACTCTGCTACACAAACAAGCCACACCCACCAGCCAATCAGGAGCGAGTATGCAAATTAACCCAACCAAGATGACTGAGGCCATGGAGTGAACAGGAGGCTTGGGTTGCCCCCATTGATGGAGGAAGCCAAGCTTTCCACACACCCTGGCCAGTCCAGGCCTCCACTCAAGGCTACAAAGTTTCAATTGAAGAAGATAAGTAAGTCCCAGATACCAGGGCCTCCACTTGGGTTGCCAGGGGGTGTGCCCTGCCTGCAAACCACCACAGGCTCCTCACCCAGGCCGCCCCATGCCCCAAGGGAACCCCCATCCTCATCCAGGACACCCTTCAGGGCAAACCAGCTGGCCCCCACCTGTGCACTAGGCCTCTATCCTATCTAATAAAAGAGTAATATGCAAATTGATCATCACTCTAACACACAAGATGGCTGCTCCCATGTGGTCAAAGATCCTGCTCCCAGGTGCACACAAGATGGCCACCACAAGATGGCCAGCAGGGGAGGGCAGTTGGGAGGGACCAGGCCTGCAGGGGAGGGCAGTTAGGGGTGACCAGGCAGAGGAGGGAAGTTGGGGGCGACTGGCCTGCAGGGAAGGGCAGTTGTGGGGGGACCCAGGCCTATAGGGGAGGGCAGTTAGGGACAAACAGGCTGGCAGGGTAGTAGTTAGGCATCAATCATGCTGGCAGGGGAGTAGTTAGGGGGTGATCAAGCTGGCAGGCAGAAGTGGTTAGGGGCAATCAGGAAGGCAGGCAGGTGAGCAATTGGGAGCCATCAGTCCTGGATTGTGAGAGGGATGTCTGACTGCCCATTTAGGCCTGATCCTACTGGTTAGGGGCAATCAGGAAGGCAGGTAGGATAGGCCCTAAACGGGCAGTCAGACATCCCTGGAGGGGTCCCATATTGGAGAGGGTGCAGGCTGGGCTGAGGAACATACACCCCCATGCACGAATTTCATGTACCGGGCCTCTAGTATATCTATATATCTATATCTATATCTATATCTATATCTATATCTATATCTATATCTATATCTATATCTATATATCTCCTTTTGTGAAGATTAACAACAAACAAACAAACAAAAGCCAGCCAACCAACAAAACAAACACAAAAGACAACAGAAAGCTTTTAAAAATCAACATTTTCAGAACTCTGTATATTAACTAAGGGCTTGCAGAAAGTGGAAGAGAGTTCATTCAAAATTCTTTCAGTAGAACAGTGAGCTTGAGATATTTAATGCCTTACCCTTAATCAGCTCCAAAGTCCCGGGGAACATCAGCAGCCAGCAACCTTGGGAGGGGCAAGCTAGGTTTGGAACAACACAAAATGTTCCATTCCTGGAAATTTGTCACAATTTGATCTGCCTTTTGACTCCCATGAAAATCTCTACTCACGGGTTTGGTCTTGATTATTGCCTGACCAAATCTTTTCACTGAGGAAAGACCTTCCCCAGGGCTTTGTAGAGACAGTGCTGATAGTGACCTCAATGCTACCGTGTTTCCCCGAAAATAAGACAGTGTCTTATATTAATTTTCGCTCCCAAAGACGTGCTAGGTCTTATTTTCAGGGGATGTCTTATTTTTCCATGAAGAAGAATACGGTACACATTTATTGTTAAATGAAAATAAAGGAAATTTATTACCTGTATACGGTACGGTAGTACGGTAGTTGTCAACACAAACCAGACAAACTGTGAATCCTACAGTATCAAGAATTTACTCATTTATTCAATGACAATCATGTCATCATCTTCTGGAACATCATCATAACAATCCAATTCCTGAATTTCCTGGTGAATTTCTTGTGACTCCATTTCTTTCAGAATCAGTGGACCAAATCGCTCATGTTTAGCAATAGCACTGTCTTCAAATGAGTACTTCTTGTCAAGGTAGCCTGCTCGCAGTGCATTTGCAATGCAATTGTCAGTGATTTTCTCCCATGAATTCTTCACCCAAGTCACAACTTCTTGCAGTTTAGGTTTCACAAAGTTTCCACGCTGATTTCTCTCCATTCTATTTTCAATGTAGTCATTAATTTCCATGCGCAAATTGTCTTTGAATGGCTTGTTTATTGCAATATCAAGAGTCTGGAGATAGGCCGTCATTCCTGCGGGAATCATTATCTGATCTATTTTTCTTTCGTGAAGAAATGTCTTCATGTCTTTAGCGCGGTGAGTGCTGGCTGCATCCCAGACTAGCAGACCTCTTTGGCTCCCTCGCATAACAAGCGGCAGCATTAAATCGACCCACTTCCTTATAACTGCTTGTGTGGCCCAGGCTTTTTCAGTTTCAAGAATAAAAATGCCCAAAACGCGTTCAATCTTTTCCTTCTTGCCCTTAGAAATGATTAAAGGTGGGATTTTAGTGCCATCCAGATGAATTGCCAAAATACAGGAAACACATGCACTTTCATAAGCAGTGGAGGGAATGTACGCTAAGGAGGCACCCCGCTGTTCAATTGTTGTTTGAGATGATTGGCCCATAAACACTGCAGTTTCATCCATAGCAATCATGTTGGAAAGACTGTATTTAGAGAAGTCAGCATCATCAATAAAGGACTTGAATGCAAGTGCTCGCTTAATAACTTGAGTATCTTCCAACCTAAACAATGTTGGTAGATCTTCTTAAAGACTGTTCACTTCGCTGAAGGAAATTATCCAGCCACTGTTGTGATGCTTTGAAGTCTTCGGGGGCTATGTCAAACTGTGGTGCCATTGCAAGGGCAAATTCTTGAATCTGAGCCCTATTCACAACCAAAGCCTTTGCTCTCCTGTCAACAACCCATTCACAGATCAGGTCTTCCAGCTCAGAAAATAATGGTTGCCGACCTGATCCACATTTGCACTTTTAAGCATTTCCCTTGTCCACTTGTTCAATGAGGTTACCATACTCTGCTCGCCATTTTCGGACCAATCGGATACTCAACATCTTCTCTTTGCAGAAAGCAGTAAGATTTTGGCCCCAAGAGTCTTCCACGATTCCTTTCTTGTACTCCACGGAGTAGCTTTTTCTTTTTGTGCTCATTTCTAGGGGTAAAAAAAAGGAATTGGGGTATCAAGGTGGGGGGAGGAGGATCACTCAAAATGGCACAGGAGAATCAGAGGGGGGATTACCATTTTAGTAACTCCTTTTGATCCTCCTGTGCCATTTTGATTGTCCCCTCTGACCCTCCTGTGTCATTTTGATTGCCCCCTCTGATCCTCCTGTGTCATTTTAAGTGATCCCCCTCTCTCCACCCCTGTGCCACTGAACACCTTCACCAGACATCCCCCCTACCCCTTTATCAGACATTTACCCCCTGGGGCCTGCCTGGGGACTGTCACTGGGCTTGCTGGGGCCTGGATCTGGGCTGGAGCAGGGTCTGCCACTGACTGAGAACCTTCAGTCATCATGAAGGCGGCCGCGAGCATCATGTAGTGTCACCAGAGACAGACCAGCACTCACCACCTTCGCCGCGTCCCGTCCGCTCTAATCCTCCTGTTCTTCTACATGCATCTGCGAAAGTCTCCTCCTCTCTCCCGCCCCGCGCTCACCGCTCACTCTGACCTCCGCTCCGCCTCCGCACAGCAGTGATGTCAGGACTAGGCGTAATGTCACTGGTTGCTAGACGCAAGTTGGGGCGGCCCTAGCGACCAGTTTACGGTAAATTAATTTTCATTCTGAGACAGAGCCTGGGGGCCTTATTTTCGGGGGATGCCTTATATTTCACTCAGAAGGAAACCTGTAAGTAGGTCTTATTTTCGGAGGATGTTTTATTTTTGGGGAACACAAGGATGGCCAATACTTGAAAAGGAAAATATGGGGAGAAAAATGTCCATATGGGGCTTGACAGGCTCCCACGTGTTCTTGAAGATCTAGCCAGCTGTGCTCATGAGCAGGGCTGTGTGCATGACCAGGAAGATCCTGGAAGGTCCTACAGTCTTACTTTCGGCTGACACCCAGGCTCTGTGCCCAATAGAAATGAAGGCTGAGCCATTAGAGTTGCATCACCAAGGCCTCTTGGAAAAAGGTGAAGGCATTGCATAGGGGAATTTAAGGAAATATCTACCCAGTTAACTATCCAATTAAATACCTATCCAATTAAAATTGGATGCAGAATGATTGAAGTTGGATGAAGACTGTGTTCTGCATACTAACTTCTTCAGCGTCTCCTGATGCTAATTAAAATCACTGAGCTAACTGAGCAGAGACTTTAGAGGCTACACACCATGAAATGTACAGAATTAGTTCAACAGAGTCACTGAACCAATAATAAGCAACACCAACAAAAACAGCAAATTCCAGGGGTTGGGTATTATTTCTAGACAAGGCCTTCAAATTATGTTATGATATAATAATAATAATAATAATAATAATAATAATAATAATAATTGCCCTTTCCAGGTAGCTCAGTTGGTTGGAACATCTTCCTGGTATGTCAAGGTTTCTGGTTTGATTTCTAGCCATGGGATCAGGGCACATACAAGGAATGCATAAAGAAGTGAAACAAAAAACCAGTGCTTCTCTCTCTCCCTTCTTCTCTCTTTCTCTCCAATCAATCAATAAATAAAACATGTAAAATATCCCATTTTAGCCAAAAACTTTAAGAGATTCAGAAACAAGATAATGTGGCCATATATAGAAAAAGAAAGAAAAAAATAGTCAATGGAAACAACCTCTGAAGTTGGGTAATACTCCAAAGCAGGCTAAATCTAGAGAAATCTTCTCTAGAAGAGTCTATCTAAAATGCATGTTTTGGGGTGAACACTTGCTTTTTGGTATGTGTAGAATGCTCAATTAATATTTTAAGTATATTGAGAGTAAGAATGCTTATCAGGTAGTTGAGCTGTGTTGGTTAGAATAAGTGGTTTTTCTAAATTAAGACAGACAAAGTTCTCTTTAATGACTTCCTTA
Organism: Plecotus auritus; assembly: GCF_963455305.1. Lineage (NCBI taxonomy): Eukaryota > Metazoa > Chordata > Mammalia > Chiroptera > Vespertilionidae > Plecotus > Plecotus auritus. The sequence goes on along the minus strand of NC_137777.1, from coordinate 53,461,013 downwards.
AGCAACAAATACTAAGTACTGACTTTTCTAAAAATGTAGCTATTGTGATTGGGATATGAGGAATGTAAAGTATAAGATCTAATGATTCATAGTGAAAAATAGAACAAATTCCAGCTGCTTTCAATAACTCTATCTAGTTTTAATTATATTTTCTGTAGCTGCATGTTCCTTAATCTTGGTGAAGTAATCAATGCATTGTTTTTTAAAAAATGTTCAATTCTGGTTAATAACTGGTCAATGTTTACTAATATGCTTTATCTCCTTAAATTATTATAAACTACCACAATTAAAGTACCTTTAAAATATACCTATTGACACTGGGCAATGCTAGAAAGTAATGTTAGAAAAAAAGAGCTATCCTACCACAGAATGTGCTCTAAGAATCCCTCAAAGTTTTTATTTGTATATTTCTTTTGAAATTTTCTAGGAACACGATTAATACAAAGCAAAAAATATATATATTTTTTGTTGACACTAAAGTTATCAAGGTCAAACACATAGAATTCTAAAAGTCTTAATGTCACCAATCTTTAAAAATTTTACTTTTGCATTTGTTTAGTGACATGTTCAACAATTATGTTCTCTTAGAATATACGTCAATGATTATGCGGTTTCATTAAGAGATCATGAGATGAATACCACAGCATGATATAATGTGATTCTGGATTGACTAGGCTAGGGAAAGGTGTGTTTTTAAATGACATGTTATAAGGTCAATTAACAAGTCCAGTTATGCTAAGTTGTTATTGCTTTTTTAATTTAGATTTGTTTTGTATAAACCATGGAATACCTACACCAAAATCATCTTGGTAGAACTCAGGACTGCATTTTTGACAACTTCCTTGGGGCAATTTAATTAAAGATTTGAAGCCAGAGATGTCTGCATGTGGGCTACAAATCGGGGGGGGGGGGGCGGCATTTGAAAAAGGTGGAGAGAGCAGGTGAGAAGATGTCATCTCTTCTAGTGGGTTCCACATGGAGCCAAAATTGCTGTGACATGATAAAGATTTCAAAGGGGAAACCACAATGGCCAAGAGAATTGATCTCTACACAGCTCAGCTGCAAGGACACATCTATGATTCCAACAAGTGACCTCAGTCCTGGGACATGGAACACATATGGTGGCCATTAAGAACAACCATGAAACCTAGGTGAGAGGAAAAGGACCAAGAAGTGGCTTGTTGTGGATAATAATGAGTATAAATTGGATAATTTGGGCACCAATTGATAGAAAACAGTCCAATAATTTTGCTAGAAGGACTACAGTCAATTTTGAAGATAACATATAAGACAGTGATTAAGCTAATATATAGATAAGATAATTAAGTCATAGATAATTCTGTATGTACTAGTGGCCCAGTGCATGAAATTCGTACATAGGGGAGGAGGGTGTCCCTCAGCACGATCTGCACCCTCTCCTATCTGGGACCTTTTGGGGGATGTCCACCTGCCGGCTTAGGTCTGCTCCCCCCAGGAGTCCTTAGGAGGCGGGAGAGGCTCCCGCCATTGCCGCTGCACTTGCCAGCCATGAGCCCGGCTTCTGGCTGAGCAGTGCTCCCCCTGTGGGAGGGCACTGACCACCAGGGGACAGCTCCTGCATTGAGTGTCTGCCCCCTGGTGGTCAGTGCGTGTCATAGTGACCAGTCATTCCACAGTTCGGTCGATTTGCATATTAGGGTTTTATTATATAGGATGTTTTTAAACCCCCTCCCCCTCAAATCATTATGGCCCAGAGAGATTTGTTCTTTTTTTCTTCACTCTGAGAAATAAAAAAGTAATGCAGCCTATCTCAGGAAATTTCCATATAGCTTATTTTTGGATGATAAAAACAAATGTATTAGAATAAGTCCATTTTACTCTTTTTGGCAAGATAATAATGGAACAGCAATTCTGCGATAAGTGATAAGTACATTAATAAGTCTAGTGGGGCCCATAAAACATCTAACAAACAGTGGCTCCTGTTTAAGAAGCTACAGTTAAGGTATAGTGACAGCCATCTGGAAAGTTAATATACGATAGAATTAGATAATTATCTAATGGTAGTAGAAATGAAAAATGCTATACAAAATGCAATGGGGATGCTCAGAAGAGGTTTTATTAGGGAGAGAACACGATGAATACACTGACTTATGAAAATAACCCAGTGGTGACCAGCCAGCTGAAGTAGAGATGGCAAGAGAAACTCAAGAACATTGGGAAGTATATGCAGTTCTCTGAAGGAAGGCATTTTCAAGGAGTAAAATTTGACAAGGCTTGTGAATGAGTCAAGAAGGGCCAAGAGGTTGAGGAGTGAAGGTGAGTGGAGGAAAGACTATTGTGCTGTTCCATATTATATTCTGTTTTTCACATTGCATTCTTTGATTTTCCATTAACTTACAAATAAAGTGCTCCATTTCATATCAGAGTGAGTGTATTTATTCTCTACAGTCTAACACTCCCCATAGAGCAGATATTTTGTAAAAGTGTCTAATGCATTCTTTTCTATTTGTATCAGAAGGTTGCTCACAGACGACTTCCCAGGCCTGTAGGTGATCCAGAGTCTTCATTGTGCTGACAGCTCTCAAAACTAATTCAATGTATATCTACGGAGTTCCTGAAATGCCACATTCAGTGCTGGCACTGGGAATGCAGTGGTAAACAAAACTGATTACCATTCCTGTTCTCATGGAGACTCCTTGTCAGGGAAAATCCATAGTCAAATTCATTTTCTATTCGTATTAAATTCATACATACTCCCTGCCTACTTTAATTTCTCAAGTGGCCTATTGATTTCTGTTCAGGTTCTAATTTTCTGTATACACAAGCATATTCAAGGTTATTGCAAATGAACTAACAAGTTCAAAGGAGCCACAATGTGAAAGGTAGGTAGTTAATCTCATTCAAATGTCCAAAAGTAAGCCAGGATTCACCTAAAATATGGTGTGAACTTCTCACTTCATTTTACTTGGATAAAAATGCAGAGAAAAAAGACTATTCACTACCATGCTTATTTATAGGTCTAAGATAAGATGAGGTGGGAAAAAGGTAATCTATCACAGCATTTTTAATTGCTTGTGTTCACTGCATTTTTATGGTTCTCCTTTTTCATGTGCATTGATTTCTCTCATGTTGCAGCTCAGAAAGCTGTAAATGATGAATGATAGTATTCACAATTAAGCCATTAAGGCAACATAGTCGTACAATAATATGAAGATATATTATAAAGCCAGTCCCAAGTAAAGAAGTTGTGGAAGTTTATTTTTCAATTTTCTTCTGCAACAATTGTACAAAAGACCCGGTATTGACCTAATTCTGTGCTTATATTCACTACAGTGGCCATGTCCTTCCCAAATGTGATTAAGTTTCCTTTCACTCCTGGTATCTGCTCCTAAAATATTTTAATTATTTTAAAGTATCTTCTTAATGAAAACCAGATACGTGTTTACTTTTTAAAAATTAAAGATAGCATTTCCTAATAATTTATAAGTACTTTAAAATACTTTGAGACCCTCACCATATAATTAGTTTGGGAATAAAAAGGAAAAGATTTTGTTCAGGGCATTTCTAATGTATTTTTGTCATGAATTTTCCATGCCGGTATTATCTGGTTTTACCCTCATGAGACAAATCATTGATTAAGTAATCCACAAATATTTATGAGCCTCTATTAAGAGCTACCAAATGTTCTGATTTCTTAGGATTGACATGAGAGTTCAATAAGGTCTTGATTTCATGTGTGAGAAACGTAAAATGGAGAGAGAATACAATATGACAGGAAATTCCGAAAGCAGTGAGAGCAGGTGGAGAGGCATTCAACCCACACACATTTCCCTTTATTCCATTCCACCATATTCTAGGCACCAACCCATACCCAGTTCTCATCCTACAAAGATTTATCAGTCATTGTCAAAGAGCTTGTCCTTGGATGAAATGTATTCTTTCCACTTGTAGTCATAGTAATCAATATCATCCAAAATATATATCTTCATGCGTATGTGTATGTATAATATAAATGTGAGGGGCAACAAGTGTTTATTTGAGATCCAAAAGAACAGCTATTGCGGAAGCACTGATTCAGGAGGAACCCAAACAGGAGGAGAGGACAAGGCGTATTGATGAAAAAGGGAAAGGGACTTGTTACATGACTAAGAAGGAGGGGCTATTTATGTGTTCATTTAAGCTAACATAGTGATTCTGATTCTAAACAATGGCTTTATTTGCAGTCTAGTGGTCCAAACAAACAAGTGTTTGGATTATTTTGAGGCCATGTATTTCAGAATTCATATAAAAGCTAACATGTGTGATTTTATTTGTTGCAGTGATATTTCAGAGGATACTATCTCTCACATCACATAGGGTTTAAAATGAAAACTATAGGGATGGCAACGGGGATATTATTGTCAGGAACCAAGGCAATGCTTGCAGTCTCTGAAATGCAGTGATTCTTGGAATTCTCATATTGTTATCATTGCTTTAGCTACCAGGAGGTTTAGAGTACAACTGTTACTTCCCTTTTTCATGAGCTTTTGTTTCCCCCAAATGGTCCATTTTTTATGTATTGTCTTACATGATTTTATGTATTAAACAAAATACAAATGCGTATTTCATATGTAGTTTTCTCTATTGAGGACTTATGAACAAATTGGGATATTAGCAACAAAATGAAAATGATATACTGTTTCATTATTTTTTATAATTTCTAGTTTTTCGTACTTTTGCAATGATGTGATCTGATAATCCATGCTTGTGGTATTTTTCAATAGGATATTATTCATTTTTAAGCTGTTGCTAATTTATTTCCAATAAATATAATTGGAGGCCTGCTGCCACTCGATGTTATTCTGCTGATGTGCAGGTAAACTTTCACGACAGAGGCACAGCTTAATTCATCAGCGTACAAAGAGACTATGGTTTAAGGATCTGAAGAAACTGTGGTTGATGTCACTGTGGAATAAAACAGAGAAAGAAACCAGAGCAGCTAAGGGTCCTTATTGAAGGATTTTGCTTTCACCTCCTTGAATTCTCTCACTATTGATGACTCATGCTCTTGGCAGTGTGAGAGCCTGTTGGCTTCCTTTCACTGATTTTTTCACCTGCTCAGCATTTTTGGTGGCTGTGCAATGCTTCACACTAACCAAGGCAGCCTGTATTGGGTGGATCCAGTAATGCTTTGGTAAGAGTAAGGATTAAAGTGACAGCTCAGAAATGAGTAGACAAGGTTTGCAAAATATTTCAGTGAAAAGCTATCATTTCCTTCTGTTTGTGTATGTGTCAGTCAACTTTTAGTTTATAAAAATAGTACCTTCAGAGAGTTTGGGATAGTTAGGAAAACAGCAGAAAACGTGAAGATATAGGAACATCCCTGTATGTTGGGAACATTTTCCCCACTCAGTTCAATATTAAAAGCATTAAGGGCATTTGGAAGCTTACCTTATAGATTATTATTTAATACTAATGTATTGGTCAGATGTGAGTTCACAAACTCAAATGTTTAAATTATTTCATTATATCTTAAATTTTGGTGTGTTCAAGCAAGTTTTACTATACCTTCTCTTTTCAAATTATTAGCAATAGTCATAAAACCAGGCTTAGTGTTGTTTGTGCTCAGTTAGAAGGATTTATACAGTGTTTCTTATAATTAAACTAGAGGCCCGGTGCATGAATCTGTGCACCAGTGGCATCCCTCAGCCTGGCCTGTGGGTTCAGGCTGGAACCAGCTCTCCGACATCCCCCAAGCGTCCCGGATTGTGAGAGGGTGCAGGCCAAGCCGAGGGACCCCACCGGTGCATGATCGGGGCTGGGGAGGGATGCAGGAGGTTGGCCAGCAGGAGAGGGACCGCAGGAGGGCTCCAGGGCTTGGCCAACCTGTCTAGCTCAGTCCTGATCAGCTGGACCCCAGCAGCAAGCTAACCTACTGGTTGGAGCACTGCCCCCTGGTGGTCAGTGCACATCATAGGGAGTGGTTGACCTGTCAACTGCCCCCTGGTGGTCAGTGCATGTCATAGTGAATGGTTGACCAGGCAATTGTCTGCCCCCTGGTGGTCAGTGCACATCATAGCGAGTGGTTGAGCGGCCTTAGCGTATCATTAGCATATTACGCTTTGATTGATTGAACAGATGACCAGACGACCAGACACTTAGCATAGTAGGCTTTTATTATATAGGATGAACTTTACTATTTAGGTTCCCGTAACATGAATAAAGACTTGCAAACCAGTTTGCATATTTGAAATGCCGGGTGAAGCTATAAGAATAAAATATCGAGTTTCAGTGACATTGTTGGCATTTTGCAGGGCATGTATATTTGATAATGCATATTGAGTGATATACTTTTAAAATTGGAAATGTTGACGAAACGGGTATTGTTGTTCCTCTGTACTTATATTAAGCTGAAAGCACATCACTGCCTCATTGTTATTAGAAACAGACCGTGGTTCTCTTAACAGTGGCTTATAAAGATATGGCCCTTGTAATTACAATTTAATACCTCATAATCTGGAAAACTATGAAGTTACTTTTAACCAGAAAATGAAGAATAAATACACACAGCAGGTCTTTAGAAGGTTCACTTAATTCCTGATATTGGATCAAAATTAAAATTTCTTGGAAAAAAACACAACTGCATAAACCTTTATTTATGTGATATGAAAAAAAAATGTTATTAGTGGCTTAGAGGTATTTACTTGTGGAGTGCAACAAAGTTCATTGAATACAAGGATTTCGCCTTATACTTTTTTCTTCCAAAGAGATAGATATTGCTTAATAGTTAAGAATTTTGACTACATGCACATAATATACATACCTGATAAACTGTAAAAATAAAAGAAAATGTACTTAGTAAGAAAAACATAAAACATTCCATCAATAATCAATTGCAAACTTTTATTTCCCATTTTATACTGTAGCTACCAAGTCACCTTCCAGACACCATTGGAAAGTTAGAAGATCCTCCATATTTTTTAGATTCTTCAAGGTAAGTTTCTTGAAAGTTTTTGAAACCTAAGATTCTGACTTCTGAAATCACAGAAATCCATTTAAAATATAAATTCCTAATGTCAAGGACAATGAAGTGAACTATACATGAGATGTGAAAGTTCAGGGAAAACAAAAACAAATGCTTTAGTAAGTAAATGCTTTGGTTGACAAAAAAAGAAACTTCGATAGAATAAAAAAGTAGTTATAATCAATAATTGGACATTAAAATAGCATGTTAGGTAGCTTTTAAATATTTGTGTTTGTTATTTATTTATTTATTTGAGAGATATGTTTAATTACTACTTAAATGAATATAATATGAAAGTTACAAATAACATTTTTATGATACTTTGTTTTTTACCTTGCAGATATAATTGTTTGACATCTAATTCGGGAAATGATTAATATGTTGGCCAATGTTGTATTGATTTTTATCTACAAGGTGTATTGATTTTTATCTAATGTTTATTTTATCAAATAAACATTTTTTGTTTGAATCCTTCCACACATTGCAGAAGTCTTATCTCCTTGGATATTTTTGTTTGTTTGTTTTGTTACCAATTTTAGAGAGTGAGGAGGAGAGAGAAAGACAGAGAGAAACATCCATGTGAGAGAAACAGATCCATCAGTTGCATCCTGCACATGCTCCCACCGGGGATCGAACTTGCAGCCTGGGTATGTGCTCTGACCCAGAATGGAACCCGAGACCTTCTGGTGCATGGGACAACGTCCCAACCAGCTGAGCCATACCAGCCATGGTTCTCTTTGAATTTTTAAGCTTATCCTTTTCTCTTTTTTTTTTTTTTCATTTTCTTTTTATTTTTTATTTTCTGTAGCTCCCATATAGCCATAACAAGTATTAAGAAAAAACTATTAATCAAGATAACTATAAAATATTTACATTTATTTGATTTAGGGATACTTTTTAAAAAATAAGTGATTATCTCATAACAAGGAAGCTTTTACAGAAGAAATTCTATAGGTATAATTTTCTGCATATTTTAAAAAATCACTTATATTTTGCTTATTTTCCGAGATAAATTTATGGTCAGTTACTGCTTGTTGGGTAATGATATTTCAAATACTTTTGAAGATACTTGGGAAAACTAATGTATACTACTTATTTAACACAGAAACTCCTCATTTGAAATTGTTCATATTACTTACATAACAGTTACTTCATATAGGTTTATAGATAGTGACAAAAATAACATTATTCATTATTTTTATTGCTGGGTTAAAGTTCAAAATAAAGTATGTTATCTCTCTCTGTTTTTTTTTTTTTTAACGAATAAAGTGAATACCAATCTTGATTCTGAAAGCTATTCAGAGAAAATTTCAAGTTGCTTCTGATATCTAATTCGAGTCTGGCTTCCCAAAGTTAGCTCACATTTGGGTTTCCAAAATTTAATTGAATATTTTGCCCTCTATTATTGGTTTATGTCTATATTTTTCAGTAGTTTCTATGATACCATTTTTAGCTGAGATTAAATAGAAGAAACTTGGAACTTCAATGTGTAACTTAAAAGTTTGAACTGATTTTTGTTACTCTTCACTGGAGGATATTTTTTCCATTGATTTTTAGAGAGAGTGGAAATGAGGGGGAGAGACAAAGAAAAACATCCATGTGAAAGACACATGGATTGGTTGCCTCCGGCAGGCATCCCAACCTGGTGTCGGGGATCAAGCCTGCAAATGAAGTATGTTCCCTTGACCCTGGAGCCTACGACCCTCCAATCTGAAGGCTGACACTCTAACCACTGAGCAAAAACGTCTAGGGTGGAAGTTTGAACTTTTTTACAGCAGTTTTTAATCCAAAGAGCTTTGAATAAATTCTAATTCATTTTGGGAGTCTTTTCAAACTTCCTTTCTGTGAAAAAGTGTGTCCTTACTTCTTTAATTCAAACTTATAAAGCCATCTTGACTTTTAATGAGGATAAAAGTGAAAGCTAAAAATTTAGAGATAATATTTTTTAGTATAAGATTAACAAACAATGAATAACTAGGACACTGTTAGGGGGCTAAGATGGGACTTTGTTCTTCTTCTTACATAAGACAGTGTTTCCTCCCTTGTCATGAATCAGAAAGACCAGGCATTCCAATTACTTTTTAAAAGAGGTTCAGGCTGTTTCACTGAAGTTGATAACTTATTACTCAAGGAGCAGACATTCTCACTGATTCGGCCTTCCTTAGTCTATTTAACAAATACCTCATAATCCCCAGGTAACTGGACAAGATCATTAGAGTTTAAGATGATCCAACTCTCAGTAGCAGTGAGTCTGTAGGAATTAATCAATATGCAACCCCTAATTTTCCATCATTTAGATGAAGAGCCACATGGCTATGAAATACAACAGAAACAACTACACTTTGAAAACAGGGCTCTGCTAGAATTCCTCACACTATCCCGATTCTTCCTCAGGTGCCTTTGGTGGCATGTGTGCATACTGGGAGACCACCTGGATTACAGAGACAGTCACGGACCAGGGTGTTGTACACTATTCCCCACGGCTTTGGGAATGCTTGTGCCATTTTTTTTATTCTTTTACACTGAGTGTTAGATTAACATCAGGATTAAAAGCTGGACCCTAGTATAATTGTCACATTTGCTATCTAAATCCTTGTTATCTGAGGATGGAAATGTTAGGGCCTAGAATATTTTGTACTGTAAGCTACTTGAAATGATGGAATCACTGAATGCGAGCATCTCTCCTCCTGTGGCAAGGAGAAGCAGGGGTCTGCGTAAGCTTCGGAGGAGAAGTGGCTCTCCATTCCTGCTGTGGGAAAGAAATTGATTTTCTCAGCAGATATGGAGGATTATATTCAATTGCAGATATGCAGCCCACTAACATATTTAACCAGATTAGAAGTTGTTTGGCTCTAAACCTACATAAACTGTGACTATACAATTATAATAATGACAGGAGTATGTATAAAATGTTTGCGAATCTAGGAGTGGACACATGGTTTAAACAGATAGGTGACAGGTGTGTAATACTTTTTAAAATTTTTATTAAAATGTATTTCTCTGTCTTACATCATTTTTAAAATTAAATAGCTCTCATGGTGTTCATTGCATTAATTATAAAAATCTTATGAACACGAGTGAGCCATTTTTCAAGTAGTAACTACTAATGAAATTTTAGATGCATTTGAAATGTGAACCCATCCTTTCTAATAAAGAGGGAATATGCTAATTGACCATCACTCCATCACAAAGATGGCTGCACCCACAGCTGAGGCCAAGTTCCCATAAGGAGCCTTAATGAGCAATCAGCAGGGAACTGAGGCTACACCCTCCCCCGCCCCCATGGGGCTTGACAGGGGACCTCAGGCCATGCCCCCTGCCCTGGTGTCAGGCTGGGGGCCCTCAGGCTGCTCCCCCCACTCTGGAGCCAGGCCATGGGACCTGAGGCCATGCCCCCCGCCTGGCGGGGCTTGACAGGGGACCTCAAGGTGCACTTCCCATCCTGGTCCTGGGCTAGGGGACCTCAGGCTGCACCCCCCACCAGGTGGAGCTTGACAGGAGACCTCAGGCCGTGCCCCCCACCCCAGCACTGGGTCGGGGGACCTGAGGCTGCACCCCCTGCTTGGCTGGGCTTGACAGGGTACTTCAGGCCCTTCCTCCCACCCAGTGGGGCTTGACAGGGGACCTCAAGGTGCACCCCCAGTGCTGGGTTGGGGGACCTCAAGGCATGCCCCCCACCCTAGTCTGGGCTGGGGGACCTCAGGCCATGGCCCCCGTCCTGGCTCTGGGCCAGGAGACCTGAGGCTACACCCCCTGCCCAGTGGGGCTTGACAAGGGTGGGACTTGCCAGGTCTGGATCTAGCCCAATGGGGAGGGCAGCCGGGTCTGGGTCTCAAGTGATTTTGAGGCACATGTGGGTGGGTGGGGACTTGACTCTGGGTCCCGTGGTGCGCCCTAGACTCTGACAGGAGGAAGGTTTTTGTATACATTTTACTAATTTTCTTTCATCTCTGATATTTCTATTATAGAGAAAGGGCAAATAGCAATATTAAATTATTTTCTCTAATTAATCCCCTTCTAATGTACACGAATTTTGTGCACCAGGCCACTAGTAGGTTTTATAAGCCTCTCAGGTCAGAAGCAGGGTGTTAAAGATAGTGGCTCTTTAGCATTATCAGAATACCTTGATTTTTCTAAATTCCAATAATAGTTAGATACTCAAAAATATCTGGTAATTTCAGCAGAAAGAAAGAAATTGTTCCATTTACACATCTAGACAGTGTAAAAGTGGGAATTCAAACCTAGATCTGCCTCGCCTGGAGTCTGAGCAGTTAGCATAATCTGGGTGCACAGTAGGCCTTCAATAACTGACATGTCTTTGTGATTTTCCTTTCAGGTGTGCGTTCTGTCCACTCAGAAACAGAATAGAGATCCGTTAAAAAGTACTCAATCCTGGTTTAGCCTCCTAAATGGAAATGCACAATGTAATATAATTGTTATATGAATTCATTGTTAATGGCCCTGGTATTGTTTAGTTATTCATTTATTTTATTGAACAAATGGTTAGTTTTGTACCTGTAATATCCTAGGTTCAACAAATGCTTATTGACTCTTAAAATGTGAGGTAAGACACACATATGCACGAGCACACACACACACACACTGCATGTGTGTGCTTATAGCTCTCCTTCCTACTCTTCCAAATGTAGTTTATGTTCCATTATTAATATTGCTTTTCTTCAGCAAATATCTTTCAAAGGTATCATTTTTCTGGACTGAATATTATCCTATGTTTCTCCCTAAAACTCCACCACCTTGGTATTCTACTCTCTTCAAATAACAGCCTTCTAACATATTGACCAAAAGGCAACCATTTGCTAAAAGGCTTAGAGCAGGTAAAAAATCACCCTCAACTCCCTCTTTGAACTCATAATCCATTTCTCCCCTTGGAAAACCTCACATAAAACCCTGTCCTGTAGGAAACTAATGTGGGAAGATGAAATGTTATGGGGGAGGTTAGTCCCTAAGTTTCCATCCTGGGTGAACTGCAAACATTTTGTTGTTTACACTGGTGGGAAGGATGCTTAGGAAGAGGTGATATTAGTCTCGGTGACAAGGATGAGGGACTGTAGTGCAGCAATAGAAATAATTCAGAGTCCTGCTAACTCATAAAAATATCTAAAACACAAAAACCAAAACTGCCTCTCACTCCTTTCTTCAGAAGCCCTTCTGCTTTCAGTCAGCAGAGTTGAGTCCGACTCAGCTCTGCCTCTCTCCCTGTTGCAGTAGCCGTGAGGAAGGTCTGCCTGGCCTGCCTGGTGTGGTCCAGTGCATCTGAGCTCTGACCAGCCCTGTGCAGGCCCTTCCACTGGGAAGAGGCACCTGCAGCTGGGCTTTTGTTTCCAGGAGTTTGTGTTTGTGAGCTTTGGAGTTGTGCATCTTCATGGATGATGTGGTTAGAGGGGCTTCCTAGGGACAGAAACCACAGCTCCAGGGAAACAGTTTTGTGAGATATTCACCAAAACAGAACTGGGCATCTGCTATCCAAGTTCTCTGGACATTTCTGTGGCCAGTATTCTTTGAGGACTGGGCCTGTTATAGTCCAGTTGCAAAGTACAGAACCAATGATATATCTTGACACAACAATAACCCCCCTCTATAATTATATCCTAGTTTTGTTTTATTTGTTTGTTCTTTTGCATGCACAACTTGGTCGATCTTAGATACAGTATGAGGCATGAACTCTTTTGACTACTGGTTTGTCTCCATATCAGTCACTTTCCTGGGCAATGCTAGCACTTACCAACACAGGCCTATGGAACGCAGTACCTTCCATCATTATGATGGCATAATGAGTCTTTAGAGATAAGGGTGAGCTTTCCTGTGTTAGGTCCTGTATTTGTAATTTGTTGTTGAACAACAAATTACCACAAACATAACAGCTTTAAAAACACATGTTTATCTCGTAGCTACTGCAGTTAGGAACCCAGAAGTGGCTTAGCTGGTTCTGCATCCTCAGCGTCTTTACGCAGATGAAATGAGGTTGACCAGGGGTGGGTCTCACCTGAAGGCTTGACTGAAGAAGGATAGTGTGAACAGGATTGTTGTTCCTATAGGGCCATTGGAATGAGGTCCTTGTAGGCTAGTTTATAGTGAGCTATTGGCTGGCAGGCACCCTCAGTTCCTTGCCAGGAGGGCCTCCAACATAACAACTTGCTACATCAATGACAATAAGCAAAAGAGTGCCTTCAAGTTTAAAAGTCTCAAAGGAATGATAATGTCTTTTAAAATATTTTAAATCTAGGATACTGTAATAACTTTCCTTATCACTCTAATTATTATACTACTAGAGGCCTAGTGCATGAATTTGTGCATGGGTGGGGTCTGACCAGCCCGCCCTGATGGGAACCCATTGTGACAGGCTGGTGCGGGGAAGGGGCTGCAGGTGGTTGGACAGCTGGCCCCCCAATCGGGGTATTGGGGGCTGGTTGTGGGTGGAGCCAGCCTGGAGGGGCACTACGATTGGGGCCTGGATCATGCCAGTTGCCTGCCACAGTGCATGTCATAGCCACCAGTTGTTCCAGTCGTTCTGGTCATTCCACCATTCTGGTCACCGGGCTTTTATATATATAGACTAGAGGCCCGGTGCATGAAATTCGTGCACTGGTGGGGGGGGTGTCCCTCAGCTCAGCCTGCACCCTCTCCTACCGGGATTGGGCCTAAACGGGCAGTCAGACATCGCTCTCACAATCCAGGACTGCTGGCTCCTAACTGCTCACCTGCCTGCCTTCCTGATTGCCCCTAACCACTTCTGCCTGCCAGCCTGATCACCCCCTAACCAATCCCCTGCCAGCCTGATTGATGCCTAACTGCTCCCCTGTAAGCCTGTTTGCCCCTAACTGCCCTCCCCTGCAGGCCTGGTCCCCCCCAACTGCCCTTCCTTTCAGGCCCGGTCGACCCCAACTTCCCTCCTTTGCTGGCCTGGTCACCCCTAACTGCCCTCCCCAGCAGGCTTGATCGGCCCCAACTGCCCTCCCTTCCAGGCCTGGTCCCTCCCAACTGCCCTCCCCTGCTGGCCATCTTGTGGCAGCCATCTTGTGTCCACATGGGGGCAGGATCTTTGACCACATGGGGGCAGCCATCTTGTGTGTTGGAGTGACAGTAAATTTGCATATTATTTTTTATTAGATAGGATAGAGGCCTGGTGCACAGGTGGGGGCCAGCTGGTTTGCCCTGAAGGGTGTCCGGGATCAGGGTGGGGGTTCCCTTGGGGCATGGGTCGGCCTGGGCGAGGGGCCTGTGGTGGTTTGCAGGCTGGCCACACCCCCCAGCAACCCAAGCAGAGGCCCTGGGATCTAGGATTTATTTACCTTCTATAATTGAAACTTTGTAGCTTTGAGTGGAGGCCTGGGTCCACCAGGGTGTGTGGAAAGCTTGGCTTCCTCCATTGCCTGGGAAACCCAAGCCTCCTGCTCTCCTGTGGCTGCAGCCATCTTGGTTTGGGTTAATTTGCATACTCACTCCTGATTGGCCAATGGGCGTGGCTTTTGGGTGTAGTGGAGTGATGATTAATTTGCATATTACTCTTATTAGATAGGATTACCTAAATCAGTGGTTGGCAAACTTGTTAGTCAACAGAGCCAAATATCAACAGTACAATGATTGAGATTGCTTTCGAGAGCCAAATTTTTTAAACTTAAACTTCTTCTAATGCCACTTCTTCAAAATAGACTCGCCCAGGCCATGGTATTTTGTGGAAGAGCCACACTCAAGGGGCCAAAGAGCCGCATGTGGCTCTAGAGCCAAGGTTTGCAGACCACTGACCTAAATGATAGGATTGTTGTAAGAAAGAAGTGAGGTAATTTAAAGTACTAAAATCCTGGCTGAATGTCCTGCTCTTGTTATTGGCAAAAAACATCATTTTGGGTGAGAAGGGAGACAAGGACAGGAGGACGGTGTATGGCAAACTGATTTTAAAAAGTCTAAAATTTATCTTCACATCATCTATCTGTATGTTTTGAAATGTATCAGGGACAGTGAAGCAATTAGATCAGGAGACAACTATCCTTTAATAAAAGGAGGAGGGATGGGTGCCTTATACCACACAGGGCCCCTGGAGAGTCCCCAGGGAAGGTCAGGAGGTGACAGGAATGAAGGATAGCATGAATGTGGGGTTACTTGTGTGTTGTGGAATGCATGAGGGTGAGCAAGCTGATTTCAATAACTGCAGCCTCCTATGCTCTACAGAGTTTTTCCCTCAGGGTCCAGGGCCGGGCCTTGGTAACTCAGGTCAGTGCTCTCACCTGCAGGTGGGAGAATGGACTAGAGATAGCTGCTTATCAAAGCCTTACTCACAAGCAAACTGTTTTCTATCTACAAATTTGAATTCACTAAGTCTGAGAGGATAAGTCCCTCCCTGGATGTAGATAGTCCTAAGATGCCAGGACATCATAAAATAGAGAAAATAAATAGCACAATTGCAGAACTGTGGCCTAGTTTCAGTACAATAATGTAAAGGATCCACATTCATTTGATTAGATCAGTGGTTGCCAAACTGCGGCTCGCGAGCCACATGTGGCTCTTTGGCCCCTTGAGTGTGGCTCTTCCACAAAATACCATGGCCTGGGCGAGTCTATTTTGAAGAAGTGGTGTTAGAAGAAGTTTAAGTTTAAAAAATTTGGCTCTCAAAAGAAATTTCAATCGTTGTACTGTTGATATTTGGCTCTGCTGACTAATGAGTTTGCCGACCACTGGATTAGACTAACAAAGTGGTTTAAACCATGAAAGTCCAACTGCCTGAGATTGAGTGCCAGTTTCAGAACTTTTCCTCTTTGATCATCAGTGCCCCTGTTTTCAGGATAATAGTTCTTACTTGATATGTACATTTTAACACTAAATACAATAAAGTGAATAAACTAATTACCCCAGTGCCTTGTTCATAGTGCATCTTCAGTAGCTATGACTATCGTTACTGATGATAGATAGTGTCCTTTTCAAGCCCTATGACTGCTGTTCAAACCCTTCAGTATCCATACCTTCCTGTCTTGGCACAGAAGTTGGGTGGGAGGAATGGGGGTGGCCACCTTGCCTGGGACCTCTCCACCCACCTTGCCTGGGACCTCTCCACCCACCTTGCCCACCCATCTTTTCCTCCAGAGTTTGGAAGGCTGCTGGCCCCAGCCTTAAACATATCTGAGTATCTCCATCCACAGTGTAGGAATCCACTGATACCCAGGCTCGGGGCAGATGGGAAAGTCAGGACGCCCATACTCTGCATCTCTCATTAGCAAGAGAACGTAGCATCAGTAGCAGTGTGGAAGGCCAGAGATGTCATAGCGCCTGAAGGCTGTGTCCTGGTGATGGAGAGAACCCCGTTTTTCTATGAGACACCGTGTTTTGTGTCTCCCCTCCCCCCTAGGTTTAGTAAACACAGTGAAGACATTTTATTTCCTTCCTCTGCTGTGGTTCTCACTTTCTCTGCTGAGCAGGGTGCCAGATGCCTTAAAGTTCTGCAGCCAGAGTGCCAGGAGCATTATAATCAACTTGTCACTTGGTTTCTCCTGAAACCATTAGGAGTTAGAGGGTGGTAGTCCCCTGTTCTCACCACACCTGCGGACACTCTTTTATGTGCCTGGATGTGAGGACCTTTTGCCCTTGAACCTCCCCTTCCCTTTCCTATCAGTTCAATCCATTTAAACACACCACCACTTAAACACATAGTCCCGTAACAGAGACTCGCCCTGTCTCGCCTTTATTCCTTTCAGCACCGCTTTTTCATTTCTCCTCCCTTTTCCAGTGCTCATCATGGCCAGGTGGCCTTTTGAAAGAGGATGTTTGCAGGAATAGGCAGGAGACCTGTGACCACCTGCTGGAGGGACGGCTTGCCTGCTGCTCTTCTGATTACCTGTGCCAGGATGCGGCAGCTCTTCAAAGATGTAAGACGAAGGCTGCTCAGAGGGAGACTGAACCAGGGATCAAGAGAACTCGGGAGAGAATCGATGAATTACCCACTGCACTTACCTCCCCTCGGCAGCAAATTTAGAAACAGTAGTCTTTCCAAATTTATTGTGTCTGGAAGTCTCCCTGGGCATCTATCATAGAAGAGGAGCAAACCAATGGATATTTGCTGAATGTCTTCCTGCCGTTCAATTTCCTCTCACTGCAAATGTTTTTTTGTTTTCAAATCAGACCCTAGGTTTTAGATGTAAGGTTCTATTTAGGAAGATACATATTTTTATTTTTTAGAAAAATGGAAAATTCCTTCCCTGTCCCAGCTCCATGCCTGGTATTCGGAGGGAATAAGGCACTGTGAGTGGGCTAATGAGGGAGGGCAGGGAGATGGGCAGGCGGGCGGGGGCCAGGGGGGCACAGCGAGCACTGGACAGAGAGCCTGCTGCAGTTCTAGCCTGCAGCCTCCATGATACACATCCTAGATCAAAACAGCACCCCACACACACAGGGCACACAGATCCTAGCATGTGTTCAATGACCAGTGACCTCCTCATTCCTGCCCGTGCCCATTCTTACACAGCATCTGCATTAAACTTCCCAAGTACACTTCTGGTCACAACCTTCACTCTATGACACACAAGCGTTGTAGCAGTTTACTGTGTCTAACACACAAAATAGACTCCTTAGGTTAACACCCCTAATCCAACCCGAATCCACATTAACAGTCCTTCCTTGCTTCCCTGATGCTTTTCTCTTTTCTGTCTGTGTTCTCTCTCATTCTCTTTTTTTTTGGTTTTCTCTTTCCTTTTTTTGTTTGTTTATGTTTGTTGTTATTGTTATTCTCTCTTCAAGGCTTAAAATACATTTAAAAATTTTTCATATATGAATCTATTTAAGCCACATAATTTTAAGAGAGAGATGCTATTTTTAAGGCTTTACAGATGAGGAAACTGATATTTAGCAAGTCTAACTACATTGTCCAACATAATCTCTAAGCACACAGAGTGAAGCTTCAATTCATATTCCCACTAGTTATTTATAAATCTACCCTTAAAAACCACCAAACTCAATGTTACTGGACACCATATACATCCAAGTACTGACACTCAGTAGGATGTTGGGTATATGTTTCTTGATTTCAAGGGAAATGTTTGAGCTACAAATGAAACTCTGGATCTAGTTATGGGACAGAATGAGGTTACCCAAGGTTGATGTAGATAGAAAGTAGAGAAGATATTAAATCCAGAGGCAATAGTACCCAGGTTTGAGAATACTGCTTTTGAATTCTTGATCTATGTCTTAGCCATTAGTGTAATCTTGGGTGTGGTCCTTCCCTAAAGGTTAAATTGTGAGAGGCAGAGCATTAGAAGTGCTAAAAACAGAGATGGCCAGCTCACCCATGGAAGATGAACCAGTTCTGTAAATGTTCTGAATATCATTGTCTCATCCTCAACATGGAGAAAGTAATTATAGCTACTTCAGAATGTTATTTTGAATTTTTATATGAATTAATATTTGAAATATTTAGTGAGCTAATGACATCTTTTAAGTATCTTATAAGTTTTAATATTTTTCTCCTTTCTAAAATGTTGTTGCTTTAAAAAATCTTGCCTTTGCAGACTAGAAATAAACATATAATAACAAAAAATGTTTGAGTCCCAATTTCCATGTCCAACAGTTCTGAGTCCCTGTTTCAATGTCAAACAGTTCCTTAAGTGTACATGTCAGCAATGATATCTGGATGGTGGGCACATGGTGGCAATGCAGGTCCGACCCTCTCTGGTTTGGTTCTAGGCAACCTGCTGCGTCGCACAGCTGCTGACTGCTAGCGTGGCAAGGCGTCATCAGCGTCTTCCATCTCTGGGCTGTTTCTCCTCTTGTCTTCGTGGTTGGAGCAGACCTGTCAATTCCTCTCTGTTGCAGGAATCCACATGGTCTTGGAGTTGTTTTCTGAAAATATACAAACATATTCTCGACCAAAAGTTAATAAAGGAATCTTTTCTATATAATTGATTTGGGATCCTTTTTATTTTTGCCCAAAAGATTTTCCTTTGTCTTATTTAGACACTATTTTTTAAAGGAATGAAATGGGGAAAAAATAGATACAGAGGCAAAGAAGCATTGAACAGAATGTCAAACTACAGCGGGAAGGCAGAGGAGGTTGTGGGGGGAGGGGCTGTAAGAGATCAACCGAAGGACTTGTACACATGCATATAAGCATAACCAATGGATAAAAAACACTGGGGGGGGGGGGGCAGGTAAAGGCATGTACTGCGGGGAAGGGGAGGCCGGGGGAAGGTTAATGGGGGAAAAAAAAAGGAGAAATATGTACTACTATTTGTAATACTTCAAACAATTAAAAAAATAATAAAAATAAATAAAAAAAGAAAGGAACAGGTGAAAATAAAATAAAATAAAATGTTGTTTCTAGGCCCAGACTCATTAGAATTAACTGAGATAAAGCAAATATAAGTACTAAATAAATATAAACTTGTTTGAAAAAATTTTCATATGTGATCATGACATTCATAGCAGATGCATTCTTTATTTATTACATTTCTTTGCATAAATGCTCATGGTTGTATTTTGTGTAAATGAATATTTCCTTTTTCTGTTGCTTCAAGATTTGTCCTTTTCATAATTCCTAAGAGGCTTATATAAGAGGCTGAGAGACAAAGCTGACATTTTTCATTTCCTTTGACCTTGCCATAAACTTTAGTAAATGTTTATCTCTTGATTCTTTCAATGGATTCACTTCATTCTTTCAATGGAATGAAGTTTGTTCTAGTTGATACAGAGTTCTTGACAATGTCCAATATATGATGACATATGGAATTTAAAATATTTTAGACCTTTAAAAATATATATCTAATATTTTAAATAAATACTTTAACTTCTCCCATAATAAATGATGTCTATTGTGAGTTTAAATATTTGGTTAGATTACATGCCATCTTCTACAGACTTCAATATGGTAGTTTTAAAATATTTTTTCCAAATTGGATAAATGTTTAACTTCTAAACATGTTTGAAACCTTCTCTGAGTCTTCAATGTGCAATATCAATGTGTTTACAATGTGTGTGTGTGTGTGTGTGTGTGTGTGTGTGTGTGTGTGTGTTTATTTGAAAGCATTTTTACTGCAAGGAATTTTTATCTCAACTGTGATGGAAGTCATTAGTCTTAATGGGCTTTACTGGCCTTCCTACCATAGAACAATATCTCTTTACAACTGACAAGGGAAACCAGATTAGTTGTCTGGAGACAGCTATGAGTTTTCATTTCTCAGAGCTCACCTAAATGCATATTCTCTAAGTAAAACTTCAGGAACGTGATTATATTCCTAAGTAGATAACAGTGTAATCAAAGTCTGCCAGGAAACTCCTAGGAGGTTTTTCGAAGAAACACCTTGAAGTAAACAGTATTATTAAACAGTGCAACTCCATGGAATTAGCCCACAGAGAACATCATTTCTGCAGCTGGAAGAGTGGGAACACCTCTCTTCCCAGGCAAGGAGGACACAGGAAGCCAGAGGGAAATTGAGAATAAGAAGCAAATATTCCATACATAGTATTTTCTCCTCAAAGTAGCTTTTGAATATGCAAAGAATAATTGGACTATGAACATTAATGACAAACATTAGAAATAGTGGAAAAACAGGAGGAGTTTAGAATAATGGCAAGTAAAGGTGGACGGGCACATACTCTTTCTGTGTGTGTGTAGGGTTATTTTTTTTACATTTTTAATTTAAAATGTTTTTGAATTACAGGTTACATCAGGATTATTTTGTATTACATGTACAGCATAGTGAGTGGACAATCATATACTTTCCAAAGTGTTTCCCCTAATATTTCTAGTACCCAGCTGGGAGAGATAGGAAGGTGTGTCATTAACCTGGCTGTGGGACCTATTTAAGCTTTTTTTCCATAGCAACTCATCTGAAAATCAAAATGTTTATGTAATGTGATTCCAGTGGTGAGAGGATATGATTGTGGGGAGATCAGAGTATGTAACATACCCCGCTCTGGAAACAGAGGTCACATTTTATTTTTCTCTTGGTAATACCTGCTTTTGTAACTGCTGATAAAATGAGTAGCAGTTTAGCAAAGAACTTCACTTCTCATATTGTAAAGCTCTTGAAAATATTACCTTCTTACTATTGTGCCAATCACTCAGTATTCCAAACACTGAACTAATTGTTCACAAAACCAGCTCACTCTTTTCTCAAAATGATCTGAAAAGTTCATTTCTATTTCAGGAAACAGGCTCAGGGAAGTAAAGCTGCTTCTGCAGCTCACACAGTAGGAAGTGGTGATTCCAACATGTAAACCAGGATGTATTTCCCAACCTGAGACATTCCCCAAGCAACTCATCCAATCTACTGGCCTAATTTAAACCGGGGATCTCAGCGAACAGGGAACTGTGTGCTGCATTACCCTGCATACATCTCTAATTTAGGATTAGCACACTTAATCAGTTATTACTTCTAATTAGAACAGACTAACAAACAAAAACGTCACCAAAGCCAGGCCAATCCATCTAGTGAAACTTGCAGCCTTATTTTTAGTGGGTGATTCTTTCTGATGACCTAACACTGATTTTTCTCTCCTTCTGAGATTAAGTTGATGACTGAATTTTGAAAGTTTTCTTTAGGTCTCTTGTAGGAATTGGCATTCTAAATACCATTGCATAGAACTATACATTATTTTTAAACACTTATTATGTGCTAAGTACTGTATATTTATTATCTCATTTATCTAATGACAGCTCTAGGTGCTAACTATTGCTGTTCTTCTGAAGATGGCCATAGTGAGTTTCAAAGATGAAAACTAAATTATGCGTTTGCCCATTAATGGAAAACAGGCATCTCAGATTCAAACCTAGTAATTTCTAATAAAAAGTATATTTCCTTTTTATATATGAAATATCTTTAAAGGTCTCCTACATATAATTAGTTTTATGAGTAGGGAGTAAGGGAAGAGGTATGAACACTATAGTGTTTATCATGGGGCTACTGCATATTCTGGATTATGTTTTTACTTATATTTTCACAGGCTGAGCAGCTATTTTGTGATATATTTACATTATTGACACCTTGAGGACAGAAAACAGGTGCAGAAAAATGGCATAATTTTTTTGTAAGACCTTACACATCTGGAAAACCTGAAAAGCTGCAATATGAAACTAAATTTGATTAACCTAGAAGCTTGAAGTATCTTTACTATTGTACCTTCAAGGTATTTAATAATTTGAGTTATTATGACTCTGTTAAAATGATTGACTTATTAATTTAAATTTGAGGTCATTTATGTTTTTTACTATTTCAGTGAGTGTGAAAATATATTTTCTAGTAATTTACTACATATAGATTATTTAAAAATAATGTTGCCAGAAAACTTTTCAATCTATATTGTCATAGTTTTATCTCTGTGACATCTCTAGATATTTCTGTATTTTCATTTATAATTTCATTTTATTTGAGCTTTCTCTCTGTTCTTCTTAGTCATACTGTCATCAAAAACTTGTTTTGATTTTTCAAGGAACTACTTTTATATTTTTACCCATTCTTTCAATTTTATATTTGTATTTTGTTTAATTCCATTATATTTTGATAGGAAGTATGAGTAGTATTATTTCATTTTAAGTAGTTTTATATTTCTATTTTAATTGCTTGTTTAATCTGTGGGTTAATAGTATATTTACTAATTCAAAAAACATGAGAATTTTTTCTAGTTTCAAGGTGAGTGCTACTTTCTAACTTAATTGTGTTGTGGTTAGAAAATAGAAGACAACATCAGTTCTCAGAGCGCCTTCTAGCCCAGCTACTTCCCTTCAGTCAGAGTCTCTGACTTTCCTCACAGCTTGGCCCCCAAATGCCAGCTTTTGCTCCCACCACAAGTGAAGAAACCAAAATTGCCCCCTGTCCCCTAGTCAGGGAAGTCAGTCCCTCATGACTTGCCAAATGAGGAAAAGAACAGCAAGAAGCAATTGAACATATTGATGAAGTACCAAATTAAATAGACAGACTTAATGAACAAGCCAGTGAGGAGATTTTGAAAGTAGAACATAAATATAACAAACCCCACCAACCATTTTTTCAGAAGAGGTCAGAGTTGATGGCCAAAATCCCACATTTTTGGGTAATAACATTTGTCAACCATCCACAAGTGTTTGCATTGTTGGGGAGGAGGATGAAGCGGCACTGCATTATTTGACAAAAGTTGAAGGGACAGAATTTTAAGATATTAAGTCAGGTTACAGAATACATTTTTATTTTGATGAAAACCCTTCCTTTGAAAAGAAAATTCTCTCTAAAGAATTTCATAGGAATGAGAGTGGTGCTCTATCTTCAAAGTCTATTAAAATCAAATGGAAATCTGGAAAGGATTTGAGGAAACGTTCAAGTAAAACAAACAAACAAACCAACAAACAAAAACAAAACAGAACAAAGGCAGCAGGAAGAGAGCATGAGGAATCAGAGAGCTTCTTTACCTGGCTTACTGACCATTCTGATGCAGGTGCAGATGAGTTAGGAGAAGTCATTAAAGATGAGATTTGGCCAAATCCATTACATACTACTTGGCTCCTGACATGGATAATGAAAAAGAGGAAGGAGAAGAAAAAGAAGAAGCAGAAGCAGGAGAAGGAGAAGGAGAAGGAGAAGGAGAAGGTGAAGAAGGAGAAGGAGAAGGAGAAGGAGAAGGAGAAGGAGAAGGAGAAGGAGAAGGAGAAGGAGAAGGAGAAGGAGAAGGAGAAGGAGAAGGAGAAGGAGAAGGAGAAGAAGGAGAAGGAGAGGAGGAAAAGTTGGAAGATACTGATGAAGAAGGGGATGAGGAGGGAGGTAAAGAAGATGAACATGATGATGAGAGGGAAAAAGGAGAAGATGACTAATGAACACTGATAGATTCCAACCTTTTTACATTTTCCCCAGTCCCTGGGAGCAAGTTGCAGTCTTTTTTTTTGTTTTGTTTTTCCCACTTGTACTCAGTCACCTGTTTTTGAGGTCTCTCCTTTACATCATTGTTCTCACCTTATTTGGGGAGGAGGTGTACCTAGAGCAGAATCTTTCTGTTCCAAATTCATTTTTATTCATTCCTGTCTCAAGAAAAACTTTATGGAGTCAACACCACTGTGTTCTGTGGGGAAAAAGAAAAGCCTGCTCCCTTAGCTGGGAGCTGGAGGTTGCTAGGCCTCTGTGTAGGAGTGCATAGAAGTCTAGCTTTTTCCCTCGTTTCTCTGTATATTGGGCTCAGTGATTATACTGTGTCTCTATGTGAATATGGACAGTTAGAATTTATCACATGTATCTGCCTACTTTCTCTTGTTTCAAAAAGAAAAAAAAAACTTTAGAAAGGGGGGTATAGAAGGTTAGCAAAGGCTGTATTTGAGATGTTTGCATGGGTTAAGTGGGCATTTTGACAACATGGCTCCTCCTTTGGCATGTTTAATTGTGATGTCTAATGGACATCCTTGCAGTCTAAGATGACACTCTTAACATAAGAGTCTCTCTAATGATGAGTGAGCCTGCCACTGGGTGGAAGAATCAGCAGAACCTGTGGGATTTTATTCAGCATCGACATTTCTCTGTTGTAATTTCTGTTCTTGTTTATTTTAAAATTTCTTTTTGTTTCACTGGAAAGGAGAGATGATGCTCAGTTGTAACTGTTAAAAGTGTACAAGTTGCTTTCTTACAATAAAACTAAATGCGTACACACACGCACAAAAAATAAAATAAAATAGAAGATGTATTTTATGGCCATAGTTTAGGATCAACTTTCATAGACTGTTTGGTTGAATATCTGTCATATTGCTGCTAATGATAATTTGTTCAGGTTGTTCACATATTATTATTATTATTACCATTATGTTTGCTTGAAGTATTAAACACTGATAGGATTGTTGATTAACAAAAGCAGTACTCAGCCAAACTACAGAAATCACTGTTATTATCAACTGTAGCAGCTTGTATATAATATTTTCCCTGAAGATTTATTATCAGGAATTATTTTGTTTGTTTTTATCTGTCTCATCCCAATGTAGTATAAGTTCTATCCAAGCAGGAACTTGTCCCAAGTCTGTTCACCCTGGTGTCCCCAGAATCTAGAAGAATGAATATCAGAGTGTTTAGTAAATTGTTGTTGAATCAGTAATACTGAATGATATTTATGTAGCTCTTTGAATCCACATCTTCAAATAATTCTTTAATTTGAAGGTGAGAATGTGCTTATATACTTAATGATCTAATTTTACTTATCACAAGACTAACCCTGATTCATCATAGCCTTCTTTTTTCTTTGGATTTCTATTTCTTCCTTTGAATTTATGCTCTGTTTCTTTGCCCTCTTCTCCTCCTTATTTTTCTTCCCTTTCTATATGGATAGTGGATTTTTTTCTGAGTATATGTCTGACTGATTAAAGTCATTGTCATTTCTGATGCCTAACTATCAGTAGACTTTCCAAAGGAGGAAATTAAAATGGCAAACTCTATAGTTCAAGGTCAGATATTAACGTTCATCCTTGTTAGTAGACAATAGAGACACAGATGATAGTGTTGGGTTTCTCTGAGAGTGTCATGTGGAGCTTTTATTGTTTTCTGATATGAAGATAAATCCTCATGGGATTGACAGACACATTTCATTCCCTTTTATATGTTTCCTTATTGTTGCTCAGAACTGTGAAGCAGCACAGATGGGGAGCCCCTACTTCCTTAACCTCCCATTCAGGAAATGAGTGTGCCTCAAGGAAGCATTAATACCCTTTCCTTTCAACTTTTAAGATGTGACCTATTTATATCAATTGTTTCTTTCTGATTTCTGTTAAAAACAGACAGTCTGTCTGGCTGGTGTGGCTCAGTGGTTGAACATTGAACTATGAATCAGGATGTCACTGTTTGATTCCGTCAGGGTATGTGGGCTCGATCCCCAGTGTGGGGCGTGCAGGAGGCAGCAGATCAATGATGCTCTCTCATCACTGATTTTTCTATCTCTTTCTCCCTTTCCCTTCCTCTCTGAAATCAATAAAAATATATTTAAAAAAAACACAGAAGTCTGTTTTTTTTTTTTTAAATAAAAAATAAAGAGGTAGAGGCTTTGGTTATTAGTAACATGTCATCATTGGTTTTGACATAGTTTTGTGACATAGTTTTGACTTGTGAAGAAGACATAAAATAGGATAATAAATCACAATAAATTACAAGACAAAAACAATGTGTTCTAAGACTAAAGTCAAGTTAAGGCAATTCTACACATACTGATTATCCATTTAGTCTGTTTCCTGAATACTGAACTCATCCATGTGCGTAGAATAGAGATCTGCCTGGATTGGCACAAAATCTGCCTATTCGTTTGAATCAATTTTCACAAGAATAATAATGTCAGCTTATGTGTTTACTAATCATAGAGAAGTTCATTAGCATTTAAGATACTTCCATTAGCAAATTCATTCATTCAATAGACAACTGTTAAATATTGACGACACGCAGGTTGTTTTACACTTGAGAAATACAGTAAACTATGCAAGTCCCCATGGAGGAGAAAATATATAGTAAAAATGAAAACAAAAATATCATCCTTTCAGATTGCAGGAGTGGCTTTCATATGAATCCCTATGAAGGGTGACATTACTGCTCCTTTAGTTATGGCAATCAGATGAAACTCTGGTGAAGACATGGCCTTTGAGATCAGATACACATAATCCTGGAACCATGCAGAGCCCCAGGGACCAGCCCTTGCTGAAGGGATGTAGGCTGCAAAGGGGCTGTCATTCTGGAACAGAAGGAAAACACACAGCTGGTGAGAGCATCTTGATTGAAATGGGAGAATAATAAGAAGTGAGGCTGGAGAGACAAGCAGTCAACAGATTATGTTGAGTCCTGTAGGGTCATTATAAAATGTGAATTTTATTATAACTTTGGAAACCATTTATTGAAATATTTTAACATAGGAGTGAAATGATCTTAGGTGCTTTTAAGGTTTTATTTTGAAGACCATGCTGCCTATTCTGGTATGTGGAGAGTGGATTGTAATGTGATTGGGGAAGAGGGGAGACCAATTAGCAGAGTGCTTTTATTGGAGAAATAAAAATTCATGTTGGTGTTGAATAGTGGGGAAAAGTGTATATGGTGAGAAGTGGTTAGGGTTGTATTTTGTAAATAAAGGCAACTGTGATTATTGGTGCATTGCATATGTGGATGAAGAATGAAAGTAATTCAGAATGACTGGAGCTCTTTTCTGAGCAATTGGATGCATGGCAGTTTCATTATAGAATTTGGAGACTGATAGACTTAAAATATACAGATTAAATTCAATAAAAATAATTTTGATGTGTACCTTTTTGTACATATTATATATTTTCTGTAGATGTTATTATCTTGATAACTATTAAAACTTTTATTTTGGGACCCAGAGGCAGATATTGAGGATCACTGGATAAATTTATTTTTAAAAGGAATTTGAAAATATATTGAAGCCACATTTCCGTATCTTGTCTGATATGTATATATTGAATTTAGGTCTTGAGAAGCTTTCAAAAGCATAACATAACCCTTTCTATTGAGAGTTAATGATAAATTTAAAATATTGAAGGATTATCAATATTGGTAACTTTGTAATTTTATGTGACATTACAGTGAAAAAAAGAAACTAACTGCACACTGAAAAAAACTCAATAATGAGCATTAATTGAAAGACTATGTAAAAAGTAGGATAAATGTTCATTTGTCAGAGGAGAAAAAAGGAGAAGGCTTTATTTTAGGTAGTAATTAATAGGACTAAATCACATGTGAAAACTCTTGTCTGTCATGGTCTGAATCCACGGCAGGTCTTAACATTTAATGTTTGCATCACACGTTTCTTTTAAGGATCCGAATGCCTGTATGCCTCCAGATATTCTTGGAATTCACCCGAGTAATTTTTCCTATGCTTGTGCAACTGGTATTGCCTGGTTTTCATTTCCTTTGAATTGTGATCACAATAATTCACTTCTCTGGCAGGAGTTAATATTTTATTTCCCCATTGGTGTTAATAAGAGCAAACCTTTGCAAGAAGCATATTTTGATTAAAGATTCAGCACTTTGCAGCCCTTCTGCATTTTAAAATTCAATGTGGTTAATCTATAGTTCTTCCCAGAGGTATGTTTTATTACCCCTGCAAACTGGTATTCGAGCTTTTTTTCCCCTTACATGATGAAGGCATATGGTGGCTTTAATAAATGAATTTTTTTAAGTGTTGGGAATATACTGGTAAACAAGATGAGAATGCATCTAGCCCTCATGGATTTTAATCCTCATGGACAAGGAAGGGGAAACATAATCAATTAAAAATACAAATTATAAAGCTTTCTAAATGGGAATGAGAGATGTTAATATAGGCTAGACCTACTTTGGATCAGTGGTCTATTGTGAGTTACTCCTATATACTTTCAAGCAGTTTTCTATTGAAGTATTTTCTTTAATCAACATAAGTGATATTATATATAGTAATAAAGAAGTCCCAATATCTTAGTAGCTTACAACAACAACAACAAAATGTATCTGGCATGCATGCCACAAACAGAGGAATACAAAACACCATCCTTGGCTCTTCTAGAAGTCTAACAATAGTGTCTCTTCCCATAAAGTAGTGATGCAATAAGGAAGTCATAATTGTGAAGTCACTGGGGAAGGAGAAAGGAAGCTAGGAGTAGTGAGTACAAGGCTGCTTTCAAGGTTACATTTTAAGGTAGCTTATGTTTCAGATTTCATTGGCAGAAATAAGTCACATGAACCCCAACTTAATTTTAAGGGAAATTGGAAAAGACCTACCTGGCAACATTACTGTGGTGAAGTATTGGGCACTATGCTTGTAGATTCCTTCACACATAAAGATTAAAGAACTAATTATGATGTTAATAATACTGATCATCACTAATGATAATCATGTCACTATTGTAATAAGCATCTTTTTAGTATTATAAAAAGTTTTATAGTTTCTACAAAGCAAACAATTTCAGGGTGATCGACATTAAATTAAGTAAAAACCAATTCTCCACAACCACCTGTTTTCTCCATCTTGATGTAGTTATTCTGATACACTTCATCATAGTAACTATATAAAAATATATATCAAGTCACTATAACTCCTACATATTGGTGTAAAAATATATAGGAGTTATAGTGAAGGTACAACTCTACCAAGCCAATAATCTGACACCAATGTGATGAAGTAGCAATTTGTCATCTATAATAATAAAAGAGTAATATGCTAATTAGACTGGACAGCCAAACGACCTTCCGGATATCATTCTGGAGATCCTTCTGGATGAAGCTGTGGTGGCGGAGGCCAAGGCAGAGTGGTTAGGGGTGATCAGGCAGGCAGGCAGAGTGGTTAGAGGCAATCAGGCAGGCAGGCAGGAGAGCAGTTAGGAGGCAGCGGTCCTGGATTACGAAAGGGATGTCTGACTGCCCCAAGGGGTCCTGGATTGAGAGGGGGTGCAGGCCGAGCTGAAGGACCCCCCACCCCGTGCACAAATTTGTTCACCAGGCCTCTAGTGTGTTACCATTTCAGTGACAATGTGAGAGTTTGTAATGGTCCCTTCCATCTGTGCCCATACTACCCAGTGAGTGCATCATAGCCTGAAAGGTGGCACCCCAGAAATATACATCCGCTTTCTAACTCCTGGAATCTATGTGTGGAACCATATCTGGAAAAGGTCTTTGAAGATGTAACTAAAGGAAGTATCTCTAGGTGAAGCCATCCAGGATTGGCAGAGCATAGTGACTGCATAAGGGGAAGACAAGGGGAGAGCTGCACAGAAAGAAGAGAGAAGGCAGACAGATGGGTGACGAGGCAATACGGAGAAAGAAGTAGAAACGGGAATCACACGCCCATACCAAGGTTCCTCCGGTCAGCAAGAGCTGGAAAAGCCAAGGAAGGACCCTCCCCTGGAGGGACAGGGCCCTGCTGATACCTTGATTTTATACTCCTGGCCTCAAGAATTACTAGAGAACAATACTCTCTTGTTTTAAGCCACTAAGTCTGTGTTCATTTATTTTAGTCCCATAAAGCTAATACATAGGCACAATTCCTGTTTTCATAAAGCGCAGTGTAGTGAAGGATAATACATGCATAGTCAAAAATTAAACAGAAAATATCACTTTTGAAAGGCATGTCTTTGAACCAGAGAGAGTTGAGTTCAATTTCCTGTTCTAATTAACAGCTTCAATTTTCTCATCTGTGTAATGAAAAGCTCAGTTCTTTATATTGTCAGCAGTGGGGAATGAGATGATTTTTGCATCGCTTTTATGCTGATTTCTCAGGAGAGAGAGGCCCTGTCTATTACTTATTTAACAATTTTACTAGCAAGCACACATGTGGAGTAAGATAGAATGCACGCAGTTTATACTAGTATTAGGTTTCAATAATTTCTTCCAAAGTGTACTGAGTCAACCAGAGGGTCAATGCATGGATTCTTTATTGGCATTAGGAGACCTTCTATTGGTTTTGTCTTCTCACTTTTGGCTCTGGGTCTCAGCGATTGTAAATCTTTCATGGTAGGCTATTTGGAATCTGTCTTTCCTCTGTTACCTCCTGTGAGTCCTTGTTAGTTACTTGTTCTCTTTGTCTTTTGGTCCCCACCCCTTGCCCACTTTTCCATGTCTCTCCTTGCTGTATTGAGTAGAAGGAAGAGTTCCCCTGTTATCCCATTATGATCATCTTTTTTCATCACATCTCTTGTATTTCCCATGATGAAAGTGTCTCTATGGTTCCCTCCACCAGGAATTGCTAAATTGTATTCCATGTAGTAATTCTACAAGATTGAGCCTTTGCTGATAAACTTCACATGTGTGCATATGGACAAACACACACACATACACACACACACACACACATACACACACACACACAATACCCTGCCAAATATATGAAGCAATTAGTGCAGTGACTTGCATGTAATATAATTTTAAAGCTAAGATTTTATTTAAAAATAGACAGTAAATATTATATATACAATATAAAATATTTAAAGTATGTGACCATTATGAATTTAAGTACATGCTCAGCCCTCAGAAATTACCCACAATGGGTAATTTCTTTTTTTGTTTTGTTTTGTTAATTCTCAAGCAAGGATATATTTCCATTTATTTTTAGGGAGAGTGGAAGACAAAGTGAAAGACAGAGAGAAACATCGATGTGAGGCAACACATAGATTGGTTGCCTCCTGCACATGCCCTGACCAGGGCCCAGGCTGGGGAGGAGCCTGCAACCTAGGTATGTGCCCTTGACCAGAATGGAACCCTGGACGTTTTGGTCCACAGGCCAATGCTTTATCCACTGAGCCAAACTGGCTAGGGCTGGGTAATTTCTTGCATGTCTGTTCATGGCTTGATTTGTTTTCCAAATATGACCAGTGAGTGACTTAGTTCCCCAGATGATAAAACTTCTTTATCAGAGTTTGAAACACTGCAGAAATTTTCAAGGAGCTTAATGCTGATGCACAAAACTGATGGAAAACTACTCTGTAGGAAACTCAATTTCAAGATGTAAAAGTGTTGCTGAGCTCATTGATCTGAACTGTATTTTCACCCTGGGATGCCACTTTCTTAACAAAATCTCTACCTTGTTTCTCTGTGTATGGAAGAAACAGAAAATATGATAAAATTGTTTTCTAGGATTTATAATATAATATTACTCAAATTACAGCAAATGGCTAACTAAAGAAACCCTTAAGGGGAAGAGGCAGTAAGTATCAATGTGAGATACACAGAGTAGAAATCTTATCTGAGTACAAAAAGGGAAGAGGTAAGACATGCTCGATTAGAAGAAACCCTAATTCTAGCCAAGAGTAAAAATAAGATTATTTTAATATGTTATTTGCATAATATATTCTTAATCTGCCTTTGTATGGAGAATTGTCTGACAGCTGTTTGACAAATTGCAGGAGTGCGGTTGGGCCTGCCTGGTGCTGAGTCACTGCCCATGAAACATTCAGACTTGGGGAAGATGCTCTATCAGAACAGTTCAGGATCCTCCCAGCCGTGGGCAAACTACGGCCCGCGGGCCGGATCCGGCCCGTTCGGATGTTCTATCTGGCCCGCAGAGCGGAAAGAGCGGAGGGTTCTCTTGCTCTTTCCTCCGCTCCTTTACTTTGAATTTATATTAGTTCACACAAACACTCCATCCATGCTTTTGTTCCGGCCCTCCGGTCCAGTTTAAGAACCCATTGTGGCCCTCCAGTCAAAAAGTTTGCCCACCCCTGTGACCTAAACCATTCAAATCCTACCCTGTCATTTAGGAGTGGAGTGAGTAGAACTTTCCTTTAAATCCATAGATTTGGGATTAGTGCAGGGCACTAAATAGGCTGAAAAGAAGTGGATTCTCCTTTGTAGTAGGCAACCAGGAGAGGGGACTCAGAACATTCATTTTACTAAGATGTAAGTGATGAAGAATACAACTTCCAGAATTTCTCTTGCCTGGTGCCACTTTACAAGAAGAATGAAGGCAGCTCAAGGGTCCAGTAAGACTGAGTTGCAAAAGGAAAGCAGCAGTGAAACCAAAGTCACAGTTAATTCATGTCACTAGTATAATAGTTGTGGTTTAATGTCCCCTGTGCTTAGCATCAATGACTGTGCTTTCCTAGGCCATAGTTTTTATACAAAATGCTAATTCCCACTATTATAATCATTCATTCATCCACTTAATCATTCTTGTAACATAGTTTTTGAGTGCTCACAATGTGACTACAAGGTATTTGACTAAATGTTAATGACACAAAGATATGTAAAATAGTCTTCACTCCAAAGGGACTTGTATTCAAAAGCAGGAGACAATAAATGTAAGTAAATAGAAGCTTTAACATAATGGAGCCAGTACATATATTAAAATACAAGTCTGCTCAGAGAGCTAGGGTAGCAGAACTGGGGTGGGCATTCATGCAAATAAATAGAATTCAGTGTCAAAGAAGTTTATCAGTATCCAGTGATTTTTATTCAAGACTCAAATCCTTATATGTACATGGTTTTAATTTTTTGGAAACATAGATGAAGGAATATTTCCATTTTAAAAATTCATGGCTATATGTCACTGTAGCAGAACTAAAATATTACTATTTAATTACCGAGAAACAAGCAACCTGGAGGGACTCCATCTAGCACAGTGCTCTACAAGCTTTAAGCCAATTACCACTGAGTAAACAATAGGGGTTTCTCAGCCATAGTGAAGCATTGGAGAACTTAATACTCAGAATACATTTTTCACTTTATATTTCTTATTCCATTGGCAAAATACACAAAATAAAATTTCTGTTTATGGTAACAGTCAAATGTAACAAGATAAAAATAAATAAAAAAGAAGTATAATCCAAGTCAGTGGTATCTACACAATTATTAGAGAAAAATCTAATCCAAAGTCTATGGTAACATAGAATGAGAACTTACTAATTACTTATTTAGGAAGTAGAATAATAAGTCCTCTTCTTTTCTGGAAGAAGAAGTACATGATAATAGTGTTTATTCCAAATTAAATCATAGCGATTCCCCATTTTCTTTTGACAATGGAGCCACGGTAAGGTGCTGATAATTAAGCTAAAGCTTTCACTCTTCTTGAGATAAAAACCACATAAGCTGTAAATTGATATTTTAACAAGAAGTAGTGTTGTGTGGCTGAAGGTTGAAGAGCTCAAATACACTTGAAAATGTATTTGCCCAGATTCTCATTTATCTAATTTGTAGAATGACATGATATTTCTTGTTTCTACGATTTGTGTTGAGGGTTTTATGAGATGATGTTTGCAATATGTCCTAGCAAATTCCATTCTCTGTGAATGCAGGAGGTTCCTTTTTTCTCAACTCCTACCAATTTCCTGACACCCACATATGCTATTCCTATGTTCTCCATACAGTGTGTTTTGGTGGTCCCAACAAACAATGATTTTGTTCAATTTTTGTAAAGATTATAATAACTAATTATCTTATTATTAATATTTTATATGTTATATATATTTTATACATCTTTACCTATAATCAAAGTGATTGTTTAATGGTAGTTATTTGCAGAGGGAACTTGGTAGAAAGTCTTCTGTTAGGGCACACTGACCAGATTTGACAGCTTGTTATCACCATACAGGCCAATGAAAATGGGGCCAGATAACTGTTAAAGGTTTTCTAGACATGATCCTTTTTTTCTAGTAGAGTCTGTTGGTCTTATATTTCAACCAATCTATTTTTCTTTCAGGCAAATGAGTTACATTTCTAGTAGGTTTAACTTAATGGATAAATTAGGGAGTCCTGCTTTGGAAGTCTGAGAACCTTGCATTCTAGGATAGTCCATTTCTGATTTTAAGGAATTTAGTCCAATATCCCTAGGCCTGGACTCAATATTTTTATCCAAAGAAAAATGAACAAGCAAAACATAAGCATTATGTGTGAATTCAGGTGTCAGCATGTTAGCTCTATACACTGAAGAGCAATCATGTTCTTCTTTGGCATAAAACATGTAAAAATGATGAACTCTCTTAGATTAAATGAAAATTTATATCTGCAAAGAGAACGGGGCTGTGCATTTCTAATGAACTAGTTTAGATTTTTATGATACCATAGTCAGTTGTATAAATCTTTGAATACAAATACTCTGTAGTCATCATTTTTTGTTTACTAACATAATGCAGCCAAAAGCCACTAATTCCATAATTTTTCATTGTAAAATGTAAGGATATTCTTCATGAGACATATATTTTTGCCTCTTGCTTGAAATAACTGTGTCATATATAACTAAGAATAGTCAATGTAAAATATTTAAAACAAGTATATCAGAATTTTAAAGTCCAAGTACTATTTTCTCTTGAGTGATAACCATGAGACATAATATATTCATTACAATAGTGTTGTCATCCTTAAAGATATTATTGAAATGATCATTTTGGAATATTTTGAGAACTTTCTTTTGCCTTCTGCTGTAAAACTTAATGGCATTTTAAGCGTGACGACACTCATCCATAGTTAAATCCATTATGTGCTGAATGAGGTCATGACTGCCACACTCTGATTGAACTCATCTATGTCCCTGTCATGGTTGGTCACATACCATAACCCTATCTAATGGACAGTATGCTTCGTGGTAGGTAACAGAATACAAGTTTTAGATATTTAAACAAAAAGGTCTTGCTAAGAGAAATTCATAGCTCAACTACACATTGTATGCACTGAATATGTAGTTTTTGTGCTTAGAAGAATGTATGAATCAAGAAAGAAGGATGGAAAATGCTCTTGCAGTATTCATTAAGATATTGTCACCAGGAAATGCTTCAGTGGACAATAGCATTTGATTCAGAACATGAAGAAAATGAGAGAACCAGATATAGATGCCCCGGAAGAGAGTACAGGGAGTGGATGGAGACTGCCTGAGGTATTCAAGCATTTACAAAGCTACCAGTAAGCTACAGTGATGTGAATAATATGGAGAATTGTACACGAGGTCAAAATCCAATGGAGTCAGATCATGTAGATTATTTTACTGACTAGTTTTTACTCTGTATGAAGATGTATACTATAGAATAGATTGAAAAGAGGAAAAAGACTAAACAAAAAGACCAAACAGCAGGCTATTAATAAGCCAGGAGAGCTGCTGCTTTTATATAAGTTCTGAGGATTTATTTATTTATTTATTTATTTATTTATTTATTTTTAATATTGAGTGGTACAGGAACTAGATAACCAATGAGGCCTATGGCCTGAACAAAGGAGAGTGATGTACAGTTACTGATGGGGAATATTCTTGGTTTAACAAGCTTTTCTGGACAGATAGAATAGACTATAAAAACTCTTTAAATGTTATATTTAATATGAAAATGTATAAAATAAAATATTTTTGTTTATTCATATAGAAATATTGGTAGGCTGTTGAATATATAACCCTAGAATCAAGGGGAGTGGTTAACAATATAGATGTAACATTGAATTTTACCAGCAAATTACTTCTGTCCAGGAAATAAATTGGATG
This sequence comes from Plecotus auritus, assembly GCF_963455305.1. Lineage (NCBI taxonomy): Eukaryota > Metazoa > Chordata > Mammalia > Chiroptera > Vespertilionidae > Plecotus > Plecotus auritus. The sequence continues at coordinate 53,425,171 of NC_137777.1, read as the reverse complement.
AGGTTAATAAGCTACTAAAATATATGAACAAGAAAGAGCAACAAATTCTGATTCCAGCATTATGGACAACCAGGGCTTCCAAGGGACTCTTGCACTTCAGAAATTTAGACCCTACACACACACACACACACACACACACACACACAGCAGAGACACACATGCAGAAGTGATTAGAGTGATGCTGTACAAGCCAAGGGATGCCTGGGACTTCCAGAAACTGGAAGAGGTGAGAGATGATATTCTCTTCAAGGCTTCAGGGGGAGCATGGCCCTTCCAGCTTATTGACTGAGGAATTTTGGGATCCATATCTGTAGATGAACTCATTTCTGTTGTTTTCAGACACCCAATGTGTGGCATTTTGTTATGAAAGTGCTTAGAAACTAACACACATAGTTAAGAGAGCGTTCTGGGTGTCTGCTGAAGATAGAGATAAGGGCTGAATGAGTAGGTTACATGTAATAAATCTATTCCAACATTTCTGTAATCAAATCATTTGGAATCAATTTTATTTAAAATTAGTGCCCCTTGATTTTAGATTTCAACTAAGCAAACAACTTCAGATGCTTGAGAATTTATTAAGGCAAATTCACTAAAAGTGAGATCCATGGTATTAATTCAGCTTGACATAAATTATTCTTCTTCCCTCCAAGACTCTTCCCCATGCACATTCTTCCAATATGTTTTATGTATGAGCCTTCTCCTCATCAGTTAAACTTAATGTTTTTTCTCTCGGCATGCTGGACCTGAAGTCTGGTTATGGGTGTGGATGACTATGAGAATTATTATAGTCTTTTAAGATGACTATAGTTCCTCAGATATGTTATTTACAGGGTTCTCAAAGAAGCCAGTGTTGTCCTCAAAAACTGAAAGAATCACCACTCATGATATGGGAGGTTCCATGAGGTAGGGGTTTGAAATTCTCCAAATCGCTTTATTTCTAATTTTAAGAACAAGACACTTCACTAATCATTGCCTTAACTTTTTTGTAAGAGACTTATAAGATTTTGACACCAAGATATGATAGCAGGTGGGTCGAAATTTTTCAAGGCTTAGTCAGCTTCCCAGCTAAAAGAGACAAGAAATCTTTGAAAATCATCATTGATGCTTGATGATTTTTTTACGGTGCTGTCATCTGAGAATTAAAACCTTTGTATCTTAAATATTTCTTTATTTAATTTCTCTGGTTCATTGAGAAGAGTTAAACCCACTATGATGGTGTTGTTCTTCAAGTCCTTCATAAGACTCTATATTAGCAATCTATTTTTCTATCAAAATATCATCATCCATTGGCATTTCAATTCAGGTGAATAGGAGTAGTAACTGTTTCACAATTATGTTACATGAGCCTCTAACCATCTACCCTTTAAATATAGCTATACCCCACTGCCTCTGCACCCTCTACATCAGTGATTCAACCCCAGGTTATAATTTCTAGGAGAATTTTTACATGAAAACACTTCTGCTGTCAATTATTACAGTGATCACATTTCTTGGCTGCAGGAGAGAACATCCAGTCTAGAGAAAGTAGAAATGGGTGTGAGATATGCAGAGAACAGTGGGCATGCCTGAAGAAAAGGACTCCAGGATGAGCTTCTAGGACTGCTGCTCAGATTCACAACACAGGGAGTTGCTCACTGAGGGGAACAATGCCTCTTCTATGACCAAGATTCAGCCAGTTCTGAACTGTGTTCCCTCTGTCACAATCTGCACCAGGAGGAAAACTTATTTCTCATACTCTTCTGTCTCCTGTAGTTCACTCTGTTCTGAAAAAGGTCTAGGCAAGTGCATTGGGCCACCTGAAGCTGGTCCATATGTCTGCTCTTCAGGAGCAAGGAACCTGGGAAACAGAATGTGTGTCCATTTTAACTTTTATATTAGGGTTTATAGTCTGGGAGGCTCAATATGAACCAGGAAAGCACATTATCAGAAAGGATGGGATGTCCTTTCCATGGCAGTTTCTCTAGCCATTCTGTTTGAGACTTGCTGGCTAAATGTTCAGTGGGGTTAACCTTCCACAAAGGAAGAAGATCATATGTGTATGATTCCCTCAGACTCCTGCTAACCTTATCAATTACACAGAATTTCCCAGAACAAGGTACAGAGCAAGAGCACTGATTGTTTCTGTAGCTTACACATTGGCTTGGAAGGATATTATAATAAAAGAGCTCAAAATTAAAAAGGAGAGAATTAGAGAATCCTATATAATAAAGAAGTAATATGCAAATTGACCATTACTCCAACACACAAGATGGCCGCCCATGTGGTCAAAGATGGCTGCCCCCATGTGGACACAAGATGGCCACCACAAGATGGCCAGCAGGGGAGGACAGTTGGGAGGTACCAGGCCTGCAATGGAGGGTAGTTGGGAGGGACCAGGCTTGCAAGGAAGGGCAGTTAGGGTTGACCGGGCCAGCAGGGGAGGGCAGTTGGGAGGGACCAGGACTGTAAGGGAGGGCAGTTGAGGGCAATTAGTCCTGCAGGGGAAGGCAGTTGGGGGGTACCCAGGCCTGCAGGGGAGGGCAGTTAGGGGTGACTGGACCAGCAGAGGAGGGCAGTTGGGGGCGACCAGGCCTGCAGAGGAGGACAGTTAGGGCCAATCGGCCCAGCAGGGGAGCAGTTAGGCATCAATCAGTCTGGCAGGGGAGTGGTTAGGGGGTGATCAGGCTGGTAGGCAGAAGCGGTTAGGTGCAATCAGGCAGGCAGGCAGGCGAGCAGTTGGGAGCCAGTAGTCCTGGATTGTGAGAGGGATGTCCGACTGCCTGTTTAGGCTCGAACCCACCAGGATCGGGCCTAAACGGGCAGTTGGACATCCCTCTAGGGCTCCCAAATTGGAGAGGATGCAGGGTGGGCTGAAGGACACACCCCACTGTGCATGAATTTTGTGCACCAGGCTTCTAGTATAATTATAATCAGGGCACAGTGAAAGCTCTCACTTAGACCTATAATTCAGGAACATATTTTAGACTCAACCCAGATAGAGAAAGATCTGTGTTTATTTAACCATTCTTTTCTTCACAACTCTACTTCAGAAGGGATTGAAGCATTTTTATCTTCTAGAACCTAGATACCAAGTAAAATCAAGAGGTAGGTGTAATAAAAACATAGCTGTTGTTAGTAATGTTTCATTTCATTGCTACTTGCTGAAATCTGACTATTTGCCTGGCCTTTTACTAGATACTGGGGATAGTTACTATGTCTAGGATGGAAAGTACATTCCAGGATAAAGATGTGAAATTAAAAAAAAAAATTCTGAGATGCCAAACTGTGAGCCATGTACTTGCAATAATAACAACAGATACAGGTCAGTACCTGCACAGGTAAGAGTACCTGTATGTCTGGAAAGTGGGGTTAGCCATTTTGCAGATGGGAAGACCAGGTTGCAGCTTTGTGAACAGAAGATAACATGGCTATGCTCTTTAAAAAAAGATTACATCAAGATTCCTTTATCTAATAACACCTGAGAGGTACAGAGGATGCTTATTTCTAAAGTGCTATCATAGGCATATTCTTATGTTATGCACATAAACTCCTAATGCCAAGCAGGTGAAAGATATTTTTGCCATTTCCCTGTTAGGAGGTCACCGGTTTTCTAAGGTCAGACAGTATACTTGGCACAAATCTATATTTTAAGGTGAGACTCTTTCAAACCTTATAGAGGCCAAGCCATATGTCCCTTTGAATAGCTGAACGCTGCAGATCATGTTGATTGAAACAGGCATTTACAACTTGCTGCAGGAGAGCCTTTAACTATGAAAGCAGAGGCATCTGGCTCATATGGTCCACGCGTGAAACAGACCCACTCATTTGGAAGGTTTCAAACACGCGAAGAGCCCATCTTCCTCATAACAGTTATAGAGCAAAATGTGTAGTGTTTACAAATACTGGCTTTTAAATTGGTTTTGCTCATCCATTCTGACTATATGAGGTTTAAACTAGTGTGAAATTATGAAATTAACTTTACTAATCATATTTGTAGAAAAGATTTTCAATGCCAAAAAGTAAGGTCAAAAGGTTAATTTATTGGCTTAGATTTCAGTAGTTATTAGTGAAGCATAACTGGAGTTCTGTTTACTTGAATCACATTTCTACAAACAGAAATTGCTCCATAACAGACTCATTCATGGAATTATGCAGAAATCAGGAGTTGAGCAAAAACATTATTTTTTGAGCTTTGCTATCAAGGGAAAAGGTAAAAAATGAATTGCCCTTTAGTTATGTTATTACATGTATGTGAATGTATGTATGTTTTTTTAAATATTTTTTATTGTTTAAAATATTACATATATTAGTACATATATCTCCTTTTTTTCACCCATTGACCTTCCCCCATCCTCCCCTACCCCGTCACATGCCCTTATCCCATCCCCCCCCCCCAGTGTCTTGTGTCCATTGGTGTGCTTATATGCATGCATACAAGTCCTTTGGTTGATCTTTCACCCCCTCCCCAACACTCCCCAGCCTTCCCGCTGTAATTTGACAGTCTGTTTGGTGCTTTACTGCCTCTGTATCTATCTTTTTGTTCATCAGGTTATAATGTTCTTTATTTTCCATAAATGAGTGAGATCATGTGGTATTTTTCTTTCATTGCCTGACTTATTTCACTTAGCATAATGCTCTCCAGGTCCATCCATGCTGCTGCAAATGGTAAGAATTCCTTCTTTTTTATAGCAGTGTAGTATTCCATTGTGTAGATGTACCATAGTTTTCTAATCCACTCATCTGCTGATGGGCACTTAGGCTGCTTCCAAATCTTAGCTATGGTGAATTGTGCTGCTATGAACATAGGGGTGCATATATCCTTTCTGATTGGTGTTTCTAGTTTCTTGGGATATATTCCTAGATGTGGGATCACTGGGTCAAATGGGAGCTCAATTTTTAGTTTTTTTTGAGGAAACTCCATACTGTTCTCCACAGTGGCTGCACCAGTCTGCATTCCCACCAGCAGTGCACGAGGGTTCCTTTTTCTCCGCATCCTCGCCAGAACTTGTCGTTTGTTGATTTGTTGATGGTTGCTATTCTGACAGGTGTGAGATGGTACCGCATTGTAGTTTTGATTTGCATCTCTCGGATAATTAGTGACTTTGAGCATGTTTTCATATGTCTCTTGGCCTTCCTTCTGTCTTCTTTTGAAAAGATTCTATTTAGGTCCATTGCCCATTTTTTATTGGATCATTTATCTTCCTTTTATTAAGTTGTATGAGTTCCCTGTAAATGTTGGAGATTAAACCTTTATCAGTGATAACATTGGCAAATATGTTCTCCCATACAGTGGGCTTTCTTGTTGTTTTATTGATGGTCTCCTTTGCTGTGCAAAAGCTTTTTATTTTGATGTAATCCCATTTGTTTATTTTCTCTTTATCTTCCATTGCCCTAGGAGCAGTATCAGTGAAGAAATTGCTTCATCATATGTCTGAGATTTCTCTGCCTGTGGATTCCTCTAGTATTTTTATGGTTTCCCATCTTATGTTTAAGTCCTTTATCCATTTTGAGTTTATTTTTGTGTATGGTGTAAGTTGGTGGTGTAGTTTCATTTTTTTTGCATGTATCTGTCCAATTTTCCCAACACCATTTGTTGAAGAGACTGTCTTGACTCCATTGTATGTTCATGCCTCCTTTGTTACATATTAATTGAGCATAGTGATTTGGGTTGATATCTGGATTCTCTATTCTATTCCATTGGTCTATATGTCTGTTCTTGTGCCAGTACCAGGCTGTTTTGAGAACAGTGGCTTTGTAGTACAGCTTGAAATCTGGCATTGAGATCCCACCTACTTTGTTCTTCTTTCTCAGGATTCCTATGACTATTCGGGGTCTTTTTTTATTCCAGATGAATTTTTGGCAAGTTCGTTGTTGGTCTGTGAAATATGCCATTGGTATTTTAATGGGGAGTGCATTGAATCAATAGATTGCTTTGGGTAGTATGGACATTTTAATGATGTTGATTCTCCAAATCCATGAACATGGTATGTTCTTCCATCTGTTTATGTCTTCCTCTATCTCTTTTTTTAGTGTCGTGTAATTTTCCACTATAGGTCTTTTACCTCCTTAGTTAAGTTTATTCCTAGGTATCTTAATTTTTTTGGTGCGATGGTAAATGGGATTGCCTTTTTAGTCTCTCTTTCTGTAAGTTCACTATTGGTGTATAGAAATGCCATAGATTTCTTGGTGTTAATTTTGTATCCTGCTACATTGCCAAATTCATTTATTAAGTCTATTAGTTTTTGATGGAGTCTTTCGGGTTTTTTATGTACAATATCATGTCATCTGCAGATAAGGACATCTTTACTTCTTCTTTTCCAATTTGGATGCCTTTTATTTCTTCTTCTTGTGTAATTGCAATGGTTAATACTTCCATTACTATGTCAAACAGGAGTGTTGAGAGTGGGCATCCCTGTCTTGTTTCTGTTCTTAGGGGAAATAGTTTTAGTTTTTGCCCATTGAGTATGATGTTAGCTGTGGGTTTATCATATATAGCTTTTATTATGTTGAGGTATGATCCTTCTATTCCCACCTTGCTGAGAGTTTTTATCAAGAAGTGGTGTTGGATTTTGTCAAATGCTTTTTCTGCATCAATTGATATGACTATGTGATTTTTATCTCTCGATTTGTTTATGTGATGTATCACATTTATTGATTTGCGGATATTGTACCATCCTTGCATTCCTGGGATGAATCCTACTTGGTCATGGTGTATGATCTTTCTGATGTACTGCTGGATCCGATTTGCTAGAATTTTGCTGAGGATTTTGGCATATATGTTCATGAGGGATATTGGCCTATAATTCTATTTCATTGTGTTGTCTTTATCTGGTTTTGGTATTAGGGTAATGCTGGCTCATAGAATGAGCTTGGAAGTGTTCCTTCCTCTTGAATTTTTTTGAATAGTCTGAGGAGGATAGGTTTTAGTTCTTCCTTGAATGTTTGGTAAAACTCCCCTGTGAAGCTGTCTGGCCCTGGGCTTTTGTTTGCTGGGAGCTTTTTGATGACTGTTTCAATTTCTTCCATAGTTATCAACCTATTGAGATGTTTATAATCTTCCTGATTGAGTTTTGGAAGGTTGTATTTGTCTAGGAATATCTCCATTTCCTCCAGGTTGTCTAGTTTGTTGGAGTAGAGTTGTTCATAGTCTTTTTTAACAATCCTTTGTATTTCTGTGGGGTCTGTTGTTATTTCTCCTCTTTCATTTCTGATTTTGTTTATTTGGGTCCTCTCTCTTCGCTTTTGGTGAGCCTGGCTAGAGGTTCATCAATATTGTTTATTCTTTCAAAGAACCAGCTCTTGGTTTCATTGATCTTTTGTATTGTTTTTTTGGTCTCTATGTCATTTATTTCTCCTCTGATCTTTATTATCTCCTTCCTTCTGCTCACTGTGGGCTTTTCTTGTTGCTCTCTTTCTAACTCTTTGAGTTGTAGGGTTAGATAATTTATTACCATTGTTTCTTGTTTTTTTGCAGTAGGCTTGTAGAGCTATGAACTTCCCTCTCAAGACTGCTTTTGCTGTGTCCCATAGATTTTGGATTGTTGTGTTTTCATTGTCATTTGTTGCCATGATGTTTTTTATTTCTTCTTTGATCTCTCTGGTAACCCAGTCATAGTTTAATAGCATGCTGTTTAGTCTCCATGTGTTTGATTTTTTTCAATTGTTTTTATTGTAGTTGATTTCCAGTTTTATGCTGCTGTGATCTGAGAAGATGCTTGATATGATTTCTATCTTCTTGAATTTGAATAGACTGCCTATGACCCAACATATCGTCTATCTTTGAAAATGATCCATGTACACTTGAGAAGAATGTATATTCTGTGGCTTTGGGGTGAAATGTTCTGAAGATGTCAATTAATTCTATCTGGTCTAGTGAGTCATTTAGGATTGATGTTTCTTTGCTGATTTTTTGCTTAGAGGATTTGTCCAGTGGTGATAGTGGGGTATTAAAGTCTCCTACTATGATTGTATTGCTGTCAATCTCTCCCTTGATATCTTCCCAGGAGTTTTTTTTTTATGTATTTGGGTGCTCCTGTATTGGGTGCATATATGTTTACCAGAATTATTTCTTCTTGTTGGATTGCTCTCTTTAGTATTATGAAGTGGCCATCCTTGTCTCTTTTTATATCCTTCACTTTGAGATCTAATTTGTCATATATAAGTATTGCTACCCCAGCTTTTTTTTTTTTTTTTTTTTTTTTACTTCCATTCACCTGAAACACCTTTGTCCATCCCTTCACCCTCAGTCTGTGTGCATCTTTTTTTCTGAGGTGGGTTTCTTATAGACAGCAGATATATGGGTTATGTTTTCTTATCCAATCCGTTACTTTATGTCTTTTGATTGATGCATTTAATCCATTTACATTTAATGTTATTATTGATCGGTGCTTATTTGTCACCATTTTTATTTTTTACCCCTGTGTTTCTTCTTTGCTTCCTATTTCTTTTTCTTTTCTTTTCTTTTTTTTTTTTTTACAGCAGACCCTTTAGCATTTCTTGCATTGCTGGTTTGGTGGTAATAAATTCCCTTAGTCCTTTTTTGTCTGTGAAGCTCCTGATTTCACCTTCAGTTTTGATTGATAGCCTTGCTGGGTACAGTATTCGTGGATTCAGACCCTTCTTTTGCATGACTTTGTATATTTCATTCCATTCCCTTCTGGCCTGATGAGTTTCTGTTGAGAAATCAGTTGCTAGTTTGATGGGGGTTCCTTTATAGGTAACTTTCTATCTCTCTCTGGCTGCTTTTAAGATTCTTACTTTGTTGTTGGTGTTTGCCAATTTAATTATAATGTGCCTTGGCATCAGTCTTTTGGGGTTCATTTTGCTTGGGACTCTGTGAGCTTCTTGGATTTGTGTGGGTTTTTTCTTCCCTATATCAAGGATGATTTCTGTCATTATTTCTTCAAACAGGTTTTCTATTCCTTGCTCAGTTTCCTTTCCTTCTGGAACCCCTATTATGCAGATGTTATTTTGTTTCATGTTGTCCCAAAGTTCCCTTAGGCTCTCCTCCTACTTTTTAATTATTTTTTCTAGAAGTTGCTCTACTTGGGTATTTTTTCCTACCTTGTCTTCTAGCTCATTGATGTGGTCCTCTGCTTCTTCTAGTCTACGATTGATGCTTTCTATTGAGCTCTTTACAGCAGAGATGTCATTTTTCATTTCTTCTTGGTTCTTCTTCATTTCCTCTTGGTTCTTACACATATTGCCGAATTTGTCTTCCATTCTTTTCAGCCACCTTATGCCCATTTCTCTGAGTTATTTCTCTGACAGGTTGCTTGACTCCATTTCGTTTACTTCCTTTTCTGGTGATGCCTGCTTTTCTTTCATATGCTGGCTGTTTCTTTGTCTCCCCATGGTCTCTCTTTTCCGGGTGTCTGGTTATGTAGTTCTCTCTCTCCTTTCCATGGTGGAGTGTAGAGCTCCTCTGAATCTGCCTGTTTCCACAAATTGGGGACCTGTGTTCTGGGGTTCACAGCTGTTCAGTGGGTGCCGCAGTTGTAGATTATCAGGCTTCTGATAACATCCACTTTCCCGTTCAAGATGATGCGGTCTCCGTGTCCAACACCACCTGTTAATATTCTGGTTTGACCAGTTTGAGTGGCGGCTTCACTATCTCGCTTCCTGGAGCAGCTGATCCTAAAGACTATGCACGAAAAGCCAAACAAACACCCTGCCAGCCAGCACTGCGGTAAACCAAAGTTCCTTTTTGTCTGGTTTGCAGCGGTGTGCCTTCAAGGACCTGTGCCTACCCTTGGCTGCAGGAGTAGCAGACACAGGCAGAGGGGCTCAGCGCCATCCCTGCCCCACCCCATCTGTATGTATGTTTATAAACGTCTCTGTGCCATCAAATAGGCATGCAACCTTCTTGACATTTCCTTCTCTCTCACTCTAAATACAAAGTAGGCTTATAGCTTAAATTATTAAAATCAGACACAGTGGAGAAAGACTAGCACGACTTTGTCAGCAATGTTTAGACCTACAGGCCCACTCCTGTGTCTCTTTTTTAAAGAGCACTTGCACATTCGGCCTGGAACTAATAACCTGTGGATCATAGAACCAGTCATCTGACGGGGAGAAAAAATATCCAATTGACTTAGCCCTTAGTTGGGAATGCCTTATACCTTTCATGTTATTACTTATTAGAACAGATATAGGTAGAGTGTTGCTTCTTTCATTCACTTTATTACTTCTCTTTTTGTTGACATGGGATAAAGTTTATTCATTGCATGAGAAAAGAATGAGCATGTTTGATATATATTTTTTTACATTTTTATTACAGCAATATAATATTCTGTATTAAAACACAAATTATTTTTCCTTTATAGCAAATGTGTTCTTTTTGCAATCCTTAGGCCATTAATAATTAACCTCGGTGCAGCCTTATTGCCCCAGGGAGCAGAGAATTCCAAAGGAAGTTAATTAGAAAATCATGGGAAACTACTGGCTCTGAGTTCTAAATTCAGTTTGGATTTTGATAGCAAGAACTATACATTTGCAATATTAAAACACACACACCCACACATTTATTTCCAATAAGTTTGGCCTGGACTTGCAAATTAAAGTTTAATAAACTTTGTTTCCTAAAACAGAGTCTAGAGAAATACAGAATAGTAGCAGAAAGGTTTCCTTTCCTGCAGAAGAAAAAAATGTGTGAAATTTCTGAATGAGGGATAAAAACTTGGAAGCAGTTTGAAAGGGAAGAACCTGAGCCCTAGCTGGTTGGGCTCAGTGGATAGAGAGTCAGCCTGCAGACTGAAGTGTCCCAGGTTCGATTCCAGTTGAGGGCACATGCCCGGGTTGCAGGCCCAATCCCCAGTGGGGAAGGGGAAGGAGTGTGTGTTCAGGAGGCAGACTATCAATGATTCTCTCTCATCACTGAGGTTTCTATCTCTCTCTCCCTTCCTTTCTGAAATCAATAAAAATATATTTTTAAAAAGAAAGGGAAGAACCTAAGAGTTGAGCTGTGAGTTTGGGGTAGCACTTCCTGTTGCCTTTATCTTTACTGTGGAAGTCTGAGGGAAGATGGGGGTGGGTAGTGGCAGAAATTCCAACATGCTTTAGGAGATGACAAGGAATTGGTGGATTCATGCCTCACTTCTTAGTGTAAGCCAAGGTGTTTAAGCAAGACCAATTACTTAAGCATAGCACAGTGCCAGAGTAGCCCACAGGTAATTCTTTATGTTGCTTAAAAGAAGGAACTTGAGTGATATTGTTCCCAGGTTTACTTAAAGGCCACCATCAGACTGAACTTCCTGACTTACCACTGGATTTAGTCATTCTTTTTATAACTGTTCCAGGTACCCTGTAGAATGTAATCTTAGGCCAGAAATCTGGAACTCCTATCTGCAAGGCTTTTTATTTCATCAGCATTGTATGAAAAATACAAAACTAAATATCTTAAGGGGGTGAGGCTCTGTCCTCCCAGGCTGTACCATGGCTGCTATCATGCACAGGCTCATTTGCACACTTAGTGGTAAATGTCTTGCACATTTCACAGCTGTGTTACATGTGGTTTCTGTCTTTTTGAGCGAGGACAAGAGCACAGCATGAAATGTGTTAAGTGGGAATTCACTGGTAGCACACATGGGAGCCCACTCAGAGGCAGAGCTTCCAAACAATGCCAAGCCTTAATTCAGACATCTGCAATCTGGTTGCATCTTAGGAATTATCATGAGATACCCCAAGCCAGAATCACTGGCTTCTGTGGCCTCTGATAAGCCTTCTTCAATCTGCTCCACCCAAACAAAAAGAAGGCCACTAAACTCTCTCAACAGATAGCCTGGGACCCCATCCTCACTCTGAATCCAAAACTATACCAGACAGCCCTAACTGGTTTGGCTCAGTGGATAGAGCATCGGCCTGTGGACTGAAAGGTCCCAGGTTCGATTCCGGTCAAGGGCATGTACCTTGATTGCGGGCACATTCCTAGTAGGAGGTGTGCAGGAGGCAGCTGATTGATGTTTCTCTCTCATCGATGTTTCTGACTCTCTGTCCCTCTCTCTTATTCTCTGTAAAAATCAATAATATATATATATATTTTTAAAAAGATCATTCTGACATTAAACACATACACACACACACACACACACACACACACACACACAACAACAACAACTGTACCAGACAGATCAGTTTACTACTGCAAGTCAGCTTCCCAGAAAACTCCTGGAGAACATAGTGTCTTTCCCCACGCCCCACTGCCCAGTGGATCTTGGAATACTTTATTCCTCCTTGTAGTGCATATACTGTATATAAGTTAACTATCAACATGTCAACTCATCTACAGCCCAATCAGGCCCCAAGGAACTGGGTAATCAGTATCCAACTCCCACCAGGCTCAGCACAACATGCAACCAATAAAGTATCAAATTAACTAATTGTATTAATCGGGTATTAATTTTAAATATCTCTGTTGAGCTAAGGTAATAGGAGAGTGTAGTTGCAAGAAATAGAAATATATTGAGGCTGATTAAAGATAACTCATTAAATAGTATAATGTAGCTGATAAATCACTCAGAACCCTGAGCACCGATTTCACACCATTGGGGTGGAGCCAAGGGAAACACAAAAACAACCTGTTTAGGGTTCCTGTTTAGGACACCCACACCACCCCTGCAGAGCACCGGGGTCATAGACTGCTACAAGGAGACAGTGTGAAATTAAGCTGATTGTAGCTGCCACTCCACCTGGGATGATTCCTATGGCACTTGTTATTCTGTCACTAGTCTCCAATTTAATATCTGGGGAATGTGTGCTGCATGGAGTGCCTGGCACACCAAAGTGGTAAGAGAGGCCAGGAAAGCCATTAGCTGAGCTTTTCATCCATCTAGCAGGAAGTAAATGTACTTTCCTATAAGCCTCACAAAGTGGTAAATGTCCTTGACTAGAACAGGAACCCACATTCAGAGCAACAGGAATGGGTACAAAGAGTATGCTCTTTGGGAAATCACTTGTTGAAATTGTTTTTGAGAGGCCTTGAGGGAATTAACATATGGTAAGCACTTGAAATAGATTTTGGCAAGTTGTGTTATGAACATTAGTTATGGCTATTATTATTGTTACTAGAGGCCGGATGCACGAAGATTTGTGCAAGAATAGGCCTTCCTTCCCCTGGTTGTTGGCACTGCCTTCACTCCCGCCAGAGGCACCTTTCCACCTTCACTCTGGCCAGAGCAGCCTTCTCCCTCTCTCCTTGACATGCCAATTTGCATATTTCCTCCTTATTGGCTGTGGGTGCTTCCATCTTTGTCATGGAGTTACAGTCAATTTGCATATTCCGTCTTTATTACATAGGGTAAGAACGGCTAACATGTCTCATGGAAATAAATCCAGATGGCTGTGGTGGGCCAAGTGGAGACAGACATGCATCAGCGGGAAGGCAGGCAGCAGTAACACCCACCCATCACAATTCTCTTTAAGAGGTGCCTCATGTTACCTGGGCAGAAAGAAAACTATCACTGAGTTCATAGAAGGTTTACTGGCACCGAGATTTATATTTATATACTCAGACTTACTTGTCTAGAAAAGAAATAACGTAAGAAGTTGCATTGGTAAGTCAAGTTCAAGCATATTCAGAATTTCCAGTGGCAGAAGCAGATGGTGACCAACTTGAAAATAAGGTTATTATCATGCATCCACAATGAGGGGCAGCTGAGGTCTAGTCTAGATTATCAATGACAGTTATAAGAGTGTCAGTATCGTAGCTCATTTTCATATCAAAATCATGATGAGTTTTTCTACAGAGGAAGTTTGGATTCAGGCTGTACCTCTAACCTAATTGTTTCTTGAACATGACCACAGAGAACCTTTCTCCCATAACACTTTGCGCTGACCGAGGAAGAAATACAGTGAACAGGGAAAAGGTAATTTTGAAGACAGCTTTTAAAATTTTGGATTGAGGGCTGGTAAATAGCTAGTCTTGACCAGAATGGAAATCACTATATATTTGTTCATGTGTGGATCCATGGATAACTATCTGTTTAGCAAATATTTATTGAGCAATTTTATAAGCAAGAGACTATTATAGTTAGTGGAGATCCTAAAAAATAAACAAGAGAATGAGCTCCTTGCTTTTATATGTCTTATATTCTACAGGGGAGACTGTGGCACGATAAATTATCATCCTGAACTAAATGGAATCTTTCGCTCTCTATTTAGTTTCCACTCCCACAGCCTAAGGAAAACAAACAACTAGGATGGCCAGTTGACTCTAAATTCCTGAATGAGTGAGACCCCTGCTTTCAGTGTGGAGTATGGGCTCCCAGAAGAGCAGGTCCGAGTACCAAGGTTTCCAGTAGGAATGGTGTCCACACTAGTCATTGTTAACCACGGCCCTGTGGCTGCACTAATGGCTGTGGGGCCTTTAATGACTTGGGGAGCTAATAAGGTCTTAACTTATCTATGTGATAATCACCACAACAACACAAGCCCACTTTGTCCTCCCGGGGAATCAGCCCAGCCCCAGTTGATACAAAGGGGGTCACCTGATAATTTAATTTTTCTCTAGCCCTTAAAGAAGGAAGCCAGCGGCACTTTTATTTATTTATTACCTTAATGGACACATTTAGCATTGTACCTCTACAGTATTGGCCTGGTTTATATCTGTTGTCTAGATTCATGATAATTTCTTTTTTTTTTAAATATATTTTATTGATTTTTTACAGAGAGGAAGGGAGAGGGATAGAGAGTTAGAAACATCGATGAGAGAGAAACATCGATCAGCTGCCTCCTGCACACCCCCTACTAAGGATGTGCCCGCAACCAAGGTACATGCCCTTGACCGGAATCGAACCCGGGACCCTTCAGACCTCAGGCTGACGCTCTATCCACTGAGCCAAACCGGTTTCGGCAAGATTCATGATAATTTCATTCATAGAGACTTGGATCCCTTTGACCTCCCACAGGGCATCCTGTGAGTTTCCTGTATAGGTGATTTAAGGTGACTTATCCATGTGGACAGGACGTCACAGGTACTTTAGATCCTTGGGAGGCTGTGTTTGTGCTTGTGAAGGGGAGATAAGCCATGCAGAAATTTAGGCGCCTGCTACCTCAGTTACTCTGAGGTCCCTCCCTAGAACACTCTGTGTCTTATATCTTTAGTCAATTTGCAGGAAGCTACATTTAAGTGATTCTCTTTTTGTTTTAGAGCTGACATATACCGAATTTGGTCAAAGTTTCCTCTGTGAATAGTAGGTTACAAGCTGTAGTAATGTCAAGGAAAAGAAGTGCAAGCAGCAATAGGACTTCATATGATACACATACTATATATCTATACATATAAAGAGGTAATATGCTAATTTGTCCATTACTGTATCCCAGTTACGACCAGTCTGTGGATGGGGACGGGGGCGGGGACTTCCGCCCCCAGTGCTAACTTCACGCTGCCTGCACTTGTGTTCCCGCCCGGCGCTGAGGTGAAGAGCTGCCTGCCTGCATCCCCAGCTACGGATGGCTACGGATGTGACACTGCCTGCATGCGTTCCTGTTCAGCGCTGATGTGATGCCGTTGGGGGGGGGTGGTGCGCTGGGCTTGACGGGGGACCTCAGGCCACACTCCTCACCCCAGCACCAGGCCTAGACACCTCAGGCCATGCCCCCCACCCCAGCACCGGGCTGGGGTACCTTAGGCCTCACCCCCCTCCCAACAGGTCTTGACGGGAGATCTCAGGCTGTGCCCCCCACCCTGGCACCAGGCTGGGACACCTCAGTCCACGCCCCCTGCTCCAGCACCAGGCCGGGGGACCTGAGGCTGTGCCCCGTCTGGCAGGGCTTGATGGGGGACCTGAGACTGCACTCACCCCCCCCACTCCCCAGCGCCAGGCCAGGGGACCTGAGGCTGTACCCCCTGACCAGCACTGGGCTGGGGAACCTGAGGCTGCACCCCCCCACCCAGAGGGGCTTGACAGAGGTGGGGCCAGCCGGGTCTGGGTCTCCTGCATTTTCAAAGTGTGTGTGGGTAGTGGGCGGGGACTTAACTCTAGGTCCCATGGCGCACCCCAGACTCTGACAGGAGGGAGATTTTATATACATTTTACTAATTTTCTTTCATCACTGACACTTCTATTATAGAGAAAGGGCAAAGAGCAATATTAAAATATTTCTTCTAATTAATTCCCTTTTAATGTGCAAGAATTTCATGCACTGGGTCACTAGTGAATATATATATATGTACATATATATAGTATATTACAATAGAATGTCTATATTTTTAATGAAAGCACAACATTAAGCATAACATAGTGAAAACTCAGACTTCTATTGGAAATGCATTTGCATACATCTCTATTGTTTAAAATTATGTGTTTTTTTCTCCCCACACATTATTGTCACTTGTAAGGTTTTCAATGGTGGCCCAGGTATCTTATTGTGACTGCAACACTAGGTTCAAAAGACAGATGAGAAGTCACCATTCAGAGTTCTTGCTGTTCGTGATGCTTTGTCCTAGAGTTATAAATTGTAATACAGATTTTTAGTTCAGGTAATTTGTCCTTGTTTCTTTTCTGGTTGCGTAAATTGGTAATGGGATGTGAGAAATGTATTTCATTTAAAAAATAAGCATTTCTATCCAATGATCACTGACTTTTAAAAACCACCTGAGTAGGGCTGAGATTTGTTACATTTAATCTCTCATAGTCTGACTCGTGAGTTCCAAGTATGAAAGCTTCGAGCGAAGCTGGCAGCTAGGAAGGAAGACATGCAGCTGGCGAACATGACTGGCCCTCTGACCTGCAGTGGGGACGTGTGCCAACATTGTAGTGGTCCCTTCAATTCAGTTCTTTCATAAGAACATTGTCATAGACCATTTTTGATGAGAAGACATTTTGCCACAGTGGAAAGTATAAATAGGAAATGTTTCACCTATTTTCATTTCCATTTAGTTAACATCACCCCGAAGTTGGAGATGAGGGTCAGTCTTTATGTAAAAATGTGAAGTGCATTGTGGGTGCAGAACAGAATGCAAATCCAGCTGATCAGAAAGACAACTATTGAGGACTCAGTGTCTAGAGAGCTGAGCTTTTGGAAAAGGGCATTGGATTTTCTAAGCATACTCTGCTTAATTACTAAGAGTCACTTGAATTGTGAATAGTTACTTTTCAAATTCTCAGATTTCTTCCATAAAGTTATTTTTAAATTAAGACATATTTTTCTGCTAAATAGTTATATATGTTCTCTTTTGCTTTAAACTGTCTAATTATGTTTCTCTTACCAACTGAGTCAGTAAGAGATCAGTTAAACATCTCTGAGGTTCTGTTAAAGATCTCTTCCTGCATGGGGAGGTTATCAATGGCTTTTATTACTACACAGCTAATTTCAAATGACATATGATATTATATCAGTTTCAGGTGCACAATATAGTGATTAGACATTTGTAACCCTTGTAGGGATCACCCTAATAGGTCTAGTACCCATGTGACATCATAGCAGTTATTACACTATGATTGATAATATATTGGTCTGAACCAGCCCTTAACAAAATAATATTTTCTGATAAACCAGAGGCCCAAGGCATGGATTTTGTTCAAGGGGCTCGGCCCTCACTGCCCCGGCTGCCTCCCGGCCCCGCAGCTCTGTGGCCTCATCCACTGGTCATTCTGGAAGGTAGTTCCATCATCTGATCTAATTAGCATATTAGCTCTTTATTATATTGGATTTAAGGTGAGCTTTCTTCAATTCCCAATTTTCATCCAGATATGAAGTTGAATAGTCTTGGATTCCTTTGTGAGTTTGAGCCATTTTAACTCAATTTGTAATTGGATTTATTTTTCTTTCACTAGGAAAATAAAACATTTTTAAATATTTTTTGATCATGCAGATTTGCTTCTAAGCACTGGGATCCATCCTCAGGTGTCTACCTTCTGACTGTCAGTGTCTAAATCCGTCTATTCTAGAAAATAGTGGTCACAGAGTCAGGGTAGGAAAGGAAGAAACTTAGAACAAGTGAGGTGAGGTTTTCGTTGTATGGGTGTTAAACTTGGCAAACTCTGAGTTGTGTGTAGATGCATGCGCATGCCTGTTGAAGGCCCAGGTGGAGCAATATTGAGGTGTTTGGCTTTTAGGGGCACCACAGTCATATATACTGTTTATCTTTGTAGCATTAATTGGACTTCATCCTTTACTATAAAACATCCTGTATATATTGTCTGATTCTAGAACAAATAGACCCCCAGGAAAGTCATCAGGCAATATGCCTGACTAGAGGCTGGTATTTCATGTTGCACTAGCTGTTACCTGGTTCCCACACTTCCCACACCTCTCATGGGCACTAATTGTCATTGACACTGGCAGACTGCAGACTGTCCAGTTAAAGTGAATGACATGACATCTAGAACCCCTTTCCCAATTAGAGAGCCTTCTAGGGGGAGGGGGTTGTGGCAAAAGCTTGGAGTTACAGTAATAAAAAAAGTGTGCAATGATTTCTGTATATAAAGAACTTCCTACTCCATATCCTCATGATCATACTTCAGCTTTAATAAATTCAACAAAATCTGCATTCTAAGTCATCGTAACAACTAACACATTTCCTCCCTGTTCATTCTAGGCTCAAAAGGACACTCAGATACTGGGTCCAAGTGACCACACCGTACTCAGAGGGCCCATAGTAAATGTCTGTGCTAATTGGAAGGCAACGTCTATTTTTATCCTTGGTTCTATTTCAGTTACATAGTCTATATCCATTCATGCCAGTTGCAAATTAGGACCAACAATGTATAACCTGCAAAACTACCAAGGAGTTTTGAATGTAATTTGTTATTGAGAATATTAGTGTTTTCCAATTTAAAAAGATATAACAGAAAACTTTCCAGAGTGTTTACAACCTACACCATTTTCATCTTGACTGTTCATGTCCTGACATTTCGTGCTTATGACTTTTTTTTGAGAGGCGACAATCATTTACTGAGATCAATAAGAATCGCTGTTCTAGAAGCACTGATTCAGGCTGAAGCACAGATAATGTTCCAACCAGGAGATAAAGGCCACGGGGAGGGGACGGGAACAGCTTCATCAACAGAAGGAAGGCATTTCTATTGGTGCAAATAACATGGCATAGTGATGTCGATTCTAAACAATATTTTTAATTTTCAGTCCAATAGTTAGAATAACTTATTTCTTGCTTTTTTTGGAAAAGGTCACAGAAATAAGCTACATCATTTTTTGCTTTTCTTAGTTCACATCACCCTATTTGCAAAGCCCCAAATACCAAGTAGATCAATAAAAGGAAATAAAAATTAAATGTCTGCCTGGGAGAAGAACCGACTCACTTGAACTATTAACAAATTAAACTTAACACCAATTTGGATTCTGGTAACCTGCCTATAACACTAAAGTACTTATAGGAAACAAATCTGAATTTCTTAAAGCTTTATCTGTCCCCTCCATCACTCTAAAATGTGCCTATAACTTTTTGATAAAAATGAGCATTCAGGTTCAATCTTTTACTTTTTTAAAAAATATATGTATTTTTATTGATTTCAGAGAGAGGAAGCGAGAGGAACAGAGAGAGAGAAACATCAATTATGAGAGAGAATCACCAATCAGCAGCCTCCTGCACGCCCCATACTGGGGACAAAGCCCACAACCCAGGCATGTGCCCTGACCGGAATCGAAGCATGACCCCCTGGTTCATACATAGGTCAATGCTCAACCACTGAGCCATGCCAGCTGGACCAGTATTTTACATTTTTTAACTTGAAAATATCTTTCTTTAAAGACATATTTATCATTTTGTGAGTCATTGCAACCCAAAAAGCTATGACAGAAAATGACCAGAAATATCTAACATAATAGCAAATATTGAAAACAGCACTAGTGAACAACCATAGTTTTTTATTCTTCTAATTTTTTAAACGAACTGTTGAGAAAGGGTAGATGCCTGTCAGCTCTATGTCAGCTGTCTTCCTATTTGCCTTCTCATCACCTCTAGTTGGAGAATCAATCTTATTTTCTCCTGATCATTTGCAGGTTGATACTTTTCACCACCCATAATTCCCCCAATTAAATGTTGTTATACTTATCAAAGACTGAATGGGAGGGGCCTGCCTCATACAAGTAGATTCTGGTGAAATTTAAAACATTTTGTTGGAGACCTTAGGAGAACTTACAGAATTGGAAGCATAGGATGGGAAAGGGTTGAGTGTCTTA
Source organism: Plecotus auritus (assembly GCF_963455305.1). Taxonomy (NCBI): domain Eukaryota; kingdom Metazoa; phylum Chordata; class Mammalia; order Chiroptera; family Vespertilionidae; genus Plecotus; species Plecotus auritus. The sequence continues at coordinate 53,405,053 of NC_137777.1, read as the reverse complement.
CAGTATATCTAGGCACATTTCTTCCCTCTATTTCTCTCTTCCCTCTACAGCTCTACAAAGGCTAACCTCCTCTTTTTTAAGACCCTTATCTTACACAAAACATAACTTGAAATGAATTACTTAAATGTAAGACCTGAACCATGAAAATCCTGGAAGGAAACATAAGGAAAAAGCTCCTTGACCTTGGTCTTGGCAATGATATTTTGATATGACATCGAAAGCCCAAGGAAACAACAGTATTTTATTTTTAAAGTGCGAGTACAGTGAACCTCCTGCTTTGATGTGAGAAAAAAAGTCACCAAAACATCTTAAATGATGTTATGCTCTACACTGTGACAATTTTACTTCCTTTTTTCTAGATTAGAAATGAGTAACGTCTTTATGACTGTACTTTCCATAAAGAATTTTATTTAGATGTTATCATGGAAACTTATTAGTATATAAGACATGTTTTAAAGTAACATGAAATTTTAGAAACTTTTTTTATCTTGCTATATAACATAGGTCCACATGATGCATAAACCTTAAATGTGTTGCTTAATGAATTATCAAACTTTACGAAGAACACCTTGTTGTAACCACTATTCACAATAAAACAGAATATTGTCAGCATCCCAAACCTGCAAGAAAACCAATGTAATCACCAACTCTTCCTTTCTTTCTACACTCTTCTTCTCTCCTTTTCTAAATTTTGGCATAAACACTTTTATACAAGAATGTTATTTAGCCATGGTTAGGTGGCTCAGTTGGTTGGAACACTGTCCTATGCACCAAAAGGTAGAGGGTTCAATTACTGGTCAGGCCAGGTATGGGAGTCAACCAACAGATGTTTATCTCTCATCTCTCTCTCTCTCTCTCTCTCTCTCTCTCTCTCTCTCTCACTTTTTCCCTCTAAAATAAATAAAATATATACTTGGGTGAGAATTTAAAAAAGAAGAAAAATTATACAAAGAGAAAAAAAGTACACACATAGGGTAAAGTTCAATTAATTATCATAATATAAACAATACCCTTAGCTAAAGGTAGGACAGTATGAGCATTTAAACAGCCCCACATTTGTGGCCACTCCTAATGGTTACCCCTTCCTTTTCCCTTCTACTGATTTCTAATGCCATATAATTTTCCTTATTTGGGGACTTTATGTGAATACTAGTGCCCCGGTGCACGGAATCTGTGCACAGGGGAGAGGTTCCCTCAGCCCAGCCTGCACCCTCTCCAATTTGGGTTCCCTTGGAGGATGTCCAACTGCCGGTTTAGGACCGGCAGTCGGACATCCCTCTTGCAATCTGGGACTGCTGGCTCCTAACCACTCACATGCCTGCCTGCCTGATCGCCTGTAACTGCCTCTGCCTGCCTGCCTGATTGCCCCTAACTGCCCTCCTCTGCTGGCCTGATCTCGCCTCTAACTGCCCTCCCCTGCCGGCTTGATCTCACCCCCCAACTGCCTCTGCCTCAGCCCCCACCACCATGACTTTGTCCTGAAGGAAGTCGGACATCTGGAGGATGGCCAGTCGACCTGGTCTAATTAGCATATTACCCTTTTATTAGTATAGATAGATTATATAGGATAGGATTGCTTAAATGGTTGGGGGGAGCCTTTTGCAGCAGGAGGAGATGCTCTTGGCAAACAAAAATACATAATCCCTATATCTGGACTGATAGCCAGCCATATGCACTATACTGCCAAACCAGTCATTAAAAAATTGGACTGCTTTCTTACACCTTACACCAAACAGCTGTTGCCCTTAAAACCCCTCCTCAGCCCCCACCTTAGATTCTGCCTTTGAAGTTCACCCAGATTAGGTTCTGATTGGTCAGTTTCTACACCAGTCAGCGTCAGAAGCTCCACCTCCTAGGCAGCCATTGGCTCCTCACAGTTCATCCAGATTTGGTTTTGATTGGTTGGTTTCTATGCCAGTCAGCATCTCTGGGCCCATCTCGGGGCCTGATCAGAGAGGCAAGCTGATCAGCAGCCCCATGCTGCTGGTGAGGCCCAGAGAGAAAGAGAGGCAAGGGCTGATCAACAGCTGCCACAGAGGCTGTGGATCAGACCCTGCTTCTCTCTCTAGGCCTCTCTCTGGGCCTGATCCACAGCCCCCTTGGCAGTCAGTGCTGGGTTGCTACAGTGACTGCAGTGGGGCAGTCAGTGCTGGGTTGCCACGGCGACCCAGCACTGATTGCAGGACTGACTTCCAGTGTTGGGTCGTCCGTTCGGTCGTTTTGGATGTTATGGACCCTGGCTCTTTATATATATAGACAATCATATATTATATGTTCTTTGGCGTTTGGATTATTCTACTCAGAATTGTTTGTGAGGTTTATCCTGTTATTTGTGATATATAGTGGTGGCTTGAATACTTCTGCTGTTCTGTGGTATTGCAATGTACGAGCGTCTATAAATTATTGATTTTACTGTGAATGGACAATTGGCTTCTTCAAGACTCCTGCACACAGTGCTGCTGCAGTCATTCTTGTGTGTGTCTTTTGTGCACATATGTACTCAGTTCAGTAGGGTATATGCTTAACAGTGAAATTGCTTGGCCATTAAATATTCAGTGCATTTCATGATGTCTCACAGTGCTGTGGAATGTTTGTGTGCACTGTGTCCTTTCCCTCCCATCTCCAATGTGTGATGGTTTCCGTTCTTCCCAATCTCCCCAGGCTCCGGTTCCTGTCTTTAATGCCAGCTATTTGGGTGGATGATGATTGCTCTAACACTGGAACTTCAGTTTCTTCAATAACAAAAGATATGCTTCACATTTGGTCTTTTGAATATTCTTTTTGTCGAGTGCTTATTCAAAAATCTTACCCATTTTTAAAAATTTGGTTTTCTGCATTTTTTAATCAATTGATCAACTTGTAACTCTCATTATTTTAGTGTGTATGTTAGCCAGAAATTTATTTATACAGTTTTTATCTGGTTTCACTGAACCTATATGTCCTAGTATTTTCATTTCCTCGGGAGCCAGCCCAGGCCTCTCTCTGAAGTCCAGATTTATATAACTAATTTCCTAATAATATCCCCACTTGAATTTCTATCAGTCACCTGTGCAAAGAGAGCAAGGCTCAGCCTCAGAGACACCGACTCCGTATTGGGACCACTGTTGAACATGGCTCTACTTGTTAACTTACTCCTTTCTCTCTGTGCTTCTATTATCTATGAGTGGCTCATTAATGATATTAAAATCCGGTTCCTTTCACATGTTAGTGGAAATTCATTTAAAAGATTCACAAATGTTGGACCCTTAACTTCCAGGGCAGTTATTACTGCATCTCTTCTTTTTCTCTGATTTCATTTGTATTTTAACAACAAGAAGAAAGAGGAGAGCAAATATGATAGTTTGTAAGCTGTGATTATAGGTTGTTTTTGTTAATAACTGAAATTTATAAATATTATTTTTGATATTTGGTAAATATTTTGGTATTAATTTGTTATTTTTATCTAATTACTTATATACACAGTGGAGAACAATCTACTTTAAAGATTTTTACTATATCCAGTGTGATTTTTTTGGTATTTCTAATATTATTAGCATTTTGCTACCTCCTGATTCAGCGTTTTATCAATTATCTCAGCACTCCGCAACCACTGTGACACTCAGCCCATACTCCCAAAATAGCTCGATTGCAAATTTGAATAAATACATATTCAGTGTTTTGATTTTTCTGACTTTAAAAATATTATAAACTGCTCTTCTAACTGCCATATCATGGGTACAGTCTCTTTTTTTGTACGTATTTTGCAGTTTTCTATGGTTAATAATTAACCCTTTTTAAAAATTAAGCTTGTTTTTCTTAGAATCTTCGGATTAATGATCCCACAGTGTATCAACTCTGCAAATCTTTTTGGGTAACATAATGTTCCTCAAGATGCAATTGATCAAATAACCGCTCTGCTCCCTTGTCAGTGTCCCCAGGGTTTCCTGGGATCCGCAGCACCTCCCATGTTCTCTGGCTATCGCCCAGCTGTCATCCTGGGGTTCCCCTCACCGTTTCCATGCCCCCCAGCTGTCATCCTGGGGCTCCCCTCACCGTTTCCATGTCATCCTGGGGCTCCCCTCACCTTTTCCATGTTCCCCAGCTGTCATCCTGGGGCTCCCCTCACCTTTTCCATGTTCCCCAGCTGTCATCCTGGGGTTCCCCTCACCGTTTCCATGCCCCCCAGCTATCATCCTGGGGATCCCCTCACCGTTTCCATGTCATACAGGGGCTCCCCTCACCTTTTCCATGTCCCCCAGCTGTCATCCTGGGGCTCCCCTCACCGTTTCCATGTCCCCCAGCTGTCATCCTGGGGCTCCCCTCACCGTTTCCATGTTCCCCAGCTGTCATCCTGGGGCTCCCCTCACCATTTCCATGTCCCCCAGCTGTCATCCTGGGGCTCCCCTCACCGTTTCCATGTCCCCCAGCTGTCATCCTGGGGCTCCCCTCACCGTTTCCATGTCACCCAGAGGCTCCCCTCACCGTTTCCATGTCCCCCAGCTGTCATCCTGGGGCTCCCCTCACCTATTCCATGTCACAAAGGGGCTCCCCTCACCTTTTCCATGTCACACAGGGGCTCCCCTCACCTTTTCCATGTCACCCAGAGGCTCCCCTCACCTTTTCCATGTCACACAGGGGCTCTCCTCACCGTTTCCATGTCACCCAGAGGCTCCCCTCACCTTTTCCATGTCACACAGGGGCTCCCCTCACCTTTTCCATGTCACACAGGGGCTCCCCTCACCTTTTCCATGTCACACAGGGGCTCCCCTCACCTTTTCCATGTCACCCAGAGGCTCCCCTCATCTTTTCCATGTCACACAGGGGCTCCCCTCACCTTTTCCATGTCCCCCGGCTGTCATCCTGGGGCTCCCCTCATCTTTTCCATGTCACCCAGAGGCTCCCCTCACCTTTTCCATGTCACCCAGAGGCTCCCCTCATCTTTTCCATGTCCCCCAGCTGTCATCCTGGGGCTCCCCTCACCTATTCCATGTCACACAGGGGCTCCCCCCACCTTTTCCATGTCACACAGGGGCTCCCCTCACCTTTTCCATGTCACCCAGAGGCTCCCCTCACCTTTTCCATGTCGCCCAGCTGTCATTCTGAGGTTCCCCTCACCCTTTCCATGTGTGGAATGTCTTCTTTCCTACATATATGATTTTACCTTTTCTTCCTTTGTTTACTTGTTTTTTGGTTTTTGGAACCCTTTAGCTGCTTTCTGAGAAAGGGGTAATGAAAACTCCGTTTATTTTTCAAACTTTTTCTCTCTAGTAATGTCTATTCCACCCTCATACTTGAGTGCCAGATTACTGGATAAGAATTCTAGGTCGAAAACAGTTTTAACTTAGTTTGAAGACACGTTTTCCCATTTCTTCTGCCTTTTGCTGTTGCTATTGTGGACTTAGGAATCCTTTTGATTATTTAGCTTTTGTGCACTTTATTTTTTAATCCCTGGAAACTATAAAACTGTATTTGATCTCCAATGTTCTCAAATTCAACAGAATGAAAATCATTTGTTACCACTGTACCCTCTACCCCAATACTTAAATGTCTTTTTATCTTACGGAAAAATATCTAAAAAAATTTTTCTCCCCATCAAAACATGTTGTTCTCTTTCTGAAACCTCTGTAGTCAGATTATAGGTCTCTCCCCTAGTTCAACATTCCATTTTACATATTCATTTCCGTTAACTTCTGTGTCTTGCACTGGAAGCTTCCTTGTGACGCTGGACTGTTTCTCATACTTCAGAGGCAGGCAGCAAAAGGCTCTGTGAGGGCGCCGGCTTGCTGCCATTCAGCCACTCCAGCCTCGGAGTCTTGTCACCTGACTTCTCCTGGGCACTGTTCAGGCTATTCCCCGAGATGTTCTTTAGTTCACGGTAACAGAAGTATTGTATCCCTCCTCCCCACTCCTGCCTCCTGGGGTAACACAAGGATTGTATTCCTCCTCCCCACTCCTGCCTCCTGGGGTAACACAAGGATTGTATCCCTCCTCCCCACTCCTGCCTCCTGGGCATTGGGTGCTCCCACCAGCTCCTTCCTATCAATAGTTCCATCTTCAGTTTCCCAAGAGCGCACGGATTTATTGGAGAAATATTATAAAGTGGATTTTTCAACATCCAGTATAAACTACAACAAAACCAGGGACATTTGAACAGATGATAAATGTTATCGCCAAAATCAGCAAATAGAAATCTGCACAAGATAATTTTGAGGTTAGAGGTAGGAGACCCGGCGTCAGGTAGTTGTATTATATAGAAGGATCTTTAATGAATTGTGAAGGTGGAATGTGCCTAGTTTTGAAGAGAAAAAGTTAATTTTATGGCAAAATAATGGTTTTGTATTTTCCTCCAAATCTCCCATTTTAGTGAATGTGAATTATATCCATCAAACCAAACATAGATACTTAGGTGCAGCCCATTTCTTTTAGAAGCCAACGTGCTGCTTTGTTGGCATAAGACGTACAAATAAAGCTTCAGGTAAGAAGTGAAAAGTATTTGAATGGAATGCCAGTTTTAAATACATGTCAAATAGCAACACTAAAACCCTGTGTTATTTTAGAAAGAAGCTTTCACAGTTGCAAACCCTGTTTAACACTGAAATACTATTCATAGGTCTGACTATTCTCAACTTCTGATTTTTCTGAAGGACAGAGGGTAGCTATGTTTTTAAAAAATTGAATGTAAACTTATTTTCATAATTTATAAAAAATTCTTTTCATCTGTAACACATTTATAAAAACCTGAGTGTTTTACCTTTATGTGGATAAGCTTAACACATCAAACAAAACACCAGGGACAGTAAACAAGCAACTAATACAGATGACCCCTGGCAGGGTTTCAGGTGGCGCTTCCGGTTCTGCGAGAACAGCCATTATAACTCGATTTGTCAACATCATTTCCTCATCACAGCACTGCGAAGCGCTCACAAGCATCTGACATGATGAATTTGAGGCTCATTTTTGTAAGTTATTTGTACAAATGCTTTCCTGGTATGCAAATATACATACAAAACGTGATGAAATTTTTAAAACTTCTCAGAAGTTGTGAGAAATTGATGGGAATTCCCTCCATAGACTACAGAAACCCATGGTGAGGCATATGTTCATGTTATTTAAGGTAAATCACGCCTGTCACCCTAAATCCAGAGCACCTTAGTCTTAGGAGGGGACCTGAGTCTCCATGAAATGTCACCTCATGACTCCACCTCCTCTTGCTTAACTTGCAAAATTATAGAGATGATTTATTGCCTATTTAAAGCATGCCAGGCTCTCTGCTCAAAGCCTCTCCTTCGTGAATTAATTTTGTCTTATTAAATAAAAACATGAAACATATACTAGTAAGGCCCTTTTGTAGTTAAGGAAACTGCTCAGTAAAACTGCTATGCTGTATATAAGTTCCATGATACTTCATAAGACTAAGTGGCCAGAAATATAGCCAAGGTTTAAGCCATGTAGTCTCAATGCATAGATCTCGGAATTACACCCAGTCAGCGATGGAGATCTGCTTACCACCAGAAGGTCCCCATACATTTTGTTGTCATTGTTCATGGGCAGTGGACAAGGGAAGCTGTAAAGGCTTTTCTTTCTGGAGTGAGAGTGGATTTGAGATAAAAGGGGAAAGCATGAGCTTCCTCAGTAGTATACAAGGTTCGGAAAAGGCAACGTATTATGGAGCCCTCAGCATTTGTCAGACACTGTGCTAGCTGCTCAGCATGGGCTGTGTGATTTAGACTTCAAGAAAACCAGATTGGGTGGATAGCGCCATTTCTCTTTTAACTTAAAGAATCTAAAGCTCAGCTAGCTAATGCAGACACCCGAAGTCAGACACCTAGTCCAAGCATTAGGCATTAGTAGTCGCTGCTTGGAAGATCATTAAAACAATCCATTCCTAACCTTACTCCTCACCCCATTGCTATAGCGACTCAGTGGTCCTCTCTCTCCTCCGCCCATGTCGGTGCTGTTCTTCCTTTCAGCCCCATGTTGTTGCTGTTGTTTCTCTCTCTCAAAATAAAACCAATAAACCTATCACCGGAGGATGCGTTTATTGGTTTTATTTTGAGAGAGAGAAAAATAGAGAGAAACATCAATCTCCCCCCCCCACCCCGACTCCCCCCGGGATATGCCCTGACTAGGGATGGAACTCGCAACCTTTTGGTGTAGGGGAGGATGCTTCAACCAAGGGGGCTCAGGCTCATGTTTTCCTTGTGGTTTGTGTGTTCTCATGGGCTAATTGTACCCTGAGAAGTGATTGGGGAACAAGTGTCTTGAGAGAGGGAAGCGAAGGAATCTCGCCTGTCCATCTATCCCTAGGACACAGGGGAGCACTGAGACCCTGTCCCCCCTGCATGTACTGCACAGAGCACACGTGGGAAGCAGCCCCCAACACCTGCTTTAAAAGCTATCAGTAAACACAGGATGTAGCGTAAAGACAAATGCAATTTCGGTTTCACAGTGATTATTTTCACTGCTAAACATATGATATTTTCAGAAGTCCTGGTGAGTAACTAATTAGATTTTGAAAGAAAGTTGAGCACTTTGAGAGAGACATGATTCAGGTTTTAGATATTATTATTGTTCTAATTCTTTCTGATAAAGGATTAATTTCATGGTACCAGAATAATATAATTGTTTATGATCAGATAAATATTCTAAGCATATGTTTGTTCATCTTCTCACTGAATCCTGCTATTATTTTGAGTTTAATTAGCCAAGAAAAAACAGTAATTTTTCTTCCATAAAGTCTATCTACATTTTCTCATCAAAGGTAAATACTTTTCTCTAGTAGTTCCAAGTGTAAATGTAAAAGGCTGAAGCAATTTATAAATTCTTTATTCTCCCTTGGATTACTCATTCTTTTTTAAAATTTTATTACTTCCCCTGACCTCACTTCATATTTTCTCCCACTTTTCACTCTAACATAAATCTTATTATAGTCTAGTTCACTACTATCCATTAGAATAGAAATTTCAAAACTAAATATGCACCAATATTTGTGAAACACTACATTAGAAAGCTTTGGGCATTATCAAATTATATTACCAATCTATATATATAAAAGCCTAATATGCAAAGTATCCCCTCAGGAGTCCAACTGACTGGGAGTTTGATCAATTGCTATGACATGTGCTGACCACCAGGAGGAAGCACAGAATGAAGGGAGGCCCTGGTTGGCAGCTGGCAGCCAGCAGCTGGCAGCCACTAGGGACCCTACCTCTGCACTAATTTTATGCACTAGGCCTCTAGTTTATAAATAATGCTTTATAACACATTAATTTTAAAGATAAATATACCCTGATATATCAGGCCAATTTTTCCTCAGTTTATCAATTAAATAGTGAATTAGCACCCTGTGTTTTGATCCTAGTGTCTTAAAATTATTAACACAGCTTTCAACAGTGTATCATCTTCTCAATAACAATTTCCACATATGAGCCATGTTTTAATATCTTTATTGTATCCAAGAAGACCCTCAAGCTGAAAGGAATTCTTTAACTATTTTAGTGTGATGACATTAAATCAGTGTGAAATTTAACACATAACCAGCCTTTCAAAATTCTCACAGTAGAATTAATATCACTATAGAAATATACATTTAAACCTATATGATCTTATTAATCACTCTCATCCCAATAAAATAATAAAAAGAAAAAGAAAGTAATGTGACTGTAATGATATATTTTGCTGATATATTATCTTCAAACAATTTAATTAAGTCTCTGAAGAGTTCTTAAGTTTTTTTTTGTTATATATATTAAATCTGTATATTTTACTATATATATATATATAGTAAAATATATATATATATATATATATATATATATGTATGTATTATTTATGGTTTGGCTTATTATTATGCAGGAAACCTCTTGATATTAAGTTATTTTACTCATGACAGTCACTTGCTACCAAAGCTTTATATATACAAATGTGTATATATATATGTATGTATATATATATATGTGTGTGTGTGTGTGTGTGTGTGTATATATATATATATATATATATATATATATATGGATATATAGATATATGTATTTGTTTACCAGAATTTCAAATGGTACATTTTCAGTTATATACCTTTGGACTTCTACTTGTATACTGATTAAAGTAACCTTCTTAAGTTTTTAATTTTAAGTGTTAGAACAAATATTTTGTGACATGGCTAACCACTCATAAATAGCTAAATTTCCTCATCCTACTTCTTCACATTAAGTGAATCTACATACAGGTAGGTGATTTCAAGTTCAAAAGTTTTGAGCAGGACAGGGTCTTCAACTCTAACAAAGAAGAAGCTTTATGACTTACTTTTCTAGTGAAAGTAATCTAAACAACCTCTAAATTCTAACACAGGCTCCAGGGAGATGAAGGAGGCACAATTATGCACATGCCTCAAAGATTATTGAAGCTTATGGTAAAGGCCATTATTTTCTGTGCAAATGCCTGTACAAAGTCATTTTCCTGTAGTATACTTAAATTGGCTAAACACATTTCTTGAAGTGAAGCAATTCAGAAGACATTTTGAGACACTTAAATATAACTCTGTCAATGAAATTTTATAGTGAAGATAAATCTGAAATCTATTCTTTGAAGTATATCAGTAATTTATTCTTACTATAATCCCATCTGAAAACTTATTTTAAAATATTAAAATTATGTTTTACCTGTTATTTTTAGTAAAAACTATATGGAGCATACATTATCTACTCTGTTCTGCATCTACATTTAACTTTTCAGTGTTCAGCAAACCCATACATTCAATTTACTTGAACAAAACTATTTTGAGAATATATAACTTGCAATCGCTAAGTGCTAGAGACCATGAGAAATAAGAAGTGTGTGATGACTTCCACTTCAGGTTACGGCTGACTAGCTGATGTATTGGGCTTCTTTTGGTGCTATGACAAATTACCAGAAACTCAGTAGCTTAAAACAGCCCACGTATTATCTTACAAAAATCAGACGTCTAAAATGGGTCAGCAGAACCGTGTGCCTTCTGGGAACTCCATGGAGAGAATCCATTTTCTTGTTTTTTCCAGCTTCCAGATCTGCCCACATTCCTTGGCTAATGTCCTCATCTCTCTGGCCTCTACATCTATTGTTCCATCATCTTCTCTCATCGTCGGCACTAAATATTCTCAAACATCTTACAAATTCTTTGCTAGTTATATTACATTTGTCTCAACCGACCTCCAGCAACCAGTATGGTTACTGTTATTTTACTTGGCTGATTGCCAGTGTCAATAAAGGTTACCATGTTTTTGTTGTGAGCTGGTTTCAGATGAGACTGCACATGTAATATTTCATACATCAAATCATCAGTAATTCTATTCTTCATTCAATAGAACTTACCGGAGGAATAATTGCAAAACATTTCCTCTGGTCCTAACCAGTTTGGCTCAGTGGATAGAGCGTCGGCCTGTGGACTGAAAGGTCCCAGGTTTGATTCCTGTCAAGGTCATGTACCTTGGTTGCAGGCACATCCCCAGTAGGAGGTGTGCAGGAGGCAGCCGATCGATGTTTCTCTCTCATCGATGTTTCTAACTCTCTATCCCTCTCCCTTCCTCTCTGTAAAAAAAGCAATAAAATATATTTAAAAAACAAACAAACAAACAAACAAACAAAAAACAACATTTCCTCTGAATTTATTTTTTGTCGCCTTCTCATTCTGTCTGTTAAGAATATTTGGATAAAGGAGAACACACCCATGAAAAGTAACTTGCTCTTCAGGAGGACGGGGAGTTTTTTTTTTTTTTTTTAATATATTTTATTGATATTTTACAGAGAGGAAGGGAGAGGGATAGAGAGCTAGAAACATCGATGAGAGAGAAACATCGACCAGCTGCCTCCTGCACACCTCCTACTGGGGATGTGCCCGCAACCAAGGTACATGCCCTTGACCGGAATCGAACCCGGGACCTTTCAGTCCGCAAGCCGAGGCTCTATCCACTGAGCCAAACCGGTTTCGGCAGGACGGGGAGCTTTAAAAAATATTCTATAAAGACAGATCATCAGTCATGTGTGCCTGTAGTGGTCTCTAGATGAGAAGACTTGTAAACATCTAGGGCACAGTAAAGAAAATGTAGGCTGCTTTCAGATCATCATAGAACTTTCATGACACAATTACAATTTCAAATAAAATGCTGCATAAAATATTTAAAATGTTTATGGCAGTTCTGAAATATTGTAAAACCCTGAAATAAAATCTTATTTCCTGAAAACAGTAAAAACCCTTGGAAATTTTGCCAATGCACAAAAATAATAAAGGTAGCTATGTGCTACCTTCTTAATCCTGATGAAGTTAGTGAACAAGAGTATATTCTATTCCAATGTGGCTTTATGTTATTTCATCCCAACGTCTATTTAAACAGACATTTTCCTTACATTAATCTACATCGGAACACTAGAGCTATATTTACCTATGACATTTTTCTAAATTCAATTATGGCAGTGTTAAATCAATATACAGTATAAGATAATCTTCCATATCTTTTACCATCTTACATTTTACTGTTGACTGCATTTTCATGCAACTCCAGCAACAATAACAAAATAATTCTCAATGTTTCCCACCCTCCCTCTCACCATGGAGGTGCAATGGATTTATCACTGTGCCTGTGAGCCATGCATGAATGTGGTCCTCCAGAATCAAGCTCTCAGGCTTGGTTCTCCTTTACTGACAGGTTCTCCTTTACAGGCTTGGTTCTCCTTGGTTCTCTCTTTTTTTATCTCCGTCCAAGGCTACCTGGGGTATTAAGTTGTTTTAATTTGCCAAGACACTGAATTATGGCATGAAAAAAACATGTACATTGTGTAATGAATGTGAGGAAAGAAAATGCCATCACCCACAACTCAGACAAACCAAATCAGAAGGGAAGAAATTTTGATAGGAGCAGAAAGAGTGTGATATAAACAATAAATTTGTTTAGATTTTTAAAAGTATAACTTAGAGCAGTGGTTCTCAACCTTTCTAATGCTGCGATCCTTTAATACAGTTCCTCGTGTTGTGGTGACCCCCAACCATAAAATTATTTTCGTTGTTACTTCATAACTGTAATTTTGCTACTGTTAGTGAATCGTAATGTAAATATCTGTGTTTTCTGATGGTTTTGCTCTACAGCAGTGGTTTTCAACCTGTGAGTCGCGACTCACAGGTTGAGAACCACTAGCAGGGTCGCCTAAGACTGTCAGAAAACACAGATATTTACATTACAATTCATTAACAGTAGCAAAATTACAGTTATGAAGTAGCAACGAAAATAATTTTATGGTTGGGGGTCACCACAACACGAGGAACTGTATTAAAGGATCGCGGCATTAGAAAGGTTGAGAACCACTGACTTAGAGGAAAATGCAAGAATATGAAAATATTTACTTCTAAAGAGAGTGATTTGAAGATGTCGAGTTAGCAATGAACTCAGAAGTAATGATTAGAATGATTTTGGATAATTATCTCAATTCTCTGACCCTCCATATCCTCATTCACTGATATTTTACTTATTATCCTTTTTGAAATTAGATTAAAATGAAATAATGGAAGTAATAGAACATCATCAAACATTATATTAGCTATCATCTGAAAATTACTTTAACTTATTAATAATATGTCATATGTTTGAGAAATCAAGCCCAAATCTCATAATAAACATGTTAGCTATTTTCAAGCAAATGATACTGCTATTTTTAGTAACTATAATTTATTGATAAGCTAGAGATCTTTGTTTCTCTGCCTCTGCTCCCCGAGGCTCTTTATTCTAGATGCCACTGCTCACCACAAACTCCCAACTTCCAAGAAATGGCAATCCGGTTGGCTCCCACTAATAAGCTATCTGACTTTTATGCAATTAACCATGTTCTAGGTCTAGTTCATGTTTGATTGTTTGTTAAATATTTGTATTGATTTTTAGCAAGAGGGAAATGGAGAGGGAGAGAGAAAGAGAAACATCCATGTGAAAATGGAAGGTCTATTGAATGCCTCCCGTTCACCCCCTACTGAGGATGGAGCCAGCAGCCTGGGCATGGGCCCTGACCAGGAATCAAATCAGCAACTTTTGGATGCCAGGGGACAACACCCAACCCACTGAGCCACCTGGCCAGGGCTAGGTCTACTTTATGTTTTGTGTGTTGATCAGCAGGGGCCACCACTGCTGGTGAGGAGGGAGGGGTACTAGAGCTTGAGAGGAGTCTTATGAAGTGGTTGAGAGTTGGGGCTTTAAAGTCAGGTCAGCCTGGCAGGTGTGGCACAGTGGCTGAGTGTTGACCTATGAATCAAGAGGTGACGATTCCATTCCTGATCAGGGCACATGCTTGGGTGTCGGGCTCGATCCCCAGAAGGGAGCAGTAGGAGGCAATCAATCAGTGATTCTCATCATTGATATATCTATCTCTCTCTCCTTTCTTCCTCTCTGAAACCAATAAAAATATATATTTTAAAAAAATAAAGTCAGATCATCTGGGTGTTTTTCCTAACTCTGCAGTTTCCAAGCTATAGGACTTTACCCTAATCATTAACCCTTTGTTCCTCAGTTTCCTAATTTAGGTATGAAAAGTGATAATAATCCCCCAAACTTCATGAGGATATTGTGGAGATTAACTAGATTAATCATGGCCAATGGTTTGTAGCAGTTCTGGCAAAGAGCAAGCACTCCAGAGCGGGACCTGATCTTGTTATCACCACAAACCAGGAAATATTATTTAGATATTAATTTCTTTTTTTATTTCTCATTCTATTTATTTAGGAGGAAAAAAAAAAACATGGTAGAATTTTTATTTATTTATTTATTTTTTAAATTGGCTGAAATGGATTTATTGCATTTATTCCTTTTTGTTTGCTAGATATATAACTTCTCTTGCCCCATTCTTATTCCTGATTTTAAAAGTTGTAAAAATATTTTAATTTGTTTATTTTAAAATGTATTTTATTTTGTTTTTTTTTCTATCACCATTATTCCCTCTGTACCCTTTTCCACCTCTACCCACGCCCTCCCCCTGCAATCACCACACTGTTGTCCATGCCCATGAGTTCTCTCTTTTTTTCTATTTGCCCAATCCCTCCACCTGCCTCATCCAGACTCCTGCCAGCTCTGTCTGCCTGCTCTCTGTCAGTGAGTTTGTCTTTAGTTTGCTTATTTATCACTCTATTATTCTTACTCTGGCTATATGTCTGTATTCCCTTTGTAACAACAGGACTAAATGCAGCAGATTTTTCACATGACCTACATTTTTGATATGGCTTAAAGGGATTCATAGACCTGAAGAGACAAGTATTTTCATAGACGAGGTGGAGAAAAACATTCCCTAAGGTCAGAGAACATTAAAGAAAGGGAAGACTGCATTTTTCTCAGAGATGTTCCTGGGAGTTGAGTAGGGGCTGTGGAATACAGTGGGAATCAACTTTAAAAAAAAATTCCAAATCGTTTCCCAAAGTCATTCAAGGGATCTGAACTCACATAAGCTGCCTTTAAAAGAACCCATTGGCTTGTTTTCTCTTCACCATTGGTATTGCCAAAGCTCATATTTTTCTAGTTCACTGGTTGAAATGGCCTCATGAAAACCATGATTTAGGTTTCCCTCCTTACTCATTTTCTCATATGATTATTGGCCATATATATTTCCTATTGTGTGAAATGCCTATTTACAGAGTGACAGCCTAAACATTTAGCAATTGGTACAGAAAAGGTAATGACCAATGTAAACAGGCACCAGGGAGACCAGAAAAAAAGATGAATACAAGCCTGTAAGATGAATGCCATCCCGTATTTTTGTATACTGGCTGAACATCAACCCAAGATTTTCATGTTTTTACCCATCTTCTACTGTGTTTTAAACTTTTCTTGACACACCAACCTTTTGTCAGATATTTATCACAAGTATTTTCTCAGGTGTAGTTTATTATTTTTCAACATAAGATCCTAATTTTAATGTAGTTAAATTTAGCAGCGGGTCTTTTATTAAAACTCTTATTTTATTGTTGTTACTATCATTGTTTTTGCACCTTAAGAAATGATATACAAAAATCTGAAAGATATTTTTCTACTAAGTAATGAAATTTTCCCACTGGATTATTAAATCTTTAATCTGGGCTTGAATTCTGTGCATATGGGAGACAGAGATCAATTTTCTTGCTTTTCTTTTCTGTATGGAAAATAAGCTTTCCTATTATCTATTTAGTTTCTCCTTTC
The DNA here is from genome assembly GCF_963455305.1 of Plecotus auritus. Lineage (NCBI taxonomy): Eukaryota > Metazoa > Chordata > Mammalia > Chiroptera > Vespertilionidae > Plecotus > Plecotus auritus. The sequence goes on along the minus strand of NC_137777.1, from coordinate 53,388,899 downwards.
CTTGTATGTCTCTTATGCCACTGTTTTCACATGTTTTTCTTTTACTCCTCTCTTTTGTTTTTTATTGATTTTCTTGTCTATGCATATGCCAATATCACTGTCTTAGTTACTTTAGTTTTAGATTAAAACTTGATATGTGAAAGGGCAAGTATCCTGTAAGAAGAGTCTTTCATATACTTCATTATATGTACTATATTTATTACTTTTTACGGAAAAAGGATCTTCCATTCTCAATATTGACAATGTTTTATGAGAAATAACTATTGAATTTTACAAAAGAGTTTTTCAGAGATTGTATTTGTCTCTAACAGCTTTCCATCACAGTAATAAAATCTTTAATCTTTGACATAGCTTTTCAGAAGAAAAGTGTGTGTTACCATGTGACCCAAAGTAGTCACTGGCATAAGAGGTGAGAGATAGGCACAGTGTCCAGCAGTCTCCCTTCTAGAGACGGGCATGCTGCCTCCTTCCACATCCTCCTCTAAGGGTATGAAATCCCCCTCTTGATCCAGAATCCCATCTGAGAATGACACAGCTCTGAAGCCCTATGGACCAGAGCTACCACTGAAGCCCTGAGATGAGATACCTGCATCTTGAGTGTCACATGGCAGTTTTGAGTAATAGGGGAACATCTGTTACCATAAAATAAGTGAATCCTATATAATAAAGAGGTAACATGCAAATTAACCCTTACACCCTCACAAGATGGCTATCTATGACCAGGCTGGCAGGGGGGTTAGTGAATGACGACCAAACAACTGAATAGAAGGCTGCATGGGGCGACCAGGCTGGTGGGGCGTGAGGGGTGACCAAGCCAGCGGGGGGGGGGGGGGCAGTTGGGAGTAACCAGGCTGGCGGGGGGGCAGTAAGGGGTGACAGGCCAGTGGCGGGGGCAGTTAGGAGCTACCAGGCCAGCAGGGAGCGGGCAGTTGGGGGTGACCTAGCTGGCAGCGTGGGGCAGTTAGGGGCAACCAGGCAGACAGGCAGGTGAGCGATTAGGAGCCAGTGGTCCAGGATTGTGAGAGGGATGTCTGACTGCCGGTTTAGGCCTGATCTCTGGGATCGGGACTAAACCAGCAGTAGGACATTCCCTGAGGGGTCCCAGATTGAAGAGGGTGCAGGCTGGGCTGAGGGACACCCTCCCCCCCAATGCATGAATTTCATGCAATGGGCCACGATTATCCTAATAAAAGCCTATAGGAGTTTCTTAATTTTATTTTTTCACTTATGATATATCCTAATGGATTACCTCATATTGATTTATAATTAGACTAGAGGCCTTGTGCATGAAATTCGTGCATGGGGGAGGGGTCCCTCTGCCAGGCCTGCACCCTCTCCAATCCAGGACCCCTTGGGGGATGTCCAACTGCCCTATGGGGTCAGGCCTAAACCAGCAGTTGGACATCCCTCTCGTAATCCAGGACCACTGGCTCCTAACCACTCACCTTCCTACCTGCCTAATCACCCCTAACCACTCTGCCTGCCTGCCTGCCTGATGCCCTCAACTGCTCCCCTGCTGGCCTGATTGCCCCTAACTGCTCTCCCCCACCAGCCTGATTTCCTCTGCTCTCCCCTGCCAGACAAATCCCCCTAACTGCACTCCCCTGCTGGCCTGAGCCCCTTAACTTCTCTCCCCTGCTGGCCTCATCCTCCTAACTGCCTAACTGCTCTCCCTGCCAGCCTGATCACCCTAACTGCTCTGTCCTGCTGACCTGATTCCCCTAACTGCCTAACTGCTCTTTCCTGCTGGCCTGATTGCCCTAACTGCTCTCTCCTGCTGGCCTGATCCCCCTAACTGCTCTCCACTGCTGGCCTGATCACCCCTAACCACCTCTGCCTCGGCCCCGCCACCATGGCTTTATCCAGAAGGACGTCTGGAAGATGCCCAGTCTAATTAGCATATTACCCTTTTATTAGTATAGATTCTTAGAGTAAACATTTATAGGTGATAGTCTATATTCCTTCACAAAGTATAGTGTCTTCATATCTTCTGATCACTTTTCAAGAATCTCCATAATTGAAATTATCTGCAGGTTTACTTAGGTATATATGGAAAGTGAGGCATGTTGTCAGACTTTAACACTCAAATATGGCTAGCACCAAAAGTGTTACATCCTTTCTGCAGTCTGAAAATGTGTGAATACTATGGTGATGATGTTCAATTAATTTTATAAGTTTTGCCTCTTAAAATGTCTAGATATATCATTCATTTGCTTTTTGAGTGAATTTTGTTAAAACTAAAAATTTTCTGGAATAAACAGTTTATCAAAAATCCATTTTAAGGTCAACCATACCTTTTAATAAAAATGGATGTTAGCTAACATTCAAAATTAATGTTTTATAAGACAAATTATATTCTTTTCTAAAATAATATAAAACTACTTAAGGACAAATATTATTATATCATAAGTTTTCTATTAAATACAAAAAACAAGCAGAAAATATAAGATAGGTTAAAGATAATTGGTTATCCTTGTAGAGACTGTTATGATGATTCATTTAAAATTTGTTCTCCTTTATGTATCCATACATGTAAGTATAGATAGATATAATCAATATAATAATTATATTGATTATTATTTTAATTTTATTATTATTAGGAAAAAAGTTAATGGCAAATTAAAGATCAAATAGGACTTGAGATTGGAAGCCCATTCATAAGAGCGAGAACATGTTCTGATCTTAGCTCTTCTGGTTACGCTCGAGGTCTTCCAAAAGCTCTGCCCCATAAATCACGATTTGCAACTTTAAAAACCTTGAACAATAAGTTATCCAATGCACATTTTTTTAATTATTAGGTATCTTAAATCTTTAAAAATAGTGTGCACAGACTAGCTTCACACTTAGTGGGAATAAGGAAAGGCACGTGTTTGTCTGTTGTGGGTCTTCCCTGCGGTGGGCCTTAGCTCCGCTGGGCTAGGGCATTAGCTAGGCTTGGCTTCAGCTCAGCATGGGGTCCTGCTTCAGAAGACCTCTCTTGTTTTGTTTGTTTGTTTTGTTTTTTTATGTTTCCACTATTTATTTATGAAAAATTTCAATCTCTGATGCTCTTCAGTCAGTTCTTTGAGATGATGCCATAGGCCTTGGCCAGTCAGAGAATGGAGTCATCTGACTCCCCCATCCTGCGGATAGCCCCACAGATAGCATAGGTTTCAAACTGGCCGTTGAACCTGCCGTCACCTTGTCAACCTCGGCCACGTTCTTCTGGGTGGACGCGTGGTCCTAGGCGCCGATGATGCGTTACAGGTCCAAGAACTCGCCGGCATCGTTCTGCATGTGAGGTTGCGCCTGCTGCCACCACCAAGAGCGTGTCCTCAGAAAGCCATTTTTTTTAAAACCAGTGACAGCTTGAGGCCTATTCTTCAGGTGAGAAGCAGAAGTGTAAGAGACCTAGCCACGTCATGCAAGAACATATGTTGCACCCTAGCCGGTTTGGCTCAGGGGAGAGTGTCGGCCTGTGGACCTAAGGGTCCCAGGTTCGATTCTCGGTTGCCGGCTCCTCCCTGGCCCCGACCCTGGTCAGGGCGCATGCAGGAGGTAACTAATCCATGTGTTTCTCTCACATCTATCTTCCTCTCTGTCTTTCCCTCTCTCTTCCACTTCTCTAAAATAAATGAAAAAAATATCCTTGGATGAGGATTAAAAAAAAAATAAGATATCTTTTTTCAAAAATAATATATATTGCCTCTGTTTATAATATTTCAGTTAATGACACTCCATTGACAAAAGCTAGTGATTTGCCTAAGCTCAATATCACTGGGATGGAGAAATATACCCCAAATCCCGGAGCGGTAAGCACTGCTGACCAATATGGCAAATGGACTGGATGTGTGATTTTATCATGAGGAGCAAGTGAGGAGTGGTGAGCAATAATCCAAGCTGCCATTTTAGCTAGACTGACACATTTTCTCTCCCTTTAAGTTGCCTTTATTTCTTTGATTTGTTGATTCTTCATTCTCATCTCAAGTCATTTACTTTTATTTTACCTCTTTTCTTGATTAGCTCTGTAAGAATTTGAATTAATAGTTTTAAAAAATTATAACTATATAATAGGCATGTTTCAATTTTATTAATGTTCTATATTTCTGTATTTCTTAGAATTACCATCTAAGAATATTATCTAAATTGTTCTACTCAGTACCTGTTTATTATTATATGTCAAATAGTAAAAACATTGAAGTTTTCCTATTTGTCTTTAATTATGTCTTTTAAACATGGCATCCTATATGTTTAGTTATTTCTGTTGGTCATTTTCTACTGTCTATATTTTAAGTATGAATTTCTTCCTTGGGGCAAGATTTATTACTTACTTAAAGTTATAATTGAACTTTATTTCAGTCTCAAGACTTCTTTCTGTGGCCTAATTGTAATTCAGCCAATTTGGGCAAATATCTCAGTTTGGGATCTCCCTCACGTCATCGTCTTTCCTTGGCTTGCTTTTAATTGTCAGGCTTACATTACCACAAGTCATAGGGGGACTGATGATGTTGCTGGACGGAATCAGTGTCATGTATCCACATCAAAGTAACAGCAGCTGTCTGGTCTGGATATTTTCTAGTCTACTGTTTTAAATGCTCTGAGCACAGAAAATGTCTTTAAGACATCACAGATTCTTTGGTTAGACATGGCATACAGCCATTTATAATCTAAGCTGGGAAGGCTGCTTTTACATCTTGAAATGATAGTTTATTTAGTACTCATTTTAGGTAAATGTCTTTGATTATTTGTTTAAAAATTTATTATCTATAATTGTAGTCTGGTGAAACTTGAGGACCTAAATATTCTTCTCCTAAGGAATTCAAGGGAAAACGTCCTTATTATGAAATGATATATTGGTTGTTAAATATTTTATTGCATTTTATAATTAAAGTTGTAATAAAATAATTACAATAATCATAGATCAAATTATATTTAATAATCATATTCACTTGATTGACATATTAGCTTTGTTTTTTTTCTATCAAGTACAGGAAAATATCTTGATATTCTATCTGCTGTTTTGTTATGGTTATATTTTCTTAGGTATTCAGGTTTTTCTTATATATTAGGATGAATGTTATTAAATGATCAAAAATTTTTATCTTCCTTGCATATTTTCAAAATAGTCCTTAGGTTGAAGCCAGGGTAAGGCTTTGTTAGTCTAGCTTCCTATATTTTAGTGTTAACTGAACAGTTTCACTCTAGTGCTTATTTTAGGTTGTCTATCAGCCTTAGCTATTGGTTGTGATGAAGATTTTGCCATGGTCTCTGTCTCTACATGAAACTGAGTGGAACATTAATAGATGACACTGTGAGGTGCTGTCACTATTTCAACACTAATGTTGAAGAAGTCCCTTCATGTTTGTATTTTTAAAAATCCTATATAATAAAAGCCTAATATACTAAGTGTCCCACCATTTGACCAGTCACTATGATGCACACTGACCACCAGGGGGCAGACATTCAATGCAGGAGCTGCTCCCTGGTGGTCAGTTCACTTCCACAAGAGGAGCACTGGTCAGCCAGAAGCCAGCTCACGGCTGGTCAGCACAGTGGCGTTGGCATGAGCCTCTCCTGCCTCTGCAGCAGCACTAAGGATGTCTGACTGAGGGCCTAAGCCAGCAGATGGACATCCCCCAAGGGCTCCTGGGACTGCAAGAGGGCACAGGCTGGGCTGAGGGACCCCCCCTGCCCCAAGTGCACAAATTTTTGTGCACCGGGCCTCTAGTGTGTGTGTGTGTATATGTATATGTATATATATATATATATATATATATATATATATATATATATATATATATATATATACATATATATACATATATGCATATGTATATTAATATATAGCTGAAGTGATATGATAAATTACAGCCCTTATTTTATAGCTTGAATGACTTGCTCACATCCACCCTTACCAGTTAACTTATTCTTCTTTAGGAAGTGAAATAAATTATTTATTCTTTTTTATCTTCATCCCTGCATTTCAACCTTGTCCCTGCCAATGATCACACAGCATTACACAGTTCCACGAGTTTGTTTCTTAAAGTCTTTGGCAGAGATTATGGTGACGTTTGTATTGAATTATAAATATATTTAGATTCATTTTCCCTTCCTACATTTTTCTCTTTATTGTTCCTAATATGTTTTCTGCTTCAGAAAACTCTGTTTCATAATTTAATAGATCTAATTTGTTTCAGAGAAACTGTCATCTTTCCTTCAATACGACATATTTATTAGAGATTATCTTAACAGACCCTTTTGAAGGATGGTGGCAGCTCATTCTTCTGTATTAAAGTATAAACAGGCTTCATAAATTGTGCTCAGAGATTAGCATATGGGCCCTCCTACTCCATTTATATTTTATCTATTCCAATTTAAGGTGATAAACATTATTTTATGATTATAATACCTTATTTTTCACTTAAGTCTTTATAATTATTTACTACAAGAACATAGTGAACTTAAAATATTTAATAAAATATTTAATAAAACTTTCTCAATTTTCAAAATATACTTAACAAACTCCAAAATTAATAAATAACTAGTTTTTACTAAAGTGCATTTTCTCCGTGGAATATTCTCTGTTGTCCATTGTTAATGAAGCTTTTGGTATTTGAAGTCAGGTTGCCTCATAATTGCTCATAGATAATTAAAACAAATACACGCATACAAAAAGCAATGCCAATGTTAAATTGGTGGTCTATGTTTCACTGAACACAAAATTGCTATGTAAGTCTGCTTGCAATGCCAGCATATAGATGTGTTTCTAATATGCTAGGTAGGAGTGTTAACTTACAGAACAAAAAGTTATAGAAGGGCCATATTATTCTTGTAAATGGCATCCATGTGGCCTAACATATCATATATTCTGTATATTAAGATTCTAATTGCTTAATATACAGAATATATAATATGAAATCCTTATTTTAGAAAATAAATATATAAGGTTGTAAGAGAGAAAGAAATAAAGAATTTTTCTGATGTGATGGGCCTGGTTATATGTCTCATATTATTTTCTAATAATATGAAGTGAATTGATTTGTGATTTAAGTAGAAAATAAATAAGAACAGTGTAATAACATTAAAAAGATGGCTTTGTTCACTAACTCATGAGACTTCTGTTGAATGCCCTCTGTGTGCCTGTAGGCCAATGGTTAAGGTTTATGAGACTTTTGGGTAAATCATATAAACACAAATTTTTAGTTAAATTAAATGGTGTTACTGAGATATGTGGTTGAATCTCTATAAAGAATCATCAGAGAAGAGGTTAGTGCAATTTAGCTGTCATACCACAGAAAGTTACTAATATTCTATATATACAAAGTACAGACATCCCTTTAACAATATGGGTTTAAACTGTCCGGGTTTACTTATATTTGATTCTTTTTCAATAAATACTATATTTTCTCTTTCTTATGATTTTCTTAACACATTCTCCTCTTTAAGTTTACTTTATTATAATAATGAGTATATAATAAATATAAAATGGAAAGTATGTGTTAATTGACGGTTTATGCTATCAGTAAAGTCAACAGTAGGCTCTTAGTAGTTGTTTTTTGGAGGAGTCAAAAGTTATATGTGGATTTTTTGCTGCATGGGGGTCAGTGCCCCTAACACCTATATTGTTCAAAAATCAACTGTATAATCGTATTCATTGATCAACCTTATGATTGGTGTTGAATTTGAATCTATGTCTCTTAGTATGAAGAGGTACCACTCTTACTGGTTGGCTGATGGCCAATCAGAGGGTTGGATCACCAATGACTCTGTCTACTCACTGCAGTCAGTGGAGGCTCTGACCATCCATCGCTTGACAGCATTTGTGACTTAGAATAACAATAATATGTGTGTCTGACGCTCCTGAAGGGAAGAAAGATGAAAGGAGATTTATATCCCAGAATGTGACGTGAATCCACTCCCAGGGTTCTAAGGCAGTGCCCCGGCGAGGCTAGATGAAGGAGATCAACCTCGGAGGAGGTGATTGGACTATGGCACTCTGAAACCAGACTTCCAACATCAGAGTTCCATCTCCGCAGTAATTTCTGTCTTCCACTAGTGACACAGAGGAAATGGAAGCCACAGGACAGGAAACCAGGGGATTTAGGCAAGAAGACTCCTGATGACTGTGTTACTTCAGCCATTACACACATTCCTTCATTTTCCAAGCAGAGGTGTCAATTCCTGATCTCTGCAGGTCCCTAGAGTGCAAACAAGCTCTCATACTGCCGGAGCTGGGTGCCCCTGTCAGTCCAGCTTAATGTGGCCTGTGGATACAAATTAAGAAATGCAATATTTATTGTACCACTGAGACTGTGAACTGAGTGATGCCTCCTATATTTATTTGGAATGTACTGAATTTTAGAGTTTTCAATTAGCATTAAGAATAACAGGAATGATTCTGATAAAAAAAACTTGGGTGTGGTAATGAGGGAAGCACTCATAAGGAAAGAAAAGACACAGGACAGTCTATAAAAATTGGCATCAGCAGAGTCATTCTCCTGGGCAATTTCCTGGGCATGTCTCTCTCTCTCTAGGTAGGCTACATGCTACACGCCTTCCAGAATGACTGTCCCAGTGCTGTCTCTAACTGTTTGCCACTTCATTTTCTTTTGCCACTCACCCAGGATAGATCGCAGATAGACAGTCCATGAATTTCCTGAACTATTGGGACATTTCCAGTTATCAATGAAAAGCCCTGAAGATGACATAGGCAATCTGAAAGGTCTCTGCATGCCACGGAAATGAGACCATCCTTTTGCTGAGAGTCAGCACAGTCATTCAATGTATTTAGCATAAATTAAAGGACCTGGGCCTTTCAGGGCCACTTTCAACTGCAGTTAAAAAGAAACTGTCTAAGAGGAAAGAGGGAAGAAAAATGCTAGATGTCCACTTGTCTAGTTGGCTTGCTTCTGGGGATCGAATGGGTAAGGATGTTAGATTTAGATTACTCTAGGGTAGGTGCTTTCCTCTGTCTTTAAGACTGGGAATTTTGAGGACTGTCACATTACACTCATAATTACCCACGATACAAATCACAATTGCATGTTTCCAAGGTTACAGAATTTACAAGAAGGAGTGCTGTTTCTCCAAAGGACTCAGTACCTACTACAAGTCATCAGTTCAATTGATTTAGTATTCAGTGTGATTTAAAATTAGATGGGAAAAGAAGCAGTGGAAGACAGTTTGCCTGTCGGTGATTATATTGAATTTTGTGCATAAATCTACACATCATTATAATGCTCCCATTTGGATAAATGCTTTTACTTAAAGAGGTTGTTCTTGATCTTATATAGAATATATTGCACTTTAGGCTTAATTTTAACATAGAGATGTGATGTTATTTTTAAAATGTGCCTCATGATTGATATGGAGGCTTTGTCTTTTTCAGAATAAGGTCTCTAAAATCAGATTTCCCTGATTAAATTTTATATGTTATGAATTATTCATCATTTATTCTTCATAAACCAAATAGGCTAATATTACAGAACTCATAAAGCAAGGGAGCGGCGTGTCACTAAATCAAGCTGCCATCCCAGAGCAGAGCTGTTTTGCTTTCATGTGTTTCTTATTCTGGAGATGATGTCAACTGGTGCCACCACATTTGTATCAAATCAAAAAGCAGAGAGACATTTACTACGTTCTTTTCTTCTTCTAGGTTGTCATATGCTGCCAATGTCACGCTCCAGAATCCACTGAACACACAGCAGTGCAGAAGCGGTAAGATAGCACCCTAAACCTGGAGTGCCCTTTAAATAATGTCACCCACTTTATGAGTAGTTAAATTTCTTGTTCTTTTTGCTTGTCAAGTGATAAAATGGTACGTCAAACGTTCGTCTACCTCTTGTTCCTGTTATACAACAGTAATTGACTTCAGTAAATTATGGAAGTATTTGGCAGGGGCATAGAAACATGTACTATTTCCCGGGTTAAAGGCAGTGTGTTTTTCAACTGGCAGAGACTCAACCTGGGAAGGAGTTACTCACAGAGTGAAGCTGGGGTTTGGGAGACTCAGTTCTTGTTAAGAAGATGAACTTTAGACCTTATGGACTTCTAGGATGTGGGTGTGGGGGTGGGTGGATGTGGGAGGGAGGATCCTGTAGAACTTCAGGTGTGTTGTAACTTTCCATAGAAAATATTTAATATGTGTGTGCATGTAGGCAGGGTTATTATAATATGTTTGTCCCCTTTGTCATTCTGAGGTAATTTGAGGTCACTTTAAAAATTGTACATTTTATGAATTATCCCCAAATTGAATAATAGCTAAAAATAATTACTGAGTACTTACCAATTATTAGACATTATTATTTATGGGAATTAATTTATTTAATTAGCCCCAAGCTCTATGAGTTCAGTTGATTTCATTATGAACATTTTACAGATCTAGAAACTAAGGCTTAGAATATGTAAGAAATGAGCCCCATGCTACCCAGATAGGAGGCTGTCAGATGGAATATAAAGTCAGACATCTGGTACCGAGGATTGCTAAAGGGAAAATAAGACACACCATTCTTTTTCTTAGAAATGGAATTTTGATAATAGTGCAGATGCAAAAACTCTTGATAATTATTACCGTAAAATTTAGATTTGGGTTAATTGCTAATATATTGTCAGCTCTTCAATGGCTTTAGCTTGATGATTTTTAAAAATTTGTATTCAAATTTATAAATTACTTTCAATATGAATGTTGGTCCCACTAACACTGTCCACCTTTACTATAAAGGAGATCTCAATTGGTTCTTTCTGTGTATTTCACTAAAGGTAGATCCCCTTTTCTTTGATATTTGTCATATAGAAGAAATAATTTTTTGCTCCTTCTTATAAAAACAAAACAAAAACAAAAACAAAAACAAAACTAATTCTATGATAGATGGCATTCCTGTCTGCACAGGGACAGGTGGAAGAAATACCTGCTGGATACAAAGACTTCAAAGAAAAGTTCTGAATCTCTTTCAGTGGGTGTCAAAAAGGCGAGAGATCAATCTTTTTTAAATCATATCCATGGGGGGAGGGGCAAGATAATAGTTTAGGGCAGCAAGGTGAACCAGGGGGTCAGTACAAAGTGCAAAGTGAGTGGGGTGAATTATAAGTCAGCTTTGGTATAGAATTCCATTTAAGATCACCTTGAAGAAAGAAATCTATTAAATAAATAAATTAAATAGCTTGAAATCACTTTCCAAATTCTTGGAAGATTATGATTGGGATGAATCCTGGCTTAATTTTCTGCCAAGCCCAACTCCAGTTCTCTCCTTAGCAAAGCGGCTGCTCTGAGGCAGTTGAGACTTGCAGTATGGAAATGGGGTCATAGGCTTATTGAGTCCCGACAGTTAGAGCTTCTGCAATTCTTCTCATCCCTGGATTACATGGGACCTTGGGAACCGTAGTCAGACCAGGGCGAATGAGCATCTGAATGCAGGGATCCAGGGAACAGCTTGGCCCAGGCGCCCCTGGACTTCCCTGGAGAAGAGTGGCATTTTCCCCATGAGAATCTGGTCTGCTGAGCTCACACAAAGCCAGGAAGAAGCAAATAGAGAGCCCTAAAGTGGCCCTGCCATTGAGGATTGGAGCCTGGGGGATGAGAAACTTTTTTCCTGGTATCATTGTAGCTCAAACTATTTGAAGGATGTTTGAAACTTGTACTAGAGCTACTCTAACCCCCCCAAACCCCAAAAATTGTCAGGAAAGAACAAGCTGAATGCTTGGAAAATGCCACTAATGCCCATAGCAGAACAAGAGCAGGGGGAAAAGAACTAGAACCTCTACAAGGTTCAAGGCAGTTCAAAATTATTTTCTGCAAATAAAGGATGTATTTTATTTTTAAACATCAGAAGATTAATTTAATAAGATGGTCACAATATCAATGCTTACTTTCACACACTTGGAACATCAAATGGAACTCATATCTAAAAGCTCTAAAAGAGAGGAAAGATATGGATTAGCACAAATTGCTGATCACCACCAAATACCCAATATTTTCTTTCTCATTAGTTATGAAACCTTGTTTTATTTCAAGTGAAAATGTATCCAGTTTAAATGCTATTGTTCTTAGCCTTCCATGTGACTCAAAGCAGACCACTGAACTGCTAACAGAATTCTTTTGAGGTATGCTTTGTGAACTAGAAGCATGCTATCCAGAGCCTCAGAAGACACTCATGAAGACAGAAATGCCATTAGCACAATATAAGGGAGCCTGGGTCCTCAAAGACATCAGAGCCTCCATACCTCACCTGAACTAACTACCTGAGCCCTGCTTTTATGTGAGACAGAAATGTATTCTATCCTATCTAATAAAAGAATAATATGCAAATTAACCATCACTCCACTAAACTCACAAGCCACACCCACTAGCCAATCAGGAGTAAGTATGCAAATTAACCCCAACAAAAAAATGGCTGCAGCCACAGAGAGAGCAGGAAGGAGGCTTGGATTTCCCGGCGATTGGAGGAAGCCAAGCTTTCCGCACACCCTGGCCAGCCCAGGCCTCCACTTAAGGCTACAAAGTTTCAATGATAGAAGATAAATAAATCCTAACAGAAATGGCTGCCGCCATGGAGGGAGCAGAAGGCTTGGCTCTGCTCCAGGCTACAAAGTTTCAATTGTAGAAGATAAATAAATCCCAGATCCCAGGGCCTCCGCTTGGGTCACCGGGGTGCATGGCTGGCCTGCAAACCACAACAGGCCCCTCGCCCAGGCTGCCCCATGCCCCAAGGGAACCCCCACCCTGATCCAGGACACCCTTCAGGGCAAATCAGCTGGCCCCCAACCATGCACCAGGCCTCTATCCTATCTAATAAAAGAGTAATATGCAGATAGACCATCACTCCAACACACAAGATGGCTGCCCCCATGTGGTCAAAGATCCTGCCCCCATGTGGACACAAGTTGACTACCACAAGATGGCCAGCAGGGGAGGGCAGTTGGGAGGGACCAGGCCTGCAAGGGAGGGCAGTTGGGGGCAATCAAGCCTGCAGGGGAGGGCAGTTAAGGGTGACCAGGCCGGCAAAGGAGGGAAGTTGGGGGCAACAGGCTGGCAGGGGAGCAATTAGACATCAATCAGGCTGGCAGGGGAGTAGTTAGGGGGTGATCAAGCTGACAGGCAGAAGCAGTTAGGGGCAATTAGGAAGGCAGGCAGTCGAGCAGTTGGGAGCCATCAGTCCTGGATTGTGAGAGGGATGTCTGACTGCCCGTTTAGGCCCAATCCTGGTGGGATCGGGTCTAAAAGGGCAGTTGGACATCCCTCAAGGGGTCCCAGATTGGAGAGGGTGCAGGCTGGGCTGAGGGACATCCCCCCCCCCCCATGCACGAATTTTGTGCACTGGGCCTCTAGTTTTATGTAAGAAACTGTTATAGAGAAGAAACCATCTGGAACTTCTTATGAATACATTTATAGCCCCATATATGTTTGTGTACATTGAAAATATCCTGTTTTTCATTTATATGTAGAATCTAATGAACAACATAAACTAATGAGCAAGAAAGATCCAGAGACATTGAAGCATGCAACAGACTGATGTATTTCAGAGGAAATGGGGTGAGGGCAGGAAGAAATTAACCAGGGAACTTATATCCATATATGCATAGTCCATGGACAGACAATAGTGCTGGGAAGGCCTGGGGAGGGAACAGAAGCAGTGGGAAGGAGTCAGTGGATGGGAGAGGACAGCTGTAATACTTTAAACAGTAAAGCTAGATTTAAATAAAATATTTTCACCAAAATAAAAAGAGGAAATATCCTGTTTTTGATTAATGAACTACACTAATGATAAGGAAATAATACAAAGATTACAATTTGGAGCCCATGGATCTGAGATGTGTGTGAAGAGACTCTGTTTTCTTAGTCATTGAACTGAATGACACTCATTTGCTGCAAGGGACAGTTGTTTCCCTGTCCCTACTCAGGTTTTTAATCAACAGATACATGTCCTTGTCAGTGACGTGTACTTGGTAATGGTGATAGATGGTCCCAATGACAATTGGGTTTTTCCCCCAGATCTCTAAAAGCATCAAAGTCAAGGAGGATTTTGGGTGAACCCACCAAGTGCAGTAACAGCCATTTTGCATTTTATTCAGCTAACATTCAACTTTTCATCCATCTTAATGAAGGCATCGATAACTGCCTAGATCAGTGGTTGGCAAACCGTGGTTCATGAGCCACATGTGGCTCTTTGGCCCCTTGAGTGTGGCTTTTCCACAAAATACCACTGCCTGGGCAAGTCTATTTTGAAGAATTGGCATTAGAAGAAGTTTAAGTTTAAAAAATTTGGCTCTCAAAAGAAATTTCAATCATTGTACTGTTGATATTTGGCTCTGTTGACTAATGAGTTTGCCGACTACTGGCCTAGATCAATGAGCAACATTTTGAGAGTTTTGATAAACCAAAGCAGTTCTCTCTGTGAGGGACTCATAAACTAGACTGATAGAGTTTGTATCAAAATAAGTATGGAAATGTTTAATTCCATCTGATAATATTGAGGCAAATTAAAATTGATTAGAAAATAAACAGTATTTTATGGACACACTTTGTCTCCCTGTTTGTCTCAAACTTAAATTTTCTTCATTACAATATAGAACTTAAAATCTACACTCTTACTGCTTTAATAAATGGTCTTTGCAGTTCAACACTACAAACTCTAAGTGCAGTGTTTGATATATTTTTCTAATTATGTTCTTTTCTTGAAGGTTAGGAACATATACATTCAATTACCTTGGTGAAATACATTCCAAACCCATTAGCTGAGGGTTCCTTCACCAAAGGAAGATGAAAAGAAAATAATATGATGGAGATGGCCATTCCTCTTCTGATAAATGGTAAAATAACTGAAAACTCAAATGGTAAATTCCAAAAATATTTATCATTACAGTAACAAATTGAATTAATAAGTAATTTTTCAAACTAACCTTTCACCCAGTCTACACTCACTCCCACTTTAAGCACAAGAATGATTTATTTCTGCTACCTTCTGTACTTCCTGGATACAGGTCCTCCAACAAAGCGTTGTGTCCCAGTTGTGTTGACTGGATGGAATTGGAAGATGGCTCAATTCTAAAATAACTTTAAAGAATGCTGGTGTTCAGTTCTGTAGAAGTTCTCAAAGTGCTTAATATGCTAATTTATATTGTGAATCTCAATAAGTTAAAAAGGCATTCAGTGGACATATAATTTATTCAGCAAAAGACAGTTCCCTGGCTATTGTGTGAATGCACTTCAAGGGATGGTAGAATTTTAATGCAGTATAATGAATATAAGACTGTTATTTTTAATTTTAAATATTTCCTAATTTTATTTATATTTAGTAAGAAAAGCCAGATATCAAAGAGTAGATACTGTAGAATTCCATTTTTATGAAGTTCCATGTGTCTATATAACAGAATGGTGTTTGTCTCTGGAGAGTAGAGATTGGAAGGAAGAATTAGTAAATGTTCTGGACTGATATGTTCATAGCTTGATAAACTATTTTTATCCAATATTTTAAAAACTTATCTAATTGTACCCTAAACTATACATCTCACTATGCAAATTTACCTAATTTTATTATTTTTCTAAATTCTTTAATAAGTTAACTTTTTAATTTTCTTTTGAAAATTTCTGAAAAATCTCATATATTAACAACTTAACTTAAAAATAGTTTTTTTTTTAAATACAAAAAATATCAGTCAATTCCATATGTATTATAGACCTAATTGTGAAAGGTGAAACAATAATCCTAATATATAAAAAGCCAGGGGCCATAATGACCGAAACACCTGGATGAGCAAACAGCAGGCTTGGGAGTTGAGGGAGCGGGACAAATGGTCACCATGAGGGGACCCCCACCTGGATCAGGGGTGTGGCCGGTCTTCAAACTGTGGATAGCCCTAGCCCAGGCTGGCTAGTGCCCCAGAGGGGACCACCACCACAATCGGGGTCGTGGCCAGCCTTCAAACTGCCAGTGGCCCCTAGCCCGGGGAGGACTCCTAGCCGAGGACACCCGAGTCTGTTCTGGACCTAGGGCTGTGCTCTCCCCGTGAGCAACTTGGAAGCAGCCAGCGTCTAACTGCCAGTCTCCAGGAGGTGGGAGTGCGTCCACCATCCACCAAAAAGTAGGACCATCAAACCATTCACAGTCTCAGTGCAGGCATGGGTCTATGGCTGACGGGGTGGAGGCCAGACCAAAACAAAACAGCGGAAACACCGTGCCCACCTCAGCGGGTGCAGCTGCAGTGTAGAAAGCGCTACCTTCTCCCGGGTCCTGTGCTGGCACCGCCGCCTCACTCACCCTCAAGCCCCCTGAGTCCTGACAGCGAAGTGTGTAGGGCATCCTGCAGGAGTTGTGCCGTTCTGGGTGCTTTGGCCCCAAAGACACTTTCTGGGTTGAATTCAGAGCCACATCTCACTTCCCAGGAAAGTGGAAGAACCAGGTAAAAGGAATTCGACAAAAGCTTTCCACATCTCTGTTTGTTCTTTTGAATCCATAAAATGACCTTAAAAAAAAGGCCACCTAAGAGAGAATGCACTTTCTGGCCAGAGCACGCAGGATTCTTTTGCCCAACAGGTTAAAGAAAGCAGAGAGCTGGCACAGTGGAAATGGCCCTGGTGCCCTATGAGAAGACCGCGGGAATGGGGTTGCAGAAATTCCACAAGCCTCTTTCCACCTTCTCCTTCGCAAACCACACCATCCAGATCCGCCAGGACTGGAGGCAACTGGGAGTCACAGCCATGGTTTGGGACGTGGTAAGCAAATCCTGGGGGGCCTCTGAAAACATCTGTAATTGATTATAAGACTGGTCTTTATTTAAAAAGAAATAAAAGAACAGCTTTATTGAGATATTATTCGTATACTGTACATGTCACCTAAAGTGTGCAATGAACTGGTTTTTTAAAGTAAATTCAGAGTGGTGCAACCATCACCATGCTCAATTTTTAAATATTTTTTATGACCCCATCCCCTCCAAAAAAACTTCTACCAACTAGAATCACTTTCCTGATTATCTTCCCCAAAGTAGACTGCATTTTAAGGGTGGGTAAAGGAAAGTTGAGGGAAGTTAAAATACTGCACAAAGGATATAGTAAAATGACAAAGCGCAAAGTGAAGATCATGTGTTTTCTTTTTTTAAAATATTTTTTATTGATTTCAGAGAGAAAGGGAGAGAGAGAGAGAGATAGAAACATCAATGATAAGAATCACTGTTCAGCTGCCTCCCGCAGGCCCCCACTGGGGATCGAGCCCACAACCCAGGCATGTGCCCCTGACCAGAATCGAACCTGGGACCCTTCAGTCCACAGGCTGATGCTCTCTCCATTAAGCCAAACCGGCCAGGGCCATGTGTTTTCTTTAAGTTCTGCATGGTTGTAATGGTCCCCGAATCTATACTAATAAAAGGGTAATGTGCTAATTAGAGTGGAGGTCTTCCTGACATCCTTCCAGACAAAGCCGCAGCAGCTATGAGGGCTGAGGCTCAGGCAGACATGGGCGGCTGCAAAGGGCTGAGGCTCAGGCCGGCAGTGGCAGCAGCAGTGGGGTAATGGGGGCGGTGCCTTCCCCTGATCTGCCAGGTCACCTCCCGCAGAGGGAGGCCAGACTGGGGGCCGAGGCAGAGGCAGTTAGGGGCAATTAAGCCATCAGGGGCCCAAGATAGGGACAATCAGGCTGGCAGGGGGACAGGGTAGGGGCAATCAGGCAGGCAGGCAGAGGGGTTAGGGGCAATCAAGTAGGCAGGCAGGCGAGCTGTTAGCAGCCAGTGGTCCCAGATTGCGAGAGGGATGTCCGACTGCTGGTTTAGACATTCAAACTGGCAGTCTGACATCCCTCGAGGGGTCCCGGATTGGAGAGGGTGCAGGCCAGGCTGAGGAACCCCCCTCTGTGCACAAATTTTGTGCATCGGGCCTCTAGTCATCTATAAAAGGCTATAAAGCTTGAAATAGCAAATTTGTCATAATAAAGCTACAAAAAGTACTAACTTCAAAGAAAAATTAGGAATAATTAGATACCATTAGGGTTAAGAATTTCACTCCATTAAGGATACCATCAAGAGATGAAAAATCAACTCATGTAGTAAAGTATATAATGTGTATTTCTGAGAAATGAGTTATATTTTCAATGTATAAAAATGCATTAGATGAATTTGGGTGTATAAAGGTGTGTTTAGTTACTAATTAGAAGGAAAAAAATAAACTTTGAAATAAGATATCCCCATTTCCATTAAACCATGAGCATGCTGTCAACACCATAGTCCTTCTGAAAAACACATTACTTCCTTAGTGCAATACCACCACACAGCCACAAAAATTGCTAAACTTTAAAAGAGAAAATTGACAAGGATATTGAACTATTGTAACTCCTGCTGGGAATTTAAATTTACAGTATCAAGTAACACACATATATCCTATGATATATCAAATCTGTTCTTTGATATATAAAACATAGATAGATGATAGATAAATATATAAATCATAGATAGATTATAGATAGATAGATCATAGATGATTGATAGGGTGGGAGAGAAATGTCTAGCAATCTTGGTCTTGGTGTTATCACTTATTTAAATTATTGACTTTTCTATATGTTATGATTCTGCTTCAAAATCAGAATCATAACATATAGGGAGTATACTAGAGAGTAAAGTATAATTTGGGATTCTTTTTGCTTATCTGTTACTGTTGAGATTTGCTGTTCCCTATCATTCATTAAACATTTTTTATGTTTTTAAAATATTTTATGTCCTTTTTAAATAAAGTATGTTTCACATATATCATTATCCAAAATTAGAGTGTAGAACATGTAGTGCATTTATACATTGTAATATTTTCATTGTAGTGATATTCAGCATCTTTATCCCATCACACAGTGACTCTTTTCGTGGTTGGAATAATTAAGTTCTAGTTTCTTAGCAAGTTTTATGACTATAATACTATATTGTGGTCTATATTCTCTATACTGTGCAGTAGGTCTCTAGGGCTTATTTATTACTTATATGTTTGTAACCTTAAACAGCATCTGTCCTATCTCCCCTAGCCCCAGTCCCTGGAAACCATAATTTTATTTTCTGTTTTTATGAGTTTGGCACTTTTAGATTATGCATATGTTTGCTATCATATAGTACTTGTCTTTATCTATATGACTTATCTCACTTAGTATAATGTGGTCAAGATCTGTCCATATTTTGCAAATGGCAGCATTATTCACAATAGCCAAAATATGGAAACATCAATGGATGAATGGATAAGGAAGCTGTTACTACATCGCGTATATGTATATACATGATGGAATATTACTCAGCCATGAGAAAGAACACATCCTGCCATTTGTGACAACATAGATAAAATTTGAACCTATTATGCTAAGTGAGATATGTCAACAAATTCATGTGGTCCACTCGTGATGGGCTAGCTCTGCTCTCAGTCCTGATTAACTCACACCAAAGTCTAACTCCTGCTAAAACAGTAACATAATAAACACACTGAGTCTTCAGGGGACAATACCTTTTTTAAGGTATTTTTTAATAATACCTTAAAAAAGTTATTATTTAAAAAGAAATAAAATCATGCTTATAAGCATAATTTTAGTTTTGTTGTGAATAAACTGGGTCAATTGATACAGCAGACACTTATCATGTCTTTCCTTAAAATACCTTGTTCACATTGATCAATATCAATATTTTTTCCATGATTAAAATAAGATAAAAGTACAGAAGATGCCTTAAACTTTATAAGACACATATCTCAGAGTTCTGGTCTCCATTATCAGCCCCACATTAGAGATGACTGAAGTGCGTGTTTTAACTACCAAGGACATGGCTCTCCAATACACAGCGTTGTCACTCAGAGTGCAATGGTGTGAAGATGTTCAGGAACACCAGCTGGGTCACCAGGAGCAGACACATTCAGTGCCCCCAATCTTCACTCCAGTGTGAGTTCCCTTCAAAGCTTTTATTTATACTACAAGAGGCCCATTGCATGAAGAGATTCGTGCAATAGGCCTTCCTTCCCTTGGCTTCCAGCACTGGTTTTCCTCTGGCACCCGGGACCCAAGCCTTCATTCTGGCTGGAGTCTGCCTTTTTTGTCTTTGCTGCAGACTCTGGCCAGAGTCTGCCATCTTTGTCTTCGCTGCAGACTCTGGCCGGAGTCTGCCATCTTCATCTTCACTGCTTTGCTACAGACTCCGGCCCCAACCGGCCACTCTGCCGCCCCCAGCCCTCCCTCTCATAGCAGGCATCCTGCCCCACCCAGCCACTCCGTGCCTGGAGCAACTGGGTGGCAGCCATCCTTGTCCTTCTAATTTGCATGTTCCCTCCTGATTGGTTGGTGGGCGTAGCAGAGCGATGGTCAATTTGCATGTTTCTCTTTTATTAGTGTAGATTTTAATGATTAAATTTTGACGTACTTGGAGAAAACAAGGCATTCTTTCTAATGTTTCACTGTGGTGAGACCACAGCATGAGCTCTGCCCTCTCCACAATGTTTAAGTCAACAACGCAGTACAGCAGAGTCTGGACTGAGCATCTTGGTTACTGGATGGGAGGTGTGCTGCTCCAAGGTACATATCTAAGGCCTTTATTAATCATAATATTTGAGTAGCTAATGCCTTTGAAATCACCCTTGCATAAATTCTTAATATCTGTGACTAATATTCCTACTATTACATCACTACTATCCCTGGAACAAATGAATGAACATTCCAACTGATTTTGCAGATAAATTGGTTCCATAATTTTCATGGTTTATTCAACAAAACTTGTTGGTTGAATACTGCTATGTGTTTGGCATCATGTCCAAGCATGTGACATAGGATGAAAAATAATTGTAGCCTGCCCTCAGAGAGTTCACATTCTCTCCTGCTTTTCCCCATCATCTCCCATTCTTTAAGTAGAGAGATGGCTGAGAAATTCACCAGTGCATCTAAACCACGGTTTGATGGCAGCTTTAAATGAGCTTGATGAATCACTTTTGCTTTGGGCTATGAGCTGTGCTCAGTCATTTCTGTGGTGATTGCAGAGAGATGAAGTTGCTGTGATCATTTCAACAACCCTCAGCATAAAAATGAGATGGTTGGAATGAGGATCTGGGAATATCTTTCTTGTATTCACTTACCATTGGATAAGAGAAAAGAGTATCAGAATATTTTGATATTTCTTCCCTCAAATTTTCTGAACAGAGAGTTTGGCAGGTATATGCCTGATTATTCATTTTAAATATTTTTTACTTGTAATTTCAGGTGCTAAATGCTTCAAATTCTTCCTTTGTATTTTTAGAACTTATTTTTTTCCTTAGAATTTTGTTGGGGATTTATCTGGTTTGGCAAATAAACATGAACTCTAATGTTGATTGAACGTCATAACAGATAAAATATATAAATGCTAGCCTAAACGTGAGATTTGTAGTTGCCTTACAAAAAAGACTATAATGGGCCGAAACCGGTTTGGCTCAGTGGATAGAGCGTCGGCCTGTGGACTGAAGGGTCCCGGGTTTGATTCCGGTCAAGGGCATGTACCTTGGCTACGGGCACATCCCCAGTGGGGGGTGTGCAGGAGGCAGCTGATCGATGTTTCTCTCTCAATGTTTCTCTCTCATCGATGTTTCTAGCTTTCTATCCCTCTCCCTTCCTCTCTGTAAAAATATCAATAAAATATATTAAAAAAAAAGACTATAATGGGTTTCTTTGTAATGGCTTTTCATCCATTGGCATTAAATATGAGAGAGAAAGATATTCCCTCCCCTTACCACATCTCACATGAGCTGTGGTGACATTATTTGAGATTTCTCCATCACAATAAGGTGAGATTGTGATGATACCAGTGATCAGAATACCATAACATTTTTATTTACCAGGAACTGACCCGTATGGCCCTGGCCTGTTTGGCTCAGTTGGTTGGAGCATCATCCTGAACACCAAAAGGTGGCGGATTTGATTCCTGGTCAGGGCTCAACCCAGGTTTGGGGTTTGATTCCTAGTGGGACGCAAGCAATGGATCTCTCTCCTTCTCTCCCTCCCTCTCTAAAACTCAATTAAAATAAAATAAGAAAGAAATGACCTGCATGGAATACCAAGAACCTGGGACCCCCCTAGGCATTGGACCTGGCTCTCTTTGCCGTGCTCCCAGGAAGCTAAGCCTTCGGAATTCTTAGCTTAAAGGAAAATGCAAACCAGAAGTTGGCTGTTGGACTTCAGTAATATACCCAGAACTCTTACAGTGTTACTTGTTACGTCCCAAAGTTCAAGCTACAGCATAATTTGAAAGCTGCTTTCTCTGTAACTAGCTTGGGAAATAGGCTGCATGGGGATGCACACACATATGTTGTTTTCCTAACTGCCCAAGTCAACCACAAATACATCGCTGTGGCTGAACTGAAAATAATGAAGAACTGCAAGGAATGAAATAGAGAGGTCCTCTTTTACTCTCCCTTTGAGTGGCACTGTCATTTGTCATCTGTCTGGGGGTGTGTCTTTTTCCCCACACATTTTAAATGCACTTGTGTGTTTTCTTTGCATAATATATATTCCCTTTATTAAAGAAAATACATAGATTTATACATGTTCTTCTATAACTCATTTTTTTCTTAATAACCTCTGAAACCCTCCTTTCAACAGTTTTCCTTTCTGTGCACACTTAATATAAATGTTAATATTCATATATTTATATGCATAAATGGTAATTCCGTTAAAATCTGTGTAGAGTATATAAATTATAAAAAGATTTATATAATGCATCGTTACTTTTGCATATACATATGTGTACACACAATTACAATTAACCTGACAGTGAATGTGAGATGATGGGATGATTCAGAGTTTAAACTTAACATTGCTTAAGGGAGAAAATTGCTACACAAACTAATTGTTTAAGTTGTTGATTTTAATGTTTGAGTGTATTTTGCCTTGCTTTGCTTTCAGTTAGCTATTATTCTAGTTAGCTATTTTCAAATATCAATATCTAAGAAAGACTTTATTATTCCCCAGTAAAATGATGGGAGAAGTTAAGGTTTTCAAATTACCTAAGAACATCCTGGCCGGAATGACTAAGTTGGTTGAGTATCGTCCTGTGCACTTAAAGGCTGTGGGTTCGATCCCCAGTTGGGGCATGCACAGAAGACAACAAATCCATGTTTCTCTCTCATATCCATTTCTCTATTGCCCAGCTTTCCTCCTTTTTTCTCTCCTTTCCTTTCTCTAATCATGTCCTGGGTGAGGATTAAAAAATAAATAAATAAGTTTCAAATTACCTAAGAACAGAAAAGTGTGAGAGTGTGTGTGTGTGACTATGTATGAGTGTGTGTGTGAGTGTGTGTGTGAGTGTGAGTGTGTGAGTGTGTGTGTGCGAGTGTGACTTGTGTGAGTGTGTGAGTGTGTAAGTAAGTAAACGAATAGTGCAGCTCAGGTTCTGTGAAAAGATGCCCCCTTGCATTGAGTCCACTTGGGGTCCAGTGTACTAGCAACTGAATGAGGATGGAGGAGACACAAAACAGCCTGTGTTATTGATACTGTTGTGGAGAACAGTCAACATTAGTACAGAACTCGGCCCTTGCCCCTGGTTATTGCAGAAACCCCCTGGAGTGGGAGCTTCTCTCTAGAGGACTGAACCTCACGGGGACATCAAACCCGGCTCCAGGGCAGGTCAGTGCCACCAGGGCTGCGGTCTCCCATACGGCTTCATGGGAGCAGTGCCTCCGCAGAGCTGGACGAAACCACCTGTCAGACGTCCCCTAGTTTCTGACCGCCGACTCCCTCCTACTGGACATCAGGATCTCGAGGTTACTCATAAAACTGGGATACTGTGGGCAGTGGATTAAACCCATTAGACATTCAAAATTCACTAATAGAATAAGTGGATTTTCCCTTCAACAGAATCTTTAAGGCTCAGGCTAAATTTAGAGATAATTTAGGCAATTAAAATTTTGGAACTGTTTTAATCCCTTAATTTTGCTTTGAGGTTTTCACTTTAGCTTGCATCTTAAAACATATAGGGAGAAAATAATGGTATCTCAAGGCCTAGCTTCTCAAAAGAATGCAAATGTATAGGTGTGTCTTCTTATTAAATCAAGATTACAAAAATGTCATTCATTCATTTACCAAAAAGTCTTACCATCCTTGTGAGCTACTTCATTTTACACTGTTATGTATCCAAGACACAGGAAACAACAAATGACTTTAGAGGGAGGGGAGAGAGAGACATTGATTTGTTGTTCCATTTATTTATGCATTCATTGGTTGATTCTTGCATGTGCCCTGACCAGGAATCAAACCCACAACCTTGGCTTTTAGGGATGACACTCTAAAAAACTGAGCTACCCAGCCAGGGCTAAGCCCAATATTTTTGAGATCGTGTGGTGAGTTATGGGTATCAAACGGGTTTTGTGTTGCTGGAATGAAGTCTGGGGTGTTGAAATTCAAGATGTAGTGAGACCTTAGAAGTC
Organism: Plecotus auritus; assembly: GCF_963455305.1. Lineage (NCBI taxonomy): Eukaryota > Metazoa > Chordata > Mammalia > Chiroptera > Vespertilionidae > Plecotus > Plecotus auritus. Next base: position 53,364,535 of record NC_137777.1, on the reverse strand, counting down.
TAGTAACCCATTAGAGAGTTTGGACTTCATTCCAAACAACAATAAAACGACTGTCATTTTATGCAGGAGAAAAATATGCTCAGGTTCATTGTGATCAGAGAGGGGATGTATTTGAAGCAGGAAGTGAGGCCAAGTTCAGGGTTACTACAGAAATCCACAAAAGGTGGACAGTAGCATTAATGAACGCATTTTCAGAAAGAGTTCAGTTTGAGAGATCTTAATAAGAAGAGATTAACTTAGCTTCTTTTTGAGAAGTAGACAGGTACTACATTGGTAAGTGGAACCTCTGTGGTACCCGCTTTCTTTAAAACCCTAAGAGTGTTTTGAATTATTAGACGGACCTACTAGGGATCTTAGGCAAGGAAATTTAATTTTTATTTGTCTTGATCTATCCAATAAATCGATAAAAAATAATTTTCTTTTCTAGGAAAAGCCTTAAGTTCCTTAACTATATGTCATGCATCTGCTCTACTTGCTGATCCCTGTGTTACTGTATCAGCTTCAAGACAAATGCTCTGAGCCTGGCGCCCTGACTATCAGATCTCAGATAAATATTTTCTGCTGAGAATGCAGGGCCTCCAATCTCAGCAGAAAATAAGAGCTGTCTCATTTGAGGGCAGCCCTCAGAGTCACAAACGTCACCTCTAAATGGCAGCAAGGATATCCCTTTCCGCTCCTTTGCCATGGTCAGGGCTCCATGCTAGCTTTTCCTTTCTCCCAAGAAATAGTTGTTGTTTTTAATTTTTTACAATTGTTCAATTATCAGTTTATTAACAGTTACAGTCTAGTTAATGAACTAGCAGCCTGAAATTTTTAGCACTGAGAAATAAATGTCTTTAGAAAATCCAGTAGCAGTAAAAACACCTGGAAATACAGTCCTTTATGTTCTTGAAATATGTAAATCAATGCATGTGAACAAATGTTATAGTTGTAACATAATCAGGATTTATTTTCGATACCAGTCCTGGGGCCAGCTAATACTCAAATCACAGTAAAGGGGTTAAAGCCTCATGAAAATGTTGAGAAGTTTAGAGCTTGAATTCAGAAGATTATAACTCAGGCATATTAAAAAATGTCCAGATACCAACTTTCTTTTTAAATTATGTTTCATCTTTTCAATAGCGGTAATTTAAAACATTGGGACTTCATGGTCTGTTGCCCTGGCTGTCCTTTGATAAAGTTACGCTGTGATGTGACCTTATTCAAAGGGTATCCTACCATCTAAGAACATGTATTTTTTCCGTTGTCAATATCACTATTCTTTAGCTTAACATTAATTAAAACACTATTTTTCAACATCACAGATACAGTGGAATTTTGGTTACCTTCTTGTTTAGTGCATTGAATGACTTTACTGTTGAGTTCAGATGCCTGAGGAGTTGAGCATTTACCCAAAAGTATTCAGAAATTACATTGGCCAGTGTGGCTCATTGGCTGGAGCATTGTCTCAAGCACCAGAAGGTTGTGGCAGTTCAATTTCAGGTCAGGGCACATGCCTGGTGTTGGGTTCAATCCCCAGTCAGGGCCTGTATGGGAGGCAACTGTCCACTGTGTCTCTTTTGCATCGATTTTATTTTCTCTCTCTCCCTTCCTCCCTCTCTAAAATCAGTTAACAATATATTTTTAAAAGTTCAACAACTATCCCTTTCAAATAATTAAACTTAAAAGTAGTTTTCAGAAATAAATTTGCCCACTTTATCCGTAGCTATTTCAGTCAGGTTGGGGTCAGTAAGGTATTTGGTATTGAAAAGTGTTTCTGGTGTGATAAAAAAAACAACAGTGGAACCACTATTCTGACATTTTGTTATCTTCACCTCCAAGTGCAGGGTAGCCTCTGTCTCCCAACACCCATTGACCTTTTCCTCTTTAGTAAAGAACAACATGATTTAGTTGAGAACAATGTGGGATAAAGACCACATCAATCCTCCTTCACAAGTGCTTATCACAAGGTTATCAATGACTGGCCAGTGAAGACCGTGCTTTAGTAAATCTTAGGAATGTCTGTCTGGAGAACAAATTCAAGTCTGAGTGGTGCTCTGGTTCCTAATTTGTCCCCATCCAGAGGCCAGGACCATATGCGAGCTTGCTAGAACTCCTGCATGTATCTCAGATCATTACATAATCTTGACCTCACCCACAAGTCACACACAGGAGATGGAGCAGCCACAAGAGAGAAGCGGCCCACTAATGATACCACAGGACTGCCCTCAGCTGCCTGGCCAGAGATTTCTGTAATGAGGAGAAGATACACCATCTATTTCATTGAAGACAAGGAGGATTATGTTCTCTCAGTCAAATGATAGCATTAATTGAGGCCTGTCTCTAGGACAGTGCTTGAAATCATGACACTAACATTCTTAAATGAGAAAGAAATTGATCAATTTACCAAATTGGAAGTCCAAAGGTCAAATTGGGTGTTGGTACTGTGTGACCAGGGACATGCTGATGTCCGCAGGGACCCCATGTTCTCAGTGCCTGGAGTCCACAGGATTGAAGTCAGACCCACTAGGCCTGTTGGGCCTTCTCGGGATCATAAGACAGTTACCAGTGGCAGATGGGGCTGAAGTCTTCCTTTTCCTTGTCAAACAGGGGAAGACAGGAGGGAAAGAGAGAGAAAGATATTTTGCCAAATTATAAATGTTCCCCTGAATTTGAACCTATTTATGTCACAGTTCCCCATTTTGAGCTTCAGCTGTTCCCTGGGGAATGCCGTAGACTAATTGCTAAAACTAATCAGCATCTATTTCTGAAGCTGTGGATGAGCTCTCCTTTCAGTTACTAGGGGATACACAGACATCTGAGCCAAATTAGTTTCTACTGGGAAAGAGGAACCATGTCCTTACCTCGCTCACGTCAGTGACAGTATGTTACAGTATGTTATTATCTGCAAGGTTCAAAAGTCAGATATTCTTCATAGCTTTGAAACCTTGCGATTGTAAGAAATAAAGAATGAAGGCAAACAGACTTGTTATAGTTTTGAGTGTTTTGGCTTTTGAAAACATATGTTTAATGTAAATGATTAACCCCTTCAATAAGCAGACTATCAAACAAATCTAGATAGTATGGATCTCAATTATATTCCTAATAGTCTATGTTGTGTTGTGTCAGTATTATAACACCCCAATGACCTAAGTTTGGGCTCAATGTTAATTTCCAATGAGAATTTTTATAATCTTACAAGTGAGGCAGACATGGATGCAAGGAACTATCAACAGTTGGGGTGGAAGTTCAGAAAAAAGGAATAGAGTGAAGGTGAGACTATGCTGAAGAGCAGTTCCATTTCATGACATAGAAATATTGGAGGGATCTGAGAAGAGCTTTTAAGTATTTTAAAAAGGATGGATATTAACACAAACAATAGATATGACTGAAGGTATTCTTAATTGATAGTTTCATGTTTACATACTTAGGCAAAGCAATACAGTTGCTATTTAATCATTATTGTTATTACTTTAGTATCACAGCTGTACTGCTTCCCAGGTTTACCAGTTATCCAGCATCCATGCCATGTCGGAAGTTGTTCCAAATGATTCACATTTGCTTGCTTCAGTGTGAACCTGAAAACTGCCTTAAGAATGATGCTCATCCTCATTTTACACATGAGTGCCCTACAACTTGAGTAAAGTCACCTGTCTAAATATTCAAATGAAAAAGCTAGCATTTCTAACCAGATGTCTTAATTCTAAACAAGAGCCCTATTGTCTTCCAGCAATATTATTCACACCAATTTTTCATAACTTATTACTTAACTTTAATATTCTTGCTGACTTATTTTACAAAAAAAATCTTAGCTTTATGAAAACAGGGAACACATTTGCAATGTTTGATAAATAAAATATGAAGTGAAATATAGCTTATGCCATGATGTATAATGACTCATTAAAGAAAATGCTATTTTTAAGTAAAACAAATTAATTTTAAAACAGCTGGTTTTCTTTACCTTAGAAGTGAACTTTTAAATCAGAAACTTAAATTGTTTCCTGAATCTTGGAAGCACCAATTTTTCCACCTACAGAGTTAATTGTAACATTTCTTTGCTAACAGTTTGGAAATATGACTATTATTTTTTCTATTTGAGAAGTAAAAACTTGATAGCTGAAAGTAAAATACATGAATGAGTGCAGAGCCAATGAGTGGAAATTGACATTAACCTCAAGCATAGCCCATTGGAATTTTTAAATATTGACATAACATGACATAAATAATTAAGAAAATAATTGAAATTTCTTAATGTCTAGATTTGTTCTATAGAGCCTAGTTATTCAAGGGGTCAGTCATTTATATTGAAGAAGATATTTTCAAAGCCTATCACTCAAAACTATAACTAAGTCTGTTTGATTTCATTTTCTTGAAGGCAATGAATTACAATGAATCAAAGTTCTCAAAAATATTTGACTTTTGAACCTTTAAGATAATGGCCACTGATCTTTAATATACTGTCACTGACATATGAGGTAGGGACAAAATTGTTTTCTAGTTTAAAACCAAATGTTGAACTCAGTTGCCCAAACTTTGATCTTAAGTAAGTTCCCTATTTTAGGCATAAAGGCAATAGTTCTTCCAAGTCCAATTTTCTAGGTTAAACATATACAAAACAGAGATGATATGTGGGAAATGCTTTCTAGTGCATCCAAGTTACAGAATCAAACACTTAAGATGGAGATGGAGAAAGGGAGAGGGTTCATTTTTTCTTAATTGAATTTATTGGGGTGACATTGGGAGAGCTCATTTTTCTAACGTAAATAAATCCTCTCTGGGAAGAGGAGCAGGAGGCCTGCAAGTCCTTTACTCTCGGGAATGTTAATAAATGGCTCCAGGGGACATGAGCCTATAAATCTCTCCAGAAATCTTCATCATTAACTTCCAAGGCTGTTGCTTTTTTCTCATCTTCTAATCCAGGTTGCCAGCACATTGCTCAGCAAGTTTTTTGACCATAAAAAAAAAAAAAAAAGAAACTATCCAGTGAACATTTTCTCCTGAGGTGAATGTGATACATTACATCTGATAATGTTTTAATTTTAATTCACAAAAAATATAAAGAAAAGTTATTGTATGTTATGATTTAAAGATCTTTAAAGAAGAAATACTTTTTTTGTAAGCATGATTATAAATATCAATTAGTTGAAATTTATTTGAAGAGAAAACCTATTATGTGTATTGATTTTAGATAAAAATTGCTACCTAAGAACATATATTTACTTTATAGATTTTCCAATTAAATGTAATTATAAATATATTTCAATTTGAACAGTCCCTTTAATTTTAATTTTTATTTTTTAGATTTGTTTGGTCATGAAGAAAACTGAGTAACTGTTTTTTTGTTTTATTATAAATTCCATTAATGAGGCTGATCTTTTTATTATGATTCAAGCTGGTACTTTTCATATCATCATAATTACTAGCAAATAGTAAATAATTCCATAAATGTTTTTTTTTTACTTTTCTCCTCACTACTTAATATATATATATATATATATATATATATATATATATATATATATATTGCAATACATAAAAGTTGAATGTACAATTTTGTGTTTTGACAATTTAATGCATTTATACATCTAAAAATTTAATCAGGATGTAGAAAATTCCCAGCAGCCAAAAATCTTTGACTTTAATCTTCCCATAAAATCTCCCTATGTCTCTGCCACACGCTATTCTGGTTTCTAGCAACATAGATCAGTGAGGTGTGCACCAACACTTCATATCACTGGAAATATGTACCTTATATGTCTAACATTTTTGTTCATAATCTTGCACTTTATACTCATTCTTATGGTGGCATGCCTCAGTTTATATCATTTTTATTGGTCTGTTCATTTCTTGCTGAGGGCCAGCTTATTGTTTTTGGCAATTGTGAATAAAGTATTTTCACATAAAGTAATTTTTGTAGATTTGTGTGTTAATTCATCTTAGATAAATATCTAGCAGTGGAATTTCTGGATCATAAGGTAAGTAGATGATTAACTTTTTTAAAAAATAGCAATCTTTTCTAACATTTGTACCACCAATATACAAGAGTCTCAGGCATTCAAATTTTCATCAAATTTTGCTATGATCAGTCTTTTTAATGTTATCCATTCAGGTATGTGAGACTGGTAATTAATTTTTTGTTTATTTCAATTGTACTGACATTAAAGATTTTGGAAGTCTTTACTGTGCTTTTTTGCTATTCTCATATTTCCTTGTGGGAACTCTCAATACTTTGACAAATGTTAATATATTTGCCCTCCCCCTAGCCCAAGTCATCCTCCTATTGAGTTGTAAGACTTCTTATATCATTGGATGGACATCCTCAGTAATATACAGGCTGGGAATATTTTTCTCCTAGTTTGTGGCTTGTCTTTTATTTCATTAACTAGAGGGCCCAGTGCATGAAATTTGTGCAAAGGGGGGTGTGTCCCTCAGCCCAGCCTGACCCTCTCCAATCTGGAACCCCTCGAGTGATGTCTGACTGCCCATTTAGGCCAGATCCCAGTAGGATCGGGCCTAAACGGGCAGTCGGACATCCCTCTCACAATCCAGGACTGCTGGCTCCCAACTGCTTGCCTGCCTGCCTTCCTGATTGCCCCTAACTGCTTCTGCCTGCCAGCCTGATTGCTCCTAACTTCCCTCCCCTGCAGGCCTGGGTCCCCCCCAACTGCCCTCCCCTGCAGGCCTGGTCCCCCCCAACTGCTCTCCCTTGCAGGCCTGGTCCCCCCAACTGCCCTTCCCTGCAGGCCTCATGCCCCCACAACTGCCCCCCTCCCCCTGAGGGCCATCTTGTGGCAGCCATCTTGTGTCCACATGGGGGTGACCCCATGGGGGCAGCCATCTTGTGTGTTGGAGTGATGGTCAATTTGCATATTACTCTTTTATTAGGATGATTCTTTGCATTGACTGTCTTTTCTTCTTTTTAAAATGTTTGAGAAAGATGATTTATCACTTTTTGTCTTCCTGGCTGCTGTGTCATATGTCATGTGGAAGAAATCTTTACCTAGTCCAAGCTGGTGATGATGTTTTTCTACATTTACTTTTAAAGAGCTTTACCAGTATAGGTTTAGCTTTTTAACTTTCAATTCATGATCCCTTTGAAAATAATATCTGTGTATGCTATGGGAAATAAAGTATGCATTTTTTCATAGGTTTATCCAGTTATTAAAGCATCATTTCTTTAAGTTATTTTTTCTCATTGAATTTCTTTGAAAACTGTCAAAAATCAACTTTGTCATTAATCTCTCCCACATGCACAGCCACACAGCCACACACACACAAAACGTCCACATATGTCACGTAGGTATATTGTATATACATGTATACATCTGTTGGATATATATATATATATATATATATATATATATATACACACACACACATATATATATACACACACACATATACATACATATGCATATACATACATATACATATACATATATATATGTGTGTGTGTGTGTATATATATATATATATATATATATATATATATTCATAAATTTTTTCTGGGATCTGCATTTCTTTCCATTGGTTTGCATTGATCCTTGGCAAGACCTTACTTTTTTAAAATTTTATTTCTATAGCTTTATGTCATTCTTGGAATTAGGTATCATGTGTCCTCCACATTTTATCTTGTTTTTCAAAAGAGTTTATCAATTTCTAAAAAACACACACAGAAAACATCTTTATTGATATTTTGCATTGGTAGTGAATCTGTATTTTAATTTTTGGAGAGGTTTCTTCTTAAGCATATTGAGTCTTCCAATGCAAACCATGTTATATCTCTCCTTTATTGAGATTCTTATAGTTTGCCTATGCATCATTTATATTAAATTTATTGTATTATATATTTTCATATACTGTTCTAAAGTGTATTTACAAAATTGTTTTCTGAATGTTTGCTACTAGTAAATACAAGTGACTTGATCTTTTAAGCAGGGATCATATTTCATCAATTTATCAATTCTAATTTTTATTAATTCCTAAAGACTGTCTGTATAACAGTCACATTGACGGTGTATAGAGGAACACATCTGTTCCAGTTGTTATAAAACTGACTTATCTTTGTTGGCACCATCACTAGCGTGGACCTCCACTGTAAGGGCCGAGTTAAAGTGGGGGTTGGGGACATCTTGGCCATCCTGTCAATCATAATAAGTGTTCAGTCTTACACCAGAAAGTACTGTTAATGCTGATATTTTTGCCAGATGCTCTTTACCACACTGAAAATGTTCTTGTCTAGTTCTGGTTAGTTGTGATATGTACATATACATATTTTTTTTGTAATAAGTGTTGAATTTTGTCAAAAATTTTTGCATTTATTCAGATGATATTTTTTAATATGGCTAATAATATATATGAAAAATTTTAATGAAACACTTTATTGAGGTATATTTGACATTAAAAGCTGTACATATTTAATGTATAAAACCTGATGAGTTTGGGAATATATATATATATATATATATATATATATATATATTTATAAAACTGTCACCACCATCAAAGCCATAAACATAACTATTACCCCTTTAATGTATATTCTTTTGTGTGCATGATAAATATCCTATCTAATAAAGAGGGAATATGATAATTGACCCTCATGCCATTGCAAAGATGGAGGCACCCACAGCCAATAAGGAGGGAGTATGCTAATTGACTGTCCCACCCTCAAAGATGGCGGCGCCCACAGACACAAGATGGTGGCGCCTAGTCCCCTCAGCACCCCCAGCTGCCCAGGGCCCGCCCAAGATGCAGGCAAGCCTTGGATGATGGCTGCTCAGCTGCCCAGGGCTGCCTGAGGTGCAGGTAACTAGGACCGGCTGAGAGTTGCACTGCCGGCTGTGGCAGCAGCAGAGGTGTGATGGGGCATCACCTTCCCCTTATTGGCAGGTTGCCTCCCACCCCTGAGGGCTCCCGGACTGTGAGAGGGGGCAGGCTGGGCTGAGGGACCCCCCCTCCAGTGCATGAATTTTCATGCACTGGGCCTCTAGTAGTCAATATAATATTAACCCTCTTAGCAAGTTTTAAATAGGCAATACATTATTGTTAGCTATAGGAACTATACAGTATAGTGGATCTCTTAAATTTATCTTGCTTAACTTAAACTTGCCATTCTTTGACCATTACCCCTCCATGACCCCCTACTCTTGCCCCTGGCAGCCACCTTTGCAGTCTCTGCCTCTATGAGTTTGGCAATCTTACATTCCACATATTAAGTGAGATCATACTGTGTTTACTTATATGTGTCTGGCTAATTTCAATTAGCATAACATCTTTGTCCATCTATGTTGTCACAAATGACAGGATTGCTTTCTCTTTTAAAAACTGAATCATGATCTATTGCATTACATTTTTATGCATTTGTTGATGGACATTTACGTTTTTACCATATCTTGGATATTTTAAATGCTGTTTCCATGAGCATAGAGTCAGATCCAGTAGTCAGATGTCTCTTCAAGGTCCTGATTTCAACTTTGGATAAATACACATAAATGGGATAGTTAGATCATATCATATTTCCATTTTTAGTTTTTTGAAGAACATTTATACTATATTCCATAATGGTTACTGTAATTGACATTTCCACTTACAGTGTACCAGAGTTAATTGTACTTCACATCCTTGGCATCACTTCTTAATTCTCCATTTTTGTTTTATAAGAATAGCCTTCCTAACAGGGGTGAGGAGATATCTCATGGTGGTATTGATTTGGATTTCTCAGATGACCTTTGGGAACTTTGTTAGACTCTCTTCTGTGTCCCATTGTTTCTGAATGGCTCAGTGAGAATTTGTTTACCACACATTAGGTCCTTCTCATCTACCTTTGAATCAACTGCTTTCCCTTTGAAACCCCAAACCTTTGTCCAAAATGGCAAATAAGCTGCAACTCCCCAATGTGTCCTGGGGTCTCATATTCTTATGGAACCCCAGTATGTACATATGTAATACATTTGGTCATTTTCTCCAGTTAATCTGTCTTATGTTAATTTGATTATTAGTCCAGCCGAATTTAGAAAGATGGGAGGGAAATTATTGTGGTATTATAAATTTCATGAGTTACTATAAATTTAATAAAATGTATAAGAACATATCCTCAACTTTCAAATAATTTGTATGTAATATTAGCCAAAATTTGAAGTAAACACCCATCCTTATCTATATATATAAAAGCCCAACGACGATTATGGTGGAATGACCAGAATGACCAGAATGACCGGTTGCTAAGATGTGCACTGACCACCAGGGGGCAGATGCTCAATGCAGGAGCTGCCCCCTGGTGGTCAGTGTGCTTCCACAGTGGGTGCGTCACTCAGCCAGAATCCGGGCTCATGGCTGGCAAGCGCAGCAGTGGTGGTGGGAGCCTCTCCCTCCTGCATGGCAGCGCTAAGGAGCGGCAAGCCAAGTAATAAGGAGCGAGCAGGAGGGTGAAAGAGAAAGCAGGTGGGGGGTTAGGAGCGAGCAAGCAGACCGTTAGGAGAAAGGGGTCCCATATTGTGAGAGGGCACAGGCTGGGCTGAGGAACCTCCCCACCCCTGCCCCATGCACAAATTTCATGCATTGGGCCTCTAATAATAATATAATCTGTACCATTATTTTAAATAACTGATATACTTATAAAATACATAAGAATTTCTTGAAGGTATATAATATTGCTAGTGAGTGACATTTTGACATTTTTCATTAATATCCAGTATTAGTAGTTAGAGTCTAAAACATTTAAAGTATGTTGTAGTTATACAATATATATATATATATATATATATATATATATATATATATATATCACAATAAAGGAAGACCCATCTTCTTCCTTCATATGTTGTTAACTTAGAACATTTAGTTATTTTTTCACTTGCCAAGAGATTAGGAAAGACTTTATTAAATAGTGGCTGGAGCTCCAGGAGGTGTCATCAACTCAGCAATATTTTTGCTGAGTCATCAAAACAGACACAGCTAAAAGCATTAATTTCCCCTTAAAAGTATTCTTGAAAGCTGTGCCATTTCAGAAACAGAAGCAAAGTCAGCTGAAAAAGTAGTCAATTCACCTTTAAGTGGATATATAGAAAAAAAATCAATTTTGAGTCAAGTGTTGTTATTTATTACAGGACAGAATTTAATCCCAAGTAGGTTTTTGTTGAGGAAATTTAATATATTGCTTGATCCTAGATACTTTTCACGTTGAAATGTTAGTCCGATATCTACTGTTTAAACTCCTGGACCTAATCCTTTGTCTCAAAGGGTTTAACTAATGGATTCCAAAGCCCTGACTTGCAAAATGTTGTAAGAAATAACTTTAAAAGGACAAGGCTTACTGATTTGAAAGCTACCCTTGCCTGATATACAAGATAAGCAAACTCTGAGTTGTCCTCCTAGGAATAAAACCCTTCTCATGGAGAACTTACAAGACAACCCTTCCCAATAGCGCAAATTCAAATGAAGATAAATAATACTTTTTGGCATTATTGATTATTTTTTAAATTTCAATGTCCTTGACAATCCAATACCAATTAATTGTCATGGCCCTCCTCAAGACTGACTTGTTAAACTGCATAATGGCAACAAGAGGGGGCAAGTTCAAACCTGGACCTCAGCACCTAGGAAACATAAGGTCCTTCACAGGACTGGGACCAGATCTAAGTAACCAAGATCATTCCCAAAGGCCTTGGTGCTGAATGTCTCATTAGTGTGAAATAGTAAGAAGCCGATTTCTGAAAGCTAAATGTCAGCCCTTCGCAGATGATACTTCTGGGAGATTACAGGTAGGTGTTTCCAAAGAAGCCTTTGGCTCACAGGAGTCACATCAAACTTGGGAAACCTGTAGACATACAAGCCCATAGATAAAATATTTTAAGTTAATCTAATTAAAAAAGAGATTCTGTTAGTTTTAATACAGAAATGCAATACTTCATTCCCAATGTGATGTTTTGACTGATATAAGTGAAAGGATGCATGTATCCAAACGTGTAAGAAGTGAATAGTTTAGAATTTATTTCTACATTCAACTTCTCCCTTCCCTTGTTTTTCCAAACAAAGCTAACTATTCCAGGGCTATCTTTCCTTTTGCTTAATGAAGTGGACTCTGGACTGCTGCTTAAAGTATGGGAGGATTCACTGAAAGTTTAAATAACATATTCTAGCAGAACAGACACTGTAGATAAAACAGTTACTTTACTTGTTTTTTGTGTTTTTTTGCTCTAGCTCTTTAGTATTTTGCCAAATTCTACATTGTAAATATTTGTATTAAATTATGTAACTCATCTCATGAAAATGCATTTCACAAGTAAGAAACAGCATTTTTGAATTGCAACTTACTTCATGATATGGAAAGACAGAAGAGAGAAACTACCTTTTTTATTCCCAAAACAATTGAAAAGCTGAGTACTATTGGGGTCTTGAGTTGCTTTAGATTTTATTTCATAATCTCTATCCTTGTTAGAATTATTAAATTATGTTTCCCAATAGCCTGTGAATGTCTTATAAATAGTATCAGTGGGAATATATTCTAATGATAAAACATTTTACATTTATTTAGCATTATTTATTTAAACTGGACACTATCATTTGGTTAAGAAAGTGTTGGATAACCTTCATTAAAACCTTGGATCTCTTCAGAGTGGATGGTCACTATTTTGGCTCTAATGAAAACACATTATTCTATTGTTCTTGGCTGCTTTGTGTTTGACCACTTCCTTGTAGATGTGACTGTTAGCCATGTTATTGCGTAATTACAGTTGTGTATAATCTATGTATATAAAAGCCAAGCGACCGGACAACCAGAATGACTGGCCGCTATGATGCGCACTGTGGCCAGCCAACTGGCCTGATTGGGGGCAGGGCCAGCTGGCCAAACCGCCCCCTGCCAGGCCCTTCCATGGCCCACAGGCCCTGATCACCCCATCGGGCTGGGCCCCGGGATGGGACAGAAGCTGGGGGTGGATGGCAGTGGATGTGGCCCCTTTCCCAGGGGGGCCGAGGTTCAGCTCCCTCTTCAGGGCCAGTGGCCAACCTCTCACAGTCCTTCCCCCCATCCCTCCCCTGGCTGGCAGGCCCTGTCTTTCCCACAGCTGGCAGGCCCCAGCGGCGGTGTGGTGGCAAGGGAAAGAGGAGGGGAGGAGGGGGGAAACTGCATGATGGTGGGGTGCCGAGGGTGGTGTCATGTCCAGTGTCCATACCTTCTGTGCCTGGCCTAGCAACTGTCGCCTCCTCTCCCAACCCCGCTGGGCCTTTGGGCCCTCATCAGCCTGGCCTGATCGGCCTGGCCCCGATGGGCTCTGATCGCCAGCCAGGCCTAGGGAACCCACCCATGCACAAATTTCGTGCACTGGGCCTCTGGTATTAAATAATATGTATATATTCTATATGTACTTGTTAAAATTTATTGATGTAAACAAAAGTACACTTATAATTTTGCATTTCAATATAAATGCACTTAAACCTACAGTGAGGAAATCATTCATCCAACAAGTGTTTGTAAAGCACATCTGTGTGCTCAGGGCTGTACTGTCAAGGCAGGTTTCACAGCAGCAGAACGTGGCTCTTGGTCTTGGTTGTGCTACTTTTAGGAGAGGTGACATCACTATGCTCCACGCCCGTGATCCACCTACAGGTTTTACTTATTTCCTTGTGGGTCTATGAAGCTTAAACTGTATCACCTCTCCAGAAACACCACCTGTGTGCTCATAGTCTGTTTTTTATTTTATTTAATTACTTGCTTGGATTTATATACTTCCCAAGTTCCATTGGCTTCTGGAAAAAATTGTGCACATTGTGATAATGCACAATTTTATTTAATATCCTTTAACATTTTATGAACATATAAACTAAATTAGATTATACAAGTTTCTTCACTAAACTATTCTCTAACTTACTTTGCTTGAAATATTTAAAATTTCAAAATAAATAGTATATGTAAATTGAGATTTATGACCTACTTGTGTGTCATATTTTATTAAAACTAAGTCACTATATAACAGGAGGCGTCTTCCTCAGGAGGAGGTAACATTTGCCCTGAAGAATATATAAGACACAGTTACATTTCAAATTCTTACCTCTTCCGTCCTTAATATTTGAGAATGACTCTTCTTATTTTTATGTGTTCTATCAGTGATTTTCTATCTTCCCTTATTTTTGCAATTCTTTCTTTCAGTATCACCTGTGGTTAAAGATAGCTGTCCAGTGAAGACACAAATATGTATTAAAAGCTTAGTGGCCTTTTAATGAACACGATACACAGTTTTAAAAAATGGGATAAAGTTAAATAATGACAATAGCAAGAATTAGAAACAGCTAGAAATATTTATTTTCCATGAAGTTATTGCACTGAAATTGTGGTCGCCCTCCTTAATTCTTCTTTTATAAAGTCCAGAGCACACCTCCAAACAAAGATGTTCATGCACTCATATGCACTAGCTAGACCTGATTGTACAACCAAGGTGCAAACATTTAAAAATATCAGTGCCCTGGCCAGTGTGGCTCAGTTGGCAGGATGTCTTCCTGTGCACTGAAGGGTTGCCAGTTTGATTCCTGCTCAGGGCACATTCAAGAGTTACAGGCTTGATCCTCAGTAGGGGGAATGCAGAAAGCAGCCAGTTGGTGTCTCTCTCTCTCTCTCTCTCTCTCTCCCTCCCTCCCTATTCCTTCCTATCTCTCTAAAAATCCACAGAGGTATGGAGGCCTGGAACAGAATGGCAAAGGAAGGGAGGAAGGCAAAGGAAGAGTCTCACCAACAAAAGAACTTACATACATATCTGCATAACCAATGGCCCCAGACAACAGGGTGGTGAAGGCCTGGGGAGGTGTAGGAGCTGGGAGAAAAAGGTTAAAGGTGGGAAAATTAGAGGACATCTGTAATACTGTCAACAATAAAATTAAAATAAAATTTCAATAAAAGTCTTTCAAAAATTACTCACCTGAAGAAATTACATCTAAAATGTTTTACAAGCAGTGCAACATTGACTCGCCTCATTCAGAACAGAAGCCACGGTGAACAGCTGCATGGTCCAGGTGGCCTGGCCATCTATTTGAGTAACTTGCACTTCATCCTTGTATAGGACATAGAAAGCCAAATGACAATTCTGTCTACTTGTAAGCATTTTATTTCCCTTCTTGTAATAATAACGGGAGTAATAATTTTCTTAAATCATGATGCACCATTCTGCCTGTGAAACAGGTGTGCAGCTAGGAATTTTCATGGTCAAAGCAAACAGAAAGGTCAGGCGGACTGGAAGGAAATGGTAGAACCATCTAGCTTACACTGAGAGGGGGTTGATACTCTGTACTTGATCAATAATTCTATGTTACTATTTCTTTCTATTCCTGAGTTAGACACTGGGGTTAAGAGGCAAAAGATATTAATTTGTAAGATGCTAAAGCTCCTACTATGATATTTTCTAAAGATAGAAACACACATATGGATATTATGCTTCTGTGATAACAACATAAAATGTATTAGAAGTAAGAGTTGTATTTCATCTTACTATTTAAATACAAATATTTTGTAAAACAGTTAACTAGTGTAGCCCTGGCAGGTGTTGCTCAGTGGGTTGACCATGCACCAAAAGGTCACCAGTTTGTTTCCTGGTCAGGGCACATGCCCGGATGCAGTTTGGTCCTCGCCCAGATGTGCACAGGAGGCATGTGATTCATGTTTCTCTCTCACATCGGTGCTTCTCTCTCTCCTTTCCCTCCCTCTCTCTCTAAAAATCAACGAAAACCCTATAAAAATAAAAAGCTAGTGTATATTCAAACCATATTTATAAGTCTGCATGTATAATATGTAAATATATGTACACATATATAATAGTTATTAAATGCAAACAATTCATTACACCTTTACAATTACATCCCATATCTCAGATAAAATAAATGTAATAAGTTTGCATAAAATTAGTAGAAAACAATTTCAAGAGGAAAATATTCCTAAAATGTTGGTTCATTCAATATAGAAATATTGCACATGGAAAGCTCGTTTTTAATTTCAGATGCCTCTGATTTTTAGGTATTAAAATGTTACACTTTTAATAATAATTATGCAAATATGCTAAGAAGGATAATTAATTTTGACAACAGCTACTTTTTTGGATGCTTTCTCTTAAGATACTGTATAAAATCTCTCCCACTTATTCAGTCACCAAACAAATATTTATTGAAAGTCTACTATGTAAAAGGCACTGGTCTATGTACCTGGGGCACACAGTGAATAAGGGATGCGGCTGTGGGCGAGTTTACGGCAGAATAAACAGGGGAGGACAGCAAAGCCCAACCCGCTCACCCTCAGACCATGTGTGGTCGGGTATGTGGCTGGGATTGATGTTTGTTTGTTTGTTTTTCATTTCATTAAAGATTTTCATCTCATTAAAGATGATTACTCCCCCCCTTAATTACTCTTGGTGGATTTTTGAGGGAGAGCTTCACTCCTCTATCTTTGACAAGAAGTTTGAAAACTACTTTTGTTAATAAAAAGTTCACTCATTTAACAATTAACAAACAGCAACTTTATGTTTTGAATCATCGACATTTACAAATGGTAAATATTTGTAGAAAGCAACCATGGTTTCTGCATTTTAATTTTTTAAAATCCCATCTTCAGGAGTAAACCAGATGGGCTTTTTTGAGATTTAATTAATTTTGAATTTTTTTCTGATTTTAACAAAAACACGTTTCATCAGCTTAATTGAAAAGCTGGTGTGTTTTATAGCCACACATTTATCAGAGACACGGCCTGAGGTGGATCGCATTGCCACAGAGTGGACAGGTCTCCTTTTGTCTACAATGGACTTCGTTTCTCATGTGAAGATTGCATCCTTCATGGCAGCGCCACTTTCCCCTGGCTGGGCACGTGTGACAGTCCTGTCCTTCCCTTCCAAAGGACAGTGTACAGTCTGAAAATCAGTTTTCCGTTCCTCCTTTGACTGCCTACAGGACACATATAATTAACACAGAACATACTGCCTGTGTTGCTGCTGATGAAAAGAAGACCTTTCTAAGTTCTTCTAAGCTGAGATGGACTGACAGGAGAAAATGACCACATTTAGTACATACGTACATACAGGGCTTCCATAAGCATACAGACACAGGACACTGCGCAGCTGCAGCTGATATGTTTCTCAGCATTAGTGGCAGGGGTCTGGGATTTCAAAGGGAAAGCACACATTTCACAAGGAGATGAGAAGGAGCCAACATCTGGTGAACAAATTCTCACCTGGCCCACCCACAGACCATGAGGCCCAGAGGGGCGTCTAACGGACACACCTGCCATCCTCCCTGTGTGCCACTTAGTGCACGTGCATGCAGGTGCGTGTGCGAGGCCCCTTCCTGAAGCGGTTCTTCTCTCTGAATTC
Organism: Plecotus auritus; assembly: GCF_963455305.1. NCBI lineage: Eukaryota > Metazoa > Chordata > Mammalia > Chiroptera > Vespertilionidae > Plecotus > Plecotus auritus. The sequence continues at coordinate 53,347,214 of NC_137777.1, read as the reverse complement.
CTTCAGGCAGGTAAGGCAGGGAGGGGTACTCAAAGGTTCTCTCAGGGTCTTCTGTTCCTTAAAAATAACCAGGTTGAAATAATCAGTGTCCAAAACGGCAAGTTTGGGGTCAGCAAACCCCTGTCCCTCTCAGTGTCAAAGATAAAGCTGCAGCAGTGCTTTGTTTGACACCTTTACTTAATTATGTGTGAGTCATGTTGGTGATTACTTTTAAATGGAATTAAAAATTTTGGCTTATGTCCCACTTAGAAAATGTAATGGCCATCACTTTCTATAACAAACTCCTGTCCCAGTTTTCATTTGCTTTAGGTTTCTGCTATTTACTGTATTCCTTTACTGAGCACACACTCCATACCTTCTTAAAGCAGAGTCCCATGAGCGCACAGAGGCACCTGTGTGAATACTCTCTCTCAGGGATAAGGGAGGGAAAGACAAGCCGGTGTTCATGGAAGACTTTCTGGGCTGAGAAGAAGGGGGCCAGGTGCTCTGTGAAGGCACACAGCAAAGGAACAGTTGGAAGGGCATAGGGGAGAAGGCATGATGAGAAGACGTTCAGATATATGTGTGAGGTGATCCAGAATTCAAGAGATGCATTCCACACCTTGAGCCTTAAGGATCATTTGTTTTTCCTGCTGTATTGTTTTTCCCAGCAAGCGATTCAGGACTGGAATAGAGGATGGCAGTTTTCAATGATCCCTTTCTCCTCCCCTGCTTTGTCCCCTTCCTTCTCTTTAACAGATTCCCAGCAGCCATGTGGAGAAGGTAGATGAGCTGAGGTGTAAGAAAGTGAGTGGAGACCTCTGCCAAGATAAAGCAAGGAGATTCTAAGAACATGGCGATCAGACACATCCTTTCTCCCTCAATTCTATTTTATTTGCCTCTCCTGTGCCAGGAAGCCTTGGGTTCTGTCTGGCCCTAGCAGAGGAAGTGGGGCCTAGAGAGTGAACTTGGAAATCTGCCTCCTAACAGTGTGAGGCCAGGGTGGGCTGAGGTGTCAAGTATGCCAGACAAATAACCAGATCATTGAACACACTGAAATAGACTAGAAAAGCATAGTAAGTGTTCTGGAAGGGAAGGGGGAAAGTAGGAAAAGCAGTGCTGTCTCTGAGCAAAGAATTATCAATCTAGAGGGATTGTCACTGCTTCTTAAAGGCCAAGGAGGGTGGAAAGGGGCAAGGACTTTGTAGTCAGAAAGCAGGGCATTGTGTCTGGTTGTAAAGAGATGTTTCAATCCAGAGGCAGGGCTACAAGGAGAGTGAAACAACTGACAGATGAGGATATACAATTAGTAAAATATATCATTTCAATAAATTTGGAAGTGAAAGTGGAAGGGAAGTTGATCTTGAAGAGAGTGTAGAATTGAGTGAGGTTGTATTTTTACTTGGGGAGAATGGAACATGATACAAGTGAAGAGGTGAGAGAACAAAGGTAGTAATGTATGAAACTCTTACTGAATTGCTTGGATTTATAAAAATTAAATCTCAAAATTCTAAGTAGATAAATTTCTTAAACTTCACTTCTCACCCTCCTACTGACAATAGAGGAAGGTAATAAAGAGCATAGGTACTTGTTACTATAGAGATATGTGTACTAAAAGTCATCTCTTCTAAATACACCTGCATTTGCGTGTCTGTGTGCACATGTATGTTTCTGCTCAGAAGTTTTTTACATAATTTATAATGACTTCTGAGGATCTTGGAAATTAATTTATGATATTAGAATACTGTCAAGTTTCATGCATGCATGTCTCATCTTTGATTTAGAGAAACTTTTATTTCAAAGAACAAACATGAACCATCATACTGGATCTGTTAAAGATTTTCCATTAATTTCTCATATTTAACTCAAGACAAACGTTTTATTTTCATTGGATAATAAAGGTATCCAAATGGAATGTGTATGTTTTTAGAAAATTGATTCATTTTTTCAAAAATAGAATGGAAGTAATACTCGGGTTCCATTTTATGGGGCACTATTTTTCACATGCCCGTTAGTGACTGACTCATAACAAATGGTGAGCACAGTTTAAATTGATATTTCCTAACATGAGGTGACTGAGAGCTATTTAAAAAAAAAAAGATGGAGTGATCCTTGTCTCCCAGTGCCACCTATTTATGTCAAAAAGTATTTTCATAATATTGGCTGTGCAGTGGAAACAAATGCAATGTCACTAAGTGAAATCTGTTCAACTTCCTCAATACCCACATTGTCCCTCTAGTGCACATCAGTTAAAAACATGATTCACTCTTCATCTGTAACTGAACTTTTATTCATGATAGATGGGTTTGGGATTCAGCTCTTGAAATCTTACCTACATTGAACGAAAATAATTTAGTTAAGGAGAATTATTCCTAATTCTCTCACTTTCTATCCTGCTCCAAATTCTACCATTGAACAATTGAGGACTTGCTTTAGCCGGTTTGGCTCAGTGGATAGAGCACTGACCTTCGGACTGAAGGGTCCAGGGTTTGATTCTGGTCAAGAGCACATGCCCAGGTTGCAGGCTCGATCCCCGGTAGGGGGTGCGCAGGAGGCAGCCAATTAATGATTCTCTCTTCAATCATTGATGTTTCAATCTATCTCTCTCCCTCTCACGTCTTCTCTAAAATAAATTAAAAATAAATAAATAACAGTTGAAGACTTTCTCTTATTTAAATAGAGTTTGAAAGAGTCCCTTATTGGATATTAGATTATTTTCATCAGTAAAAAGTAATTAATTGATAGGATGTGTTTGGAAGTAAAAAAGCAAGCATAATATATACATCTACCTATCAGCATTGGATATGTCTAGTATCTAAGCCTGGTATTTTGTCACCGCCTCTCTGTCACAGATTTCCTGAGGTCAATATTTCTCATCTGTCCCCATATACCAAATATAAATCTCAGGGAAAAACTGCAAAATAAAGTCTAAAGTGGTAGGGCAAGTAACTTAACAAAGGGGAATATAAAGAGAAGGATGAGAAAAGATGTACCTTCCTGAATCTTGTGATGTGATTAATAGCCAGAACCACCTGGACAGATCATCCTATATAATAAAGAGGTAATATGCAAATTGATCATCACTCCAACACACAAGATGGCTGCCCCCATGTGGTCAAAGATGGCTGCTCCCATGTGGACACAAGATGGCCACCACAAGATGGCCACCACAAGATGGCCAGCAGGGGAGAGCAGTTGTGGGGGACCAGGCCTGCAGGGGAGGACAGTTGAGGGGGCCCAGGACTGCAGGGGAGGGCAGTTGTGGGGGACCAGGCCTGCAGAGGAGGGCAGTTGAGGGGGGGGGAGGGACCAGGCCTGCAGGGGAGGACAGTTAGGGGCATCTAGGCCAGCAGAGGAGGGCAGTTAGAGGCAATCGAGCCAGCAGGGGAGGGCAGTTAGGGGTGACCAGGCCAGCAGGGGAGGGCAGTTGGGGGTGACCAGGCCAGCAGGGGAGGGCTTAAACAGGCAGTCAGACATCCCTCGTGGGGTCCCAGATTGGAGCGGGTGCAGGCTGGGCTGAGGGACACACACACGCTGTGCACAAATTTTGTGCACCGGCCTCTAGTATTTTAGAAAAGAACCATTGAATTTTTCAGGCTTTCTATAGAAGGTTATGATATCCAGTGAGGAATAGAGTAACTATCAAGGAATATGAAAAATAGCACTACGTTTTGAAAAAGTGAGAGTGGCAGATGAAATCCTGAATCAGGACACTACATTATGCAATAGCTTATAAGTGAACCCAAGTGACTGAGAGAGTCTCTTTTAGCCATTAGCACATCCTATATAATAAAAGCCCAACGACCAAATGGTGGAAGGACCGATTGACCAGTCTCTATGATGTGCACTGGCCACCAGGAGGCAGACGCTCAATGCAGGAGCTTCCCCCTGGTGGTCAGTGCACTCCCACAGTGGGAGCACCACTTGTCTGACCAGGATGAAAAAAAGAATTGCTCCCACAGCGAGCTGATCCCTGCAGGCTTCCCCCCCTCCCTTGCCAGTGCCAGAATCCCATGGGCCAGGCCTCTAGTATTAGAATATAATCCCAAACACATGAGTCCATGTTAAATATTTTGGTGACTATTCTGCAGACACTCGATAAGCAATGCTTTTGATCTATGACTATTTAGTTCATTTATTTACTAAGTAAATAAATTGTATTATTTGCATAATTACTCTGACTTAGTAAAAATATAATTGTAATTTCATAAAATAGTAAACATATTTAACTGCCTGTTATGTTCCAAGCATTGTGTAAGACACTGACACTGAGAGGCAGGTTTCCATTTTTTCCCAATTAATGTCTTTCTGCTTCAGAATATTTGAGTGAGTCAGTACTAGTCCCTGCAAGGAAGAACATGACAAATGCCTACATACTCACATATATGCACCATTTCCTCTTCAATACCTTTATATTTAGTTGTATTTATTTATTTATTTATTTATTTATTTATTTTAGTTATTTTAATACTCACCTGAGGATATGCTCTTTGATTTCAGAAAGGAGAAGAGAGAGAGAGAAAGAGAGAGAGAGAGAGAGAGAGAGAGAGAGAGAGAGAGAGAGAGATGAGAGAGAAACATCAATTGCTTGCCTCCTATAAGTGCCTTAACCAGGGATTGAACCTGCAACCTTTCAGTGTATTGGATGATGTAGCAATTAACTGAGCCAACTGTCCAGGGCTAGTTGTATTTCTTCTATAGAGACTAATCTGCTGTTAATCTCATCTAATATAGACACACACACACACACACACACACATATATATATATATATATATATATATGTTAATCTCATCTAATATATATATATATATATATATATGATATATGTAGTCTCTACAAACATCATTCATATTTTTTTTAAATTATTCCACTATTTTCCTCATCAATGCCCCTTCCTTTAGTAAGTATTTATGCTCCATAGATATTACCTCACTACCCCATCAGCATTTTAAAACAAAAATATTATATATAGCCACATTCTTTGGTGAAGAGTAGTATTTATATCCCAACAATATTATTTACATAGATAAGAATCTTAATTTCTTATTTAAGATTCTCATGCACTAAGTCCAGTATTCTCACATTTCTTTTCAGGACCTCTACTTTTACTCCCTTTCAAAGGTAGTAATTATCTGCTTCTCTGCATGTCTGATAAGTTTACAATTAGGTGCCAGGAATGGTGCATTGTATCTTGGGCACTGGATTTTGCTGTATTTCTAATAAAGAGCACTAAGTTCTGCTTGGTGTGCAGCTGAGAGTCATAGAGTAGTCTGGTCCATTTTCAGCTTTGCTTATGACTTTTATTTCAGACCATCCAAAGCCAAATTCACTCTGTGATCAGTTTAGCTCCATGAATAAGATAATATCCTTGAATAAATGCATGCAGTGTCCCCTGAGTTGGATCCATGTCCACTCAGCAGAGGAGAGCACTGTTTGCGCCATTCGCGAGCTCTAGGAACCATCTGACCTGTTTCCGGGTCTCTCCCTGCTCTGGGGCCCTTCCTTCTCAAGCAGATAGGGCTCACCAGCAGCTAAATCTTTGACTGCGTCCTGCAAATATCTGGATCTTCTCTTCTCTGTGCACCCCCCTTCTCTCTCTTGCTCTGCCCCACACAGTCCAGGAGCCTCAACCTCTGGGAACACAAGGAACTGTCTCCTCAGCGGAGCCCAGCAGCTCCGTGTGCTTCGTGCCCCGTGCAGTAGCCTGCGAGCTGCCTCCAGACAAGAGCTGGGTGGTGGCCTGCCCTTCTCCCAGGACCCCTTCCTGTACACAGCAAGGCCTGAAGGCTACTGTGTAATAGATTTTGTTTCCTGTCTGTTTACAATGGGAGGACAATTCCTTTAACAGTTAATCATTTAGGGAAGTCTAACTGAGGATTTTGATTAAAATGACCAGAGAGGCAATTTTCAGAAGGAATTGATCAGTTCTCACCTGTATTCATGAATTTCTCTGTCAACAGAATTGATCTGACACTGCCCTCCTACCTCACAAAGATATTACATGTTTGTAATTTCTTTGGTAAAATGTAGGTAATAAAGGTTATCTCAAGCAACACAGAAACAAAAGGGATTTTTTATGGAAAGCAATTTCTTTGACAAAGAGGTAATTAACGGTTTTCTCAAGGCAATGAAAGGGAAACACATAAAAGAATCATGTTTCCTAACCTACCCTTTCCTTGCCCCCCACCCTCCCCTTGGCCGTTCATGTGATTCTTAGACTTCCTCACAGAGTTTATCTTCTCCTCCACACCCAGGTCTGCTCTTCTTCCACAGCTCCTCCAGGGTCAATTCTGGGTGCAGAGGTGGCGGCTTTTCCAAGTTCTTCCTCTTGTTAGGAAATAAATGTTTGCTTGCTCCTATTTTTCTCAAACTTCTTGTAACCTCCTTTCCATTGACTCTTGCTCAAGCCTGAATGCTTGAGTCCCCCCAAAATTCATATGTAGATATCCTAACCCAAAAATGGTGGTTAGTAGATCCTAAAGGTGGCACCCAGAGAGTACCATCACCCCTTCAACCGTGTGAAGACACAGCAAGAAGTTGTGACCAGGAAGAGGGTCCTCACCAGAACCTGACCAGGCTACCTGACTTTAGACTTCCACCTCCATACTGTGAGCAATCAATGCTTGCTGTCGATGGGCAATTTGGAGTATCTTTTTATAGCAGCCCGAATGGACAAGACAGCCTTCAACATTCTATTTTAACCCCATCCATCACCCATCCCTGTAGATCTCTCTAAGTCTGTTACTGCATTTTAACCTTATTTCTATAATAGTTTGCAACCAAGAAGAAGTGATGGGTTGGCTTTAACACAAAGGCCTTCTATATGGAGTATGGCTTGTTCAGAACACATACGATAGACAGGAGATACCCTATAGATGCACGAAAATAAGGGCATTGAAAATGTAATTTGCCTTAGTGATGAATAAATTTGGAAGACTTGTTTGAGAATGACAGATTAGCCTGGCCTTTCAAATCAATGCTTCAGGACTATATGAAAATGATTTGAGGGGAGCAGAGTTCAAAGCAAAGAGATGAATTAAGTGGGTGAGAGGTAAGACTTGGAGTTGATGCAAATATATTGGGCTTAACATCTGAAGAGTTTTTGGTAAATCTGATTAGTCAATGGCTAAATGTGAAAAATAAGGCAGAGATAAGAATAAGGAATGGCTTTCCTGTTTCTAGAATGACTATTAGGATGGGTCAGGGTGCTATCATTTGAAATGGAGAATATAGGAAGATGAGTTTCATCAGTGATGAATACTTTTGTTGTGTTGCATGTAAATATAGAAACTGAGGCTGAGGTTGCAGGTGGAAATTCAGATCTATTTTCTAGTTCAGTTGTGGTTCCTGAGGGCTACATATTGATACTCTTGCTGTCTCCTCAGGTTAGCGGTATGTGATCATGTTCTCTTAAATTTAGTGTCCAATTTTGAAATGTTCAAAAGAAGTAAGATAGGTTAAATGTTATAATTCTGTTTTAAAGATGACCCAATGAGACTATTCTATATTTCTGTACTGAAACACCATTGCATAAGGTATAAGATGAAGCTAGTTTAAATTGAATTATCTCCCTCAGCAAGCATGAGAGCAGGGAGATTTCACTTTCCAGATACATACCATAGAAAATGACCCATAGTTATATAAATAAAAGCTCTGTTTCTATGAGCTGAAGGAACTCTTCAGTCTTGAAAAACTTGTGACAGACATCAGCAAACAAATATGCTCAGCCAATCACATCTTCTCATCTAGCCATTCTTTTCGTGTGATCCCAGGAGGGGAAAAAAATAGAGCAAATTTGTTTGTCTTTGATTCCACCTCTTAAATATAAAATGGCCCAAAATGCCAATGGAAAAAAATGACACCTGGATAACCACATGTAGAATAAGAGTTTGGGCTACAGTGTCCTATGAAAACAGTGGTGTTTACTACTGTTTTCATAGGCTAACGTGTTTCCCTAGGTGGACAGTGCTTTGGAAAGGTGAACAGAACTCAGCTCATTTTTAATTCTGTAGGAGAAAAGCTGGTGGAAAATAACATGCCTGAAAAGGGAAAGAGTTCTATTTAGCACAGTTTCCAACTTCCTGTCTCTTTCACTGTAGCCCTGACATGGCCAATGTTTTAGAATAGGCCCTATTATGACTTTTCTGATATTGTGACATTACATCTTGCTTCCAGCTGTGTGCAGTATTCCAAAAGAGTATTTTTGGGGATCAGATACAATTAATGGTACCAGCAACTGTCTCTACACATAGGCAGGCAGATGATGGCTGAGGAAAGGTGGGCTGATAATAGTTCCACTGTGTCATCATCTCAGCCTCAGGGTCTCTCCCCCAATTAAGCAGAGGGCTCTGTCTGCTAGAACAGCCAAGTTTAAACTAACAAGGATAAAGTACAGGTAAGAAGTCTCTCTTTAGCTTAATGTTTAAGGTTATTGTTGTTTTAATCACATAATATCAGAGACAATTCTGGAATATTCTGGAACTCAGGACAATTTCAGGAGAAATACCCCATTTGGTGTCATATTCTGTGGGCAGGTGTGACATTACCAGATTAATGAAATAAGACAATCATTGTTCCTATATATTTAGACTAAAGAAATATTTTCTTACTTATCCTGCCACTGAATTAGCCTACCAATGAAAGACCACATATTTTTATTCTAACATATAGAATTATTTTAAAACACAGTGAATGCATTTAAATTGTTTATCACCCACTTTGGTTCCTCTAAACTCTCTTACACTCTGCATAAAATCTCCTCTATATTAATTCAAGAAATATTATACAACTAGAGGCCCAGTGTATGAAATTCGTGCATGGGGGGTATCCTTCAGTCCAGCCTCTCTAATCTGGGACCCCTTGGGGGATGTCTGACTGCCGGTTTAGGAGCATTCATTCCAGCCACTTCTTTTGAACATTTTCCAATCACACAGAATACCCTTGACATACAAACAGTGTGGTTTTATGAGTTATTTTAATAATAATGGCCATTCCTTTAAATAATATCTGCTTACATACAGTACAGCTGGTACTATGTTAATTCAGAATTTTAATATCACAAAATCATAGATGGTTGTAGTGGAAATAACCTTGAATTGTCTAGTCCAAACTTTTATAAATATTGGAATTCCCTTTTCAAAGATTTTGATTGCTTTTTGTCCTAAGAAGCTTAACTAACTTTTGAGGCAACCCATTTTCTGTGAAAGGACTGGGGGACTCCGATGGCAGGTGTGCGGAGCGGCTGGACCCGCCTGAGAGTGGGAGGCTGAAAGGACTGGGGGACTCTGGCAGGGCTAAGGAGACTGGGTGCCTCCACCTTGTGGCTATGGGCACCTCCACTTTGTGGTTATGGGCACCGCCATCTTTGTGATGGTGTGATGGCCAATTTGCATATTCCCTTTTTATTAGATAGTATGTTTGAAACATCAAGGTATACTCAGGATAAAGTGATTATAGTAGAAAACAAAAATTGATTTTATTCTACATCTTATTTTCCTAGGATAGGAAATGCCATTGACAGGAACACCAACAGGAAAAATGCAATCATTATAAGAAGTACCCACTCCACTATTTACTCTTTGTGTTGAAAAACACAAATTCCTGTAAATTGATTTTTACCATGGGATTGTTGTGAAAACCAACCTAGATTGCTTTTCCATAACAACAAAATGTAGAAATTTAATTATAATTAGCAAACATTTTTTCCAAGTGGAAAATAAACTTTAAATTTCCATTATTTAATATCTTATAACATTTACTAGTAGTTTTTTTGCTTGTTTATTTTTTGCCTTTCCTTTATAGTAAAATCTAATGTGTTTTACTGGTTATAAAAATGTAAATCATTACTGCTTATTTTTAAATAACGGGGGAATTTTGTTACAACTATCATATAGAAGGTTTTTATTTCCTTTTTACTTCTCTCTTTCTATGATATAAGCCTTTCATTAGTTGGGTAGACACTACTTTTATGGAATTCTATTAATACTGCTGGCATAATTTTTAGGGAATAGATGCTTATAGAGAGTTATCCCTGACTTATATTCTGCAATGCTTTATCCTCCCACAAATAATGCAATGGTAGATTGGGCAAATTCCAAGAATTTTTATTATAGTTCTTGTAAAAAGTAAATGAAGCTTATATTTGAAATCCTATCTGGAGATTATTCTAGCAAAATTCTTTCAGATTTCTGTTCTTTATTGTGCCCTTATAGAAAAAAAAATCAGTAATAATGATAATAATCATAGCCAATATTTATTAAACACCTACTACATGTTCATACTTTTTCTAAAGACTTTGTATCAATTATCTCAATATATACAAAAAATGACATAAATAATTGTCAATTTATAGATGCAGAAATTGAGGCTTAGATAGATTAAACTGATTAAGGATACCAGAACTGAAGTGTTAGGATTTTATTAAGGTCAGTCCTGATTCCAGAATCTCAATCCTTAAAATTACATAGAAGATACACATATCTTTAGTGGAACTAAAATATGATTGGTCAAAGTTCACCAGCACTTAGACTGAACTAGTGGGGCACTCATGCTCTAACCATCAAACTGAGAAAAGCCAGACATTAAAAATGTGTTATATTCAATTTGTTGTGTGTAATATTTCAGCAACTTTCAGAATGTTTCCACCTCTTTCTATCTTTAGAGTTTAATACAGATATTGCAAATAAATATTGTCAATAAATATTGTCAAATAAAGTCAGAACTCTCATTTCTGCTGTGGGAGAAATACCTAGCATGAGGAAGAAGACAGGAGGCAACATGGAAGGGAACATGTGCTGACTGGCAAGCACATTTACACACCAGAACATGCAGTCTCCACTACAGTCAATGAGGCGGTTATTCTATACCTCACCCTGTCTGATCAGCCATTTGATTAAGTTAGCACATTTGGCTTCTGGAAGAACCAGGACCTGGGTGCAGGCTTGTTTAATTACAAATCTAACAGTTTTCCAACTGGTCAACACAAATTAGTAGTATTAGAGGTTTTTCTATCTCTAAGGTAGCTGATGGGACTCCAGAAACTTGATTCTTTTTCAGGTAACTGACATTTAGGGGAAAAATAGGGGAGGCACAGCGTGCTTGACAGACACATGGTGGTCTGTCTTTCCTTTACTAATAGGGGGGGCTTTCCTTTGTAGGTAGAACTAAGCTTCCCAACTGAAGGTCAGAAAGGATATTGTCTTTTCAGACTGAGTCTGTCTGCCTCCCTCAGCTTTGCTTTGCTGATCAGGCATGATTACCCTTCACAGAATCACTACAAGGATTTTTTTTTTCCTAGTTCAGTAAAAATAAGTCAAATAATAAGGAATTTTGGATATGTTGTTACAATGATCTTTCTCATGCTTAGCTAAGTTTCCTTTTTTTTCTTCTTGTTGCTCAGGAATCAAGTTTCCATAAAATAATCAAAATATCTAACTAGAAAAATAAACAGCTTTCATAAGTGAGAAAAGTGAATGCATCTTTTCTCTTGGGATGTAAAGTCAAATTATCCTGCTGAACTCTGTGATTTTCGCTCTTTCATATTAAGCAGGTTATGTGTTAAAAAGAAAATAGCAAAAATCTCTGCAGATTGACCTTGATTTGGAAATTTTTTTTAAAAATATACCAAAACATCATGCTATACCATGTAATTTTATGGAAATTTGATACCAGCCCATATTTAATTTATACATGAAGTTGTGATAACTCCCATCTTTCTAGTCTGATTCACGCCAGAGGGACTGTGGGAAAGAGGACATTATTCTGTGGTCATGCTCAGTAATTGCTACATGCTGTAAAGATTGTGCTACGGTAAATTGAAATAATTGCTAAGTTATCTGTACAACTGACATGCTGTTTATTCTCCTGAGATGGGGCACCAGGCCAGAAATTCTAAAATTTCTTTAAAGCTGATATTTCTCCAATTAATTGTGAAATATATGATTGCCAGACAAGACAGCCACCAAAAGTACAGTGAAATGAGTATGACCCAGATTTGTGAAGCGTATGATGGATGATAAAGGCTCACCTTGGCCAACCCAGTGAAGCACAGTAGCTATTAGGATATATGGGAACATGTCATCTCTTATCGTATATTAACTAATATGTAATACATGTGTCTCTGGAGAAATTTCAAGAACAGTAAAATTACCAGACACTATGTTAAATCTAGAATAGAAAAGATTTTTAGAAATGATTGTTCAGGAGATTACTTCATATCTTTTTTAAATTTATAGTATATTTCTTTTCATGTGTTTATCATTACCTGCAATTGAATCATTGAGTATTAAATTGATGAACGTATTGATTCTCCAAAATTTATTGGTATTTTTATAGGTCAAAATATTATACAGAAATTTTCTTGTTCTTGATGACCATGTATGGTGCAGATGTATAAATTTAAAGAAATATTTTTCTGAAGTTAAGCTAGATCCAATAGTAAGGTATTTAGGAACAGTTTAAGAGAAACTTCCCAAATAAATATGTAGTATTAAATTGCATATGTATGCATGTCCAAGGAAAAGCAGTTTAATACTTATCTGCTCCCATGCCCATTTATTGCATTTAGCATAAAGTAATGATTATTACCAAGGTCTACAATGCCTGCCTTCCATTATATGGCCTGTCTGCCGCTCCAATCTCACATTCTTTCACTCTGCTCCTAATGTCTGTGATTTAATCAAAGACCTTACTTCTATTGGCTGAACATACCGATGTCCTTCCTTTGATGGCCTTGGTCTTGCTGGTCTTTCTGCTGGTAAATAACTGCTCCCAAACTCCATATGGTTGTGTCCATTGACTTGTCAGCTCTATTGTTACCAGCTAAGACACCCCCAACTTAAATCTGGCTTCCATTATTCCATGACGTAGTTTTTCAAAAAGAATCACCATTATGTTATTTATGGCACTTATACTTTCTTCAATTATCATTTCTGTCTTAGGCTTGGGTAAACAATTTAAGTATTATATTAAATGCTTACATCTGTCAATGTATGTCTATAATCATTCATGGATACTAAATTGTGTAGGTGAAAGTTTGATGAGACACAGGATAATTATGTTGACTTCATCCATCCCCTCAAGTTAATTATTAATTTCAAAGGGAAAATAGTAACTTCACAAAGAAGAAATCTGGCAGACACTTCTTTAGCCTGTAGATTAAATGTAACCTCACTAGTAATAGCATCAACTGGCATCACAATTCTCCTGATATGGTGTACTGAGAAGGATTGAATACCATTTTGATGTCACTTAAGGCAGAAATACATAATCTGAATCCAATAATGAAAAAAATCACTGGATGAACCCAAATTGAGAGACATAACACCAGATTTTAATTCTGGTAATGTTTTGAGATACAATGAAGACTGGGGAATTGTTCTAGATTAAAGTAGATTTAATTAAAATTAATACGAAAATGCAAATAAAATATATCTAATTTTTGCCTCTGATCGGCTACCGTAAAGACTACAGTTATTAGTGCAATAAAGGAAAGCCAAAATTGAAGTTGGCCTTACATGTATTTACTGGGTACCTTTGCTAAATTCATAGACTTCAATGCAACATCATCAAAATGTTATTGAGCTCCAAACAGAAGAAATGTTGAAAACCATGAGAGACCACATGTTTTCATGTATGAGGAATAAACTCTCCTCTTGAGGAACTTAGAATATACTTCCTTTATTTGGCTATTGCATCACCTGTTACAATCTCGTAATTAAAATCAAGTATAAACTATTTTTTCTCTTGGAAAGAAAAAAAAAAAAAACTAGTTAGTTTCCAAAATCATATTTAAAGAGTGGCATGTTTTAATGGAGATAGGCAACTATAAATATCTTCTGTTGTTAAAGCACATTAAAATGCTTAAACTATAAACTGAGCCCATCACTCTTTTTGCTTTGTAAAAAAAATCTTATCTTTAAAAATAATTCATTGTGATTTTAAATTATACAGAATTAAATAAACCTCAAGTCTACCAGAAATTTTCTGAAAAATATTTTTATTGAGTAACACAATGATCTTAGTCTATATGCTAAAAATTATCTGGATAAATTGACATACTTTAAGAAGTCAGTGGAAATAAAGTGAATCTAATTTGAGCACTTTCTTTTCCTCTGGTTGGTTTTTCATGAGGATTAATATTTATATGTCTCTTCCTATACTAATCTATATTGGATTTAGTTATTCCCTAAATATTTATTGTGTATATGTCTTATGTTAGAAGGAGAAGATACAACTATGATCAAAAGAGACATGTCCCTCAGCACAGCCTAATGCTAGGTCTCAGGTTGGATGAACTCAACAGGATAGAGGCTCTCAGCTCACAGGGAAGCTACTACGGCGGTGGTCCTCTTTCCTAGGCTGACACTTCTCTTGCATGTAACCCATATGTGTCAAAGTCCTACTCACTCCACATTCTGGGTAGGTGCTTTTTGGGATATAGAGTTTCATTCTAAAGAATTCACCATTCTTGGGAAAAATAATAAAATATATTATTAATTCCTAACTAGAAAGGTGATTGAAGTAGATTTCACTGTCAGCAGCCCCTCCTTCTATAAATGTGTCTTGGTCCTATGGATCCTGTTCTATTTTTTTTCTCATCATTTCCAATGCTAACTTTGAACATGTTCAGGTTGGATTTTTAAAGATAGATACTTTGCTATCCCATATGTGCTAAGATCAATTGCTCAATCATGATGTGATTTACATACATGCAGGGAATATCCGTTGCTCTCACACTTAGCTTCATTTCAGACCGGGAAGGTAGTTCAATTGAGGAAAAAGTACAACTGGGTCAAATGCTTGCTGTGGAATTTTTTAGAGAGCTCAGCTAAGACTCTGCTAAAAGCAGAGGTTTGATTCTCTAAGACTAATGATCAGAAATCCAAAGCAAGGGAAAGGAGCAAGGCCATGAATAGAGGAGGCTGAAAAAGATGTTGACGTAGCTTCATTGAAGGCTTTTGCTGCTGCACAGAGGGAAGGTGGCTCAAGCTCACTGAAAGCAACCATCAAGCAGTGGTTGAAGAGGAATGTGAGAGATTTTGAAAAAGGATCTGGAGCTCTAGGAGGTAGCCAAGCAAACAGACAAATTCTACTGCAACAGTGAAAGGGACAGGCCACTTTTGGAGAAGCGGTGCTGACTCCAGAGTAGTTAGTATCCGTAATGAGGACAATTCATCAGACACTAACAGGCATTAGATTGACATGGGTCAGCTCCCAAAAAGGTAGAACAACCATGAACTTCATAAATCAAAACAGAAAATATCTGCACAAGCTGCTGTTAACGTAAGAAATATTCAAACCTGTGAAGAATCTTTATGAGTTTATTTGAGCCAAACTGTTGATAATTGCCTGGAAGCAGAATCTCAACTGACTGAGATAACGCTCCAGAGAATGGCAGTTTTTCACCTTGTTTTATACATTACAATCAAAAGAGGAGACATAAATGAGTTATATAAAATCCATTGGTGATAGATTAGGGAGGTGGGAGAAAGCAAAGCAGGGAAACCACTGGGATTGGACATAAAGTAAAGTGATAGACACATACTTCTTTTACACAAGTGGGTACAGGATAGTTAATAGTCAACAATAAACATGACAACAATAACAATGGGAGAATTTGTGTTCTTTCCCTGGTACATTGGTTGTGCCCTGAGCAGTCAGGGTAATGTCATTCCTGACATTCCAAAGGTATGTTATTGTAAAAGCAAAAGACAATAGGCTTATCCATTAAGTTAAAAGTTGACCTTTGTCAGGA
Source organism: Plecotus auritus (assembly GCF_963455305.1). Classification (NCBI taxonomy): domain Eukaryota; kingdom Metazoa; phylum Chordata; class Mammalia; order Chiroptera; family Vespertilionidae; genus Plecotus; species Plecotus auritus. Next base: position 53,331,478 of record NC_137777.1, on the reverse strand, counting down.
AAGATCCTGGACTAGGACATGACTACCCACACACACTGCTTTTTAATTTAAAAAGTTTTAATTTCAGACCATCCTTTGTGGTTACTTTATGTCTCTGAGTTTGCAAGACTGCCACACAGGCATTCCCTCAGCTTGTCAGTTTAGAATGTGGCCCCTTTTTCTCCACACTGTTAAAGATATTTAGAAAACATCATGTCTCCCTATAGCTGTGTTTTGTGATAAAAATATACACTATTACAGCATATTTAAATTTAGTTTTTAAAAACTTTGTTTCATGAGTACACTGTTGACTTTCACAAGGTACAGAAGTGGCTTCTACTCCTGTTAGAACGAATCATAGTGTTTTACATTTGTTTTACAGCCTCTTAAGTCTTCTCCCTGTTTCCATTCTCCCTCCTCTAATCTGATATCCATATGGCAAGTTGAATAATGCTATACATGTGAATGTACCATTCCACTCTCTTTCTTAAAAAAAAAATCTGACTTCTGACTTTATGTATAATGATCTACACTCCATACTATAACTTGATGTAGGGCAACCTTATAATTTATCATTCAGACCAGGGCACTCTTGAAGGCAAAGAAGCCATTAAAAATTACAAAGTTAGAACAATTAATGGATGTCCAGGGAAACTTGAATGTACATCTCTCTCCAACCTCATGTCCTGACAACCCCTGCCACTCTGGAGTATGCACAACACTTACCTAGTAGCTGGCGTTTTGAAGGCATGGTATGAATAAGCATCTATTGAAGGAAAGAATAAGTGAATGGATGAAGAAAAAATATATTGTAAGCCCATGTTTAATGCTTATGGAATGGATTCTGGAATGGATTTTCTAGCAGTATTGCTTAAGTTTTCATAATTACATTATCAAACTCTCCTTTTGTTTATTATGTATCTCCTCTCCTGGCTTGTATTAGTCACTTATCTATATGTATATTCATTTCTCAGGGTGGACATAACTAATTACCACAAACTAGATGACATAAGCAACAGAAATGTATAGTCTCACAGACTGGAAGACTAGAAGTCTGAGGTCAAGGGGTCACAGTGTTGCTTCCTTCTTGGGACTCCAAGGGAGCACCTGTTCCAGGCTCACTCCTTGCTTTTGATGATTTGCTGACAATCTTCAGCATTTCTTGTCTTGTGGCTGCATCACTCTGGGCTCTGCCTTCATCTTTACATGGCAATCTCTTGTGTATAAATTCTATCTGGGTCTAAATTTCACCTTTTTATAAGGACACTAGAAGCCTGGTGCATGAATTCATGCACCAGTGGGGTCCCTCGGACTGGCCTGCAGGATCAGGCTGAAACAGGCTCTCCGACATCTCCTGAGGGGTCCCGGATTTCGAGAGGGCACAGGCCAGGCTGAGGGACCCCACCAGTGAACAATCAGGGCTGAGGAGGATCGGCAAGAGGGCTCCAGGGCATGTCTCACTCAGTCCCAATCAGCTGGACCCCATCAGCAAGCTAACATACTGGTCGGAGTGTCTGCCCCCTGCACGTCACTGCATGCCATAGCGACTGGTCGACCAGTCGACTGTCTGCCCCCTGATGGTCAGTGCAAAATATAGCAAGTGGTTGAGTGGCTTTAGCATTTCATTAGCATATTACTCTTTGATTGGTTGAACGGACAACCAGATGACTGGACACTTAGCATATTAGGCTTTTATTATATAGGATGGTCACTTTGGATGAAGGCCACCCTAGTGAGGCCCATCTCATCTTAACTTAATCATCTTCAAAGATCTTCCAAAGGATAGTGCTTGGCAATACATTTTTTAAAATTACATTGATTTATCATTGTGGGCTTTTTAAAAGATAAATTTCAATCTTAGAAACTCCTTGAAATTAAAATCTTACACCACAATATTTAGTAGTTTGTTTAAAATTATTTATTAACAAATTAATCAAATACACACCACAGACACACACACTCCCAAGCAGTGGTGTGCTGGAACCAACTTGTACTAACTTATTTGAGCCACAGTCATTCAGCAAATTTTCAGATACTTTCTGGGATAGTTGTTAAACACAGCTCTTTTTAAAATTTAAATAAAATAAATTATATTAAACAATGATGATAAATATTCAAAACTACCCCTTTCCTATTATTTAGCACTTATTTATAATATCTATTATCTGTGCTCTTGAAGTCCTCACCTGTGCTGCTGATTCAGGAAATGGCATGATGCTCCACAGGAATGTCAAGATGCTCCACAGGAAGTACCATGTTGGTCCACAGGAATGTCAAGATGCTTCACAGGAGTATCATGTTGCTCCACAGGAAGTATCAGGATGCTCCACTGGAAGTACAAGTTGCCCCACAGGAAGTAGCATGATGCTCCACAGGAAGTGTCAGGATGCTCCACAGGAAGTATCAGGATGCTCTACAGGAAGTGTCAGGATGCTCCCTAGGAAGTATGCATTATTAGAGGATGAAGACAGGTTGACTATTGAGGGAGGCTTCTGGGAAGAACATGTTGGTTTTTCTTTGTTGTAGTTTTTTTGTCTTAAATAGACTCTTTTTGTTTTATATTTACTTAAAATTTAGAAGTACAGAGAGTTCCAGCACCCTGTTTCCCCTATCAGTATCATTTTATATTAGTATGGTACATTCATTACAATGAATAAATCAATACTTTATTATTAACTAAACTCCATAGTTTACTTATCCCCTTTATCTAATGTCCTTTTTCTTTCCCAGGATCCCATCCAGGACACCACATTGCATTTGGTAGTCATGTCTCCTTAAGCCTCTCTTCCTTGTGTCATTCCTCAGACTTTATTTTTCATGACCTTGACAATGTGGAGGAGTACTGGCCAGTCATTTTGTAGGATGTCCTCATACTGGAATTTCTAATGTTTTCGTTAAGTTATGGCTGGGGTTATGTGTTGTTGGGAGATCCCCAGAGTTACAGTATCAGTTTCATCATACAGTATCAAAGGTACATTCTATCAACATGATTTAAAATGTGATAATGGCCTTGATCACCTGGCTGAGGTCGTATCTACGAGGTTTATCTATAGTAAAGCGACTCCTCTTTTTCACTTTAGATACTGTTAACCTTTGGAAGGAAGTTGCCATGCACAGCACACACCTAAGAAGTGGGATTATGTTTCTTTGAGCATATATTTTCTACATTAATTATTATAAATTCTTCTGGATGGCAGAATTATCTCCTCTCCACACTTGTTTTTTGTTTTTTTTTTGATTATTTATATCAATATTGGTTCATTGATATTTCCTATTTTATCCTTTGAGTTATTATCCAATATTACTTTCTTTATATGGTTGATCAAATTGTAAACAGCTCTGGCTATTGGGAGCCCTTTCCTTTTGGCGCATGTGTGCTCTTGACATACTCTCATCAGTGTGTGTGCGTGTGTGTGTGTGTGTGTGTGAAGCACTCCTTACTTTGTGGCACACCCCTCTGTATATTGCTTGCTCCAGTACTGGAATTAACCGTTTTTCCAAGGAGGCCAGTTCCTTTTATTAAGGAATGAACTTAGAAGGCAATACACCCATGTTATAAGTGCTTGGTCCTTTGGAACAATTTTTTAAATATCTCTCAACTGACAGGAAAATATATATGTGTTCATACTAACCTGTGTATATAAAGATATTATAAGTATGTCTCTAAGTAACCACTTGTATCTATATTAAGCTAAACATGAGTTTATACTAATGTTTATAATTCTGTCCCATTATCACAAAGATCATTTTAGCCTCAATCACTTGAAGAAATAATTTTTTTATAGGTCAGATCCAAAACAAGTATTGATTCTTTTCTCTAAATGATTTTTAAAATACTTAACCATGGTGAAAATAGGTCAGTTGCTGGAAATGTCATAGAAACATGTTAAAGTAAGAGACAGAGAGCCTCGGTATCACAAATAACAAATCTTTCTTTACAAATGAATTAAAAAAATCTAAAAAATACTCAGCAGTTCACATTAAGTGCTAATAACCTCAAAGAAGTGAGACGGAGATTTTAGGCCAGAACATGCTAAAATAACTTAAATTAGAATCTCATATTCAAAGAAAGTTGAAAAAATTAAAAAATAAAATAAAAAAATTGGCTGGGTATCTCAGAGTGTCGTCCCAATATGCCAATGTTGCAGGTTTGATCCTCAGTCAAAGTACATATAAGAATCAACCAGTGGATGCATAAATAGTGGAACAACAATTGATGTTGCTCTCTCTCTCTCAAAATCAGTAAATAATGAAAATAAATTAATTAAAAGAAGAAAAAAGAATCCCAAAATCTAGATTTAAGGGAATCCAGCCTTAAAAACAAACCACATCTACCCTATACTAAATCAACTATCCTTTTGATTGCATCAGTTAGTAAACTGGTATCAAATCACACAGCAAATCTGTAAATAATGTATATTAACATATAAATTGATATGTGTGCGCATGTATATGCACATGTATGTGTCATTTCACAGCATGTGCCTTGTTTCAATAATTACTTTTTAAATTTATCTTTATTGTTGGAAGCATTGCAGGTACCCCCTTTTCCCCCATTGATCCCTTCTAGCCTGTTCCGTCCTCATCCCCAGGCCTTTACCACCTCGTTGCCTGTGCCCATAGGTTATGCATACATGCACATAAATTCATTGATTAATCTCCCCCTTCCATTCCCCCCTGCCTTTCCTCTGAGATTTGTCAGTTTGTTCCATGTTCCTATGTCTCTGGATCTATTATGTTCATCAGTTCCTCTTATGAGTGAGATCATGCAAAACAAAATAAGCCAGTCAATAATAATTAATAATACTTTTATGATTTTTATAAGTATGATAAAGTTACTAACTATTAAGCCACTTGAGTTATAATAATATAGGAATGCATAGTTTTTACTATTACAATATTTTGCTGATCAGAATAAAAAAGGTCAAGCAGAACCCTAGAGATCCCTGGATTAGAGGATTATTTCTGCCCATATGTGCTACAGGCTTAAGAAGCAGGATTTACTATAGGGAATTAAAACATTTAAACTTGAAATTAATAATTTAATTGCATTAACACTTTAGTTCCTCTTGGCTGTGGAGATTATCCTAATATGTAAAATCTCAGCAACATCTGCACAAGGAGCATGCCTCATGTCTGACTCTGAGTATTAGGGGACATGGAGTTGGCTGGGAAAACAAGAGCAAGCAAGGAGAAATGAGCAGCCTTGTTTATTTTTATCTGCGTACTCACTGAAATAAGAAAATGTGCATATTAAAAAGCACTAAGTAGTCCAATGAAAGTGACAGTAAGCAGCTTATATTTGTAAAGGCAAGAGAACGATTAAATTTTTATTAAATAATGCATGTAATTTAATATAAAAACGGTTGCCCTGATTATGAAATAAAGACTATATTTAGTGAAGCATTTTAAGTGAATTTTGTCAAAATTATTTGGGTTATATTTATGAAAATCAAGCAAGCTAATATGGAAAACTATGCATTACTGTCATAAGATATAATTTTCCATATTGTCATATAAAAATTGTGTAGAGGTTAGATTATATTGCTAGAGTACTGAATCATTGCCTCTCTTAAATTCTCAAACCATCCTCAGGAGTGCGCGCGCGCGCGCACACACACACACACACACACACACACACACAAGACATTGCCTGCAATCAGCCTAGAGACGACAGTGTGGAAAGAAATGTGAAACAGCCTGCAGAACCAAGAATTGGCAAATTCAATATATTGCCATGTCTTATGCAAGATAGATAGCTCTAGAGTGGGTCTCCATTCTAAACGCATACAGGCTTTTTATACAAAGGAGGAGAGGCCACCTACGCTCAGGGCCACCTCCATGCCCCCTGCTCTTGCACAGCCTCTTGCTACTTCCTGTGGAGCACCATACAATTTCCTCAGCGAGAAGTGCTCAGAGATTTGGCCTTATTAACAATTTGCATTAAGGTGAGGGTAAGTGAAATGGGTGAAGACACTCAAAAGATACCACCTTCCATGGGGATGTAATATACAACAGAGTGACTATAGGTAATACACTGTAGTGTATATGGGAAAGTTGCTAAAAGAGTAGATCTTAAAAGTACTCATCACAAGAAAAAATCTGTAGTTGTTGACTAGATTATTGTGGTGATCATTTTACAATATATACAAAATCAAATTATTATGTTGTACACCTGAAATTAATATATGTCACTTATATCTCAATAAAAAATCATATTAAAATTAAATAGCTCTCTTTAGACTTAGGATACAGAATATGGTAAAAGAGAGGAAGGCATAAATTTTACATTTTTAGTGACCATGATGATGGCATAAGAGAAAACTAATCATTGTGATAGTTTCATATCTAGAATTGTTGTTTTCTGTGGTCTCTCTCATTAATCTTCTCCTCTCTGGTGAATCAGAGCTAGGTATATGTTGCTTAAGATGAGAACCACAATCGGTACCAAACAGAATGCTGGACTGTGTCCCACACAAATGGAATGTTTGGATTAATTTTCACTGTGATGAATTTTAATTGCCCCACTGATTGTGCATTGTAACACAAGCTACATGAGTTTTTTTGTCAAATAAGAAAAACGTCCTCACATTGTTATCAATACCCTATTCATGTATATGCAGTCGTCATTCCATTTTATCCTTCATGAAGAAGAATCTCAAAGTTTCCAAAGTCTACTAAGCATTGATTCTAGATCAAGGCACCATGTTTCTCTTCCATCTAATATTCTACTGTCTGGGTAGGATGGAAACGTCCGTGCACCCCAGGCCAGCTGTCACATATCATGAGGAAGGATGTGGGATGTTGCACTTGTATTCCATAGTAGTTAATGGAAAGAAAGGGGTCCTGGCCAGGTAGCTCATTTGGTTAAAGTGTCATCCCGATGTGCCAAAGTTGTGGATTAGATCCCTAGTCAGGGTATATACTATAATCAACCAATGAATGCATAAATAAGAGGAACAATAAACTGAAGTTTCTCTCTCTAAGATCAACAAATACATTTTAAAAACCTGGATCTCTCTGATGAATAATTAGGGTCCTTTTAGCAGTCTAAGGGAGATAAATATATGACCACCTACATACATTGCTAAGAAATACGAGTAGAATGTGTGTGGTGTCAATAATGACAGAGGAGACTTGAGTTTTGCAAAACCCGGCTGTGGCCACACTCTCCCTATATAAAGCCTGATTCAGTTTAGTGCCTCCAAGTGGCTCCTCTGGTCCTCATGGCACACTCATAGGGGCTGCGCTAGGTTCCCATAGCTGTGCTCCCTGCTGGGCATTAACATGAGGATCCAACCTTCCCTTCAGATTTTAAAGTGTGGGTTGTCTGAGAGGGAGTGACAGTTTGGGGGAGATCACCATAATCCAGAGCAATGATAGAATTTATTTCAAAATTATCAAAACTAAAATCACACAGCATGCAGAAAATATTTTAGAGAATGTTGAATCCAGTAGACTATACTAGTATTTATTAATAATGAAAAAAGACCAAAAGAAGTTACATGACTGCCAGTCTCAGAAGCACAGAGATGGGTGCTGAGGTCTATACACTTCTCATTCCAGGGACAAAACAAGTCAGCCTGGCGAAAGAGCAAACTTACATTTTCAGTCAGCTAATGTCTAATTGACCAGTTTGGCCTTCAGAAAACTTTTTTTCTGCAAGGGGCCAATAATAACTAGTTTATATTTTGTGGACCACATAGTCCAGATTGTAACATGAAAGCAACAATAGAAAACAGGTCATGAGCATGACCAGGATCAATATGCCCCAAAGGGTGCTATAGTTTGGCACCACTGGAATAGTTTTCTTATTTATTTAACAAACTGTTTGAGTGAGGTAAGGTAATGATTTGGATCAAATGGTTTGGGAGTTTTATGCTGCCTGAGAGCATCAGAGGAAGGTCAAAGTTATTCTATCTTCTCAAGTTAATTACTTTACCAAAATCAGAATTTATTTCTACTTGCCTCAGATATTGTTGAAACTTCTTTCTTGTTCTATTGGCATGTGAACAACTAACCACAGCATCTGTAATGGGATCCCTTCTATTGAGGGCACCCTTTCCAGGGCAACTCAGGAACCTAGTTGGGCTACATAGGTAGGAAACAGTTGAGAAGCTGACGATCACTCCATAGGCCCTACCTCCAGACTGTGAAGGTGGACTGCACCAGAAATCTTGTAAACTACAAGCACATGAATATCCCACTCTTCAAGATCAGGCCTATGAAAACGAGGAATGGTCCACTTAAATTAGTTTTGATACCTGCTGGTATAACAATCTGGGCCCATTATCTCAGCTCATTAGAGCTTGGTGTTAATGAGGCCGAGGCCAAGGTTTCATTTCCCATGTGAGACAGCAAGCTTCATCCAAAGACAGCCATTCTGTTCCCTGAATTTACACTGTGCAGCTTATTCTGCCGTATGTTCCATCAATAAGTGTACTGTCCACAAGGAGAACAAGGGAATGAATATCCAGCACTCAGCTGTCCTCAGGACGAGTAGAAAGGCTATTCAAACACACATTCCTGAAGGAAGCCAGATCATCCCCACACATGAAGATCACTATGTTATATTAGGACACTTCCTCTATGTACCTGATAAGTGGTAGATACAGAGCGTACAATTCACAATTTTGACCTGATGATTTATTCTACTTCAGTTCTAATTGCATTTACTTATGCATTTGTCTGTCGGTTACCATATTAAAGTCCAAAAATTATTAAGGCAATGAGACCTCAACAGCTGAAACGGGGTGTGGCACAAGAGGGAGGCAGGTGCATCTTGGTGATATTGATAAAGAGTGGGCCTGTTGCAATAAAGATGGCCTTCAAATACTTTCAGATGATATTTGGCTGAAGAATTCAAAAATTCACAAATCCTATTTGCCAATCAACTTTTCTCCAAAAAGAGAAATTATTGGGAGAGATATAAGGAAAAGGTCTACTGACAGAGACAACCAACAAATTATTTCATTATTAAGGAGATCTAGGCATCCAAGCAAAACAAAATAAATGCAGAAAACTCTGATGATCTTGTGTTAGAAAGCTAACACCTCCCCCACATTGCCATTGAAAGACGCAGCTTCAAGGCAAACTTAAATCTTATCACACTCCTGTCTGTGGAGTCCAAGATGTTCCACACAGGACAGTGTGGGAGTGATCTGCCACATTCAGAGAAAGTACCAGGTCAGCCGACCTTCCCAGTTATGGGGTTGGAGAGAAAAGAGAGAAAGACAAACCTACTAATGACTCACACCAGCAGGAAGCATCGAGTAAAGCGGGCTCAGTCATAACCTGGACTTGGCTAAGCACATTAAATGACCTCCTCTTGTAATGTGAGGAGCACAGGCTTGTTGCGTTTTCTTTCAGTTGACACTTTGGCCCTATATTATTCTCTGGGTGTCACCATGAGCAGGTTAGCTAACCACGGGGAACTGTGGGAGCCTCAGGTGTCAGAATGATGGCACGCACCGGGTAGACAGGTACTGTATAGATAAGGGCACATTGGTTCTCTTCCTTCTCATTATAGCAAACATAATGGTTTTGGTTGTTAGAAATTAAAAGTAGAAGGAAGAGTGGTGAGAGGAGGTCCCAGGAGGAACAGGCTATGTTTCATCTAGATCAGTGGTCGGCAAACTGCAGCCGACCACTGGGGTAGGGGCTTAATCACAAGGAACAACAACAGCCTGTAATTATTGGGATTGAGAGTCTAGTCCAGTGGTGAGCAAACTCACTAGTCAACAGAGCTGCAGTTTGCTGACCACTGATCTAGACCATGATAGAACTTTCCAGTGGAAAGGCTATTCTGCAAGGCGAGTACAAATGTAAGCAAGGACCTAGTGCAAGTGTGTCTGAGAGCTTTGGGAATGGCAAGAAACTTAAATCCTAAGATGCTGAGGTGGAATAAACATTGACATGAATGCCAAACTCCAGAGACAATGGAATGATCTCACTCCTTTGTGGGCTCTAAGTAGAATGCCTTCCCTCCATGGTTCATACAGTTCTTACTACTAATGTACAGCTAAGGGATGATTAATAGCAAATGTAAAATTCCAAACGTGAAAATATTTGTAACATATCCCAAATTGGGTAAGATATGAATGCATATGAACCTGGCTTACTATAAACAATCACAGTAGTAAATACACTGAGTGGCCAGATTATTATGATCTCTGAAAGCATAATAATCTGGCCACTCAGTGTATATCCTATATAATAAAAGGCTAATGTGAAAATTATCCCCTCGACCAGGAGTTCGACCAGCAGGCAGGCCGGCCAACCTCCCATGTCCCCTCCCCCTGGCCAGGCTGGCCGGACCCTACCCATGCAGAAATTCATGCACTGGGCCTCTAATATATATATATATATATATATATATATATATATATATATATATATATATGAGGATATATTAGTGGCCAGATTATTATATATAAGAGGATATATTAGTGGCCAGATTATTATGCATTCAGAGATCATAATAATCTGGCCACTCAGTGTAGACTTCTGTAATGCAGAGGTAGATCAGACCATGAAAAAATGCTTTGTTTCCTTTATATGTATCTATTTTAGCTAAGCTAAAAATACGGTCTGGTGGTAGGAACAGGGAGTGATTTCCAATGTAATGCAAGATGTGAAAAATGACTTCCGGTGGCTTTAGCGCAGTCACGCCCAACACTGACCTGGTATTGAAGCTCCATTTTCTCTGCATTGCTGAGGTCTGTGGCTCCATCCAGGAAAAGGACGTTGCTAGGCAATGGTTGATCAATACAGGGGCACAGTGCCTGGGGCTCCAGGGAAAGGCAGGAAGGCAGGCGCAGGCAGGGAAAGTTGGGGCTGGAGGTGGGTGCCCCTTCCTGGAAGCCATGTCCAGGGGAACCGGAACCGCAGCTCCAGTGAGAACCCTTGTTTCTCATGATTTCCTTGGAATCTCAGGAGCAGGTGAAGCCTCTGGAATGACATCTGAAGACATGTTCGGGGCTAGAAAGTCTCTTCATATACATTTTTAATGATTGATTTTTGAGTTACAATGCTACTGTTGTATGTTATCTGGTGGTTTTTTTGTTTGTTTGTTTTGTTTTTGTTTTTTGTATATAAAGTCTAGATACTGTGAAATGAAATGAGCACAGGGTACTGATCTGATTCTCACTTTTACCAGCTGGTAAATGGCAGGCATGACAAGGTATTTGTAAGCATCGCCATGTACGTGTCCCCGCAGTCTCCACCAATTTGTTATCAGGTTCCCCTCAGAGGAAACCTTCCCCTGCCTCTCAGGGCCCTCGCCCTGCTGTCTGGCTCTTGGAGATTTCAGTGGTGGCTGATCTCTGATGCACAGGCATTTGCACTCCAAAGCTGCATAATGCATTCCCTCTCAGCACGGGGGTGCAGCTGGTAGATGCTAAAGGGCTTATTTATGCTCTTAACGCCTTTAAGAAGGAAAACTTTCCTTGCAAGGCTCAAATTATCCCTGGAAATTAGTTCCAATCCTAGATTTTCCTTTCAGTGCTGGCAGACTCCTGCGGCACATCTTTTGCAATGCAGCCTTGGCGCTGGCGCGTGGCTGCGGGAGGAATCCTAAGATGCTGCAGTGCTGTTTACTTTCCCTGCAAAACACTTTTATGTCTCTAAGTAGCTAAAAAGAATCTCTGGTCCCGCTCGGCTCACAGTGGCTGCATTATGCTTCCATTTGTCACTTCTATTTGGTATACAATTTCCTTTTGCCCATAAAGCCTGTCCCTCTGCAGAGCTGGCAATAGGAGCAGCGACGCTCCCAGAACTCAGAGCAGAATGCTGAGTAGAGGCCAGATCACAGGGATGGGAACGAAGTCATTGCCACGTGTCCTGTGAGTTGCTCTCCCCACAGCACAGGCGTGACTCCTTTGGCTGGTTAAGGCCATAGTCCATCTTAGAATATATTTTAATCAGTAATGCAAGGTGTTCAATTTTGCCCAGATGCTTATGAAACAAATGTTTCCTTTTGACCTCGGCACAAATCCCTCCTTAGAACAAACCCACACTATGATGGAAGGTTGAATGGTCCCCAAGCCGGAAATGGCCAGTGTCCTCCAATCAGCACATCATCATGGTTTCTTGATTCCTCTTAAATTCCCCAGTGTTAAGCCTCTTCTTCCCAGGGCTCTCTGCATGCTGTGTTATCTCACCTGGCTGTGCCTATATTCCACGCAGGCGAGGGACGCCCCCGTTTCCACCTCTTCCTGAAGATAGGCACCAGAAATATCTGTCACTTGCTCATCATCGCTTTGTTTGGCTGGCTCTGACTTGCATCCTGTGTAAGAAAACTGGAAGTAGCACTTTTCTGAGTTCTGAGAGTCATGTTGGCAAAGGTGAAGGGGTCATGGAAAGCCCTGAATTTGCAGCCAGTGGTCAGAATGTAGGTGGCCTGAGGCCCTTGAAGTTTAACTGGTGATCAAAGTGAAGGTAGTTTTGCGGGCACTGCACCCTTGACCCTGTGGAGTGTGTGCTGACTTTGAGTGGCGAGCATGAGAAAGTTCCATTTCAGAGCTGTGCTCACTAAGCATGGAGCTGATCTCAGATCCACTTTGTTCCTGGGACCCGCCTCTTAGCACATAATATATCTGTGCTTTAGTAAAACTCCCTGCTATTCAAAAGGAGGTCCAAAGGTTAAGTTAACCCTTCTCTAAGTCAAGTCCATTATGCCCATTTTTTTTTTTCATAAGCACTGGCAGTTCTTGGGTTGTTTCTGTAGCTTTTGGCTTGATTTGATTTAGCTTTAGTTTCAGTCTTGTATTAATGTGGGTACTAGTGATGTATCATCCTGACACTCAATGTTTGATTGTTTCACCTTCACCCATCCACCCCAACCTTTACTCTTTCCCCCCCATATATGTTGGTTTCCATATATGTAATTTATGCCCTGTCAATCCAACTTCCCCATGTCCTTAAAATATGCATTGGGCAGCACTTGCATGTTTTTTAATTTATGTAAATGGAATCCCTTGAAATGTACTGTTTTCTTTGAAAGTAACATTTAAGATACATCAGTGGTCCCAAATGTAATTCCAGTTTCTATATTTACATTATATATACATTATACATTATATTTATATTTTATATATAATCATGTACAGTATATATATATTACCTAGATATATAGGTAATCTAGGAGGACAGCACTAGGAAATAAATAAATATAGTGTAATATGTATGATATATGTGTGTACACATGTGCATACATACACAGAGTATGCAGAGTCAAGGTCACCAGCCTTAGCCTGTTAAAACAATGGAACATGGAGATGATATGCAGCAGGCTTCAAGCTGCCCTGGACTTCGATCTGTGTGCTTGTCCATGTGCTTGTGTGTGTGATGTCCAGTATACAAATGTTGCAGGTCTTCCCATGGGTTCCTGTTTCTTTAAGAAGATTTTGGGAACTGTACTTCCTTTATTCAGTGCAGTCACTGAAAGTGCTGGTTCAGTGAAGCTATGCGCTAACAAGATACTCGTTCTATCTCTATTTGTTCACAAACTCAAGATGTGACCGTGATACACTCAGAGCACCGGCCCAAACACTTTGCTCCAGGTGGAAGTTTGAATTGGTGTACTATTGGGCTATCTTGTCCACGAACTCATAATTTATTTCAGCATTACTGCAGTCAGTTTCCTCCCTAATCGGTCCGACACTATTATTTACAAATAATGGCTCAGAAAATGTCTCAGAATGTCGTGCAGGGTTATGACGCCTTTAACTCAGTTTATTTGCAGACCTCATGGTCCTGAGCTCATCAACTATAACGTTCATACTAAGGCTGAAGGATTTCCCATTTCCTCTTCCATATCGGTAGAGAGAGAGGGAGAGAGAGGGAATCAGACCCAAAGGTCCTGGTTTCTTTGGACTGGAGCATGAAGAAGCCAGCCCTGGGCGTGTCATGTGCTTGCTGGTTTGGTCTGGGACATAGGCCGACCTGGTAACCACTGTGCAGGGGACTTGGGCCTGTTAGTCAGAGCCCCGGGGCGGCAGGGTGAGCTCCACACAAGCTGCAGTGTTCCCACAGTGGAGGGAGCTGGGTCATCAGTGCCATGGCGTGGACTATTAGGAGGGGACATGCTGGACAGCAGGCAACAGATGGGTTCACCTACTAATTGTCACCCTTCTTTAATGTTCTTCTCCAGCCCAGTTGATTCCCAATAAGTCCCTTTGTCTGAAGGTTTACAAAATTACCCATTGGTGATGGAGGAAAATGGCAATGACCCCTTATACGGAGGACCTGCTCTGTCTCAGGGTTTTATATCTGACAACTGCTCCTGGACAACAGTCACTTGTTTTCACCGAACCTGGCCGTGAACTCTCCCCCCCGAGACTGTGCTCACACTGCACCTCAGTGCTTCTTTCTCTTTCCATCCATATCCCCATGTCTGTCTCCAGTATCACCATCTCTGTGAAGTCTTTCCTGACTTTCCATCACATTCCTCCCTCCTTGTGTTTTCATATTTTTTTCTTCCATAGAGTTCTCTTATGGCTCCCACAAATTGTTTTCTAATATCACTTTGCTTGTAATATTTTTTTCATGTATTTTAGTCACTTTTAAGCATTACTACTTCTGCTTGGCATATATAATAAACTTAGAAAAAATGTGAATTAACAAACAGACACGAATTTTCTAGGTATGTAACAATCCGTAACATTAATTCATTCTCTATAGACCTGCGGAGAGGACAGCAGTGTTAAGTAATGTGAATGAAAGGCATTTAATTGCCACTCTTATGAAGTTACAAAGATCCATTATAGACCAAAGTGGCTAAAACGCTCAGGCTAATCCAAGCTAAATGATGTATGATCATTATAAATTATTCCAGTCTATTATTTCAGGAGAAAGGTAATGCTGCAGTGGCTACATTTTCCAAGTTTGTTAACATATATCAAATGTCCACAGAAGTGCCTGGCAATTTTTTGATATGTAATAAATACAAGCTATTGTATTTATATTTGTATTATTGGATAAACTAGTAGCTAGGATCACCTAGAAGACCAAGAGTATATGTAACCTATCTTTGTACAAAACAATGTAATGCTATAATAGGTATCCACACATTATTAACTCTTAAAAAATAAAAGGCATCTTTTTGAATAATAAATGAGAAAATGCCCATCTAAAAATTTGTTAGTTATAAAATGGTATACTAGTAGATGCATAAGAAGGATTTTTGGAGATAACTATAGCTAAATAAGAATTAAAATAAAAACAAATCAGTGAATTATTTAATGCTGAACAAAAGTGTTTCAAAGTATTTGGGTATTTTAACCATTCTAAGGCAGCTTTTTAATTACTTCTGAAAAATATAAAGGAAAGGAAAAGGAAAATAGTAAGGGTTAGCTTATAAATGTTGTAGGAACAAGGTGTTGTTTTAATGGTATGGTTAGCCACACCTGGCCTTACAAGAGCTATTAGAAGGAAGAAGAGAATAAGGGCATGTCTTTACACAAATGAACTGAGGCCAGGATGGGAAGGGCAGCCCATGGCAGCACACACTGGGCAGGAGAAACCGTTCTCACTTAGCGTCAAAAGACAGAAAGAAATGTCCCTTTGTCTGTCTTGAAGATAATTTTCATCCAAGGAAAAGGGAGAGCATAGGTAAGGTCTACAGAGAAATGAGGAGTTTTATAGCCATTAGTTTTTGTACTGGAAGTCCAATTTCAGAATAAAGCAATATAGTGTGTGGCTGTATTTTACATTTTTATGAGAGAAAAATATGTGCAATTCATTCATTTTCCCCCTTACCCCCCAAACGAGCCAAAGAGATTAAGAACTCACAGAAGACATATAGTTCTATAATTTTTTATTTGCAAGCTTACATTAAGCTGATAACACCTCCCTCTGGACTATGTTTTATAATCTTGATAAATGATTTGAATGGCCCCACAGTGATGCTGTGAGTTTCACTATAAAACAGGTTAATATGCCTGCACCAGTATACTCCTACATTCTCTAATAGCATAGGTAAGACCAATCTACTTTTATTGAACTTACTTAATTTTGGAGGCCTGAGTTAATACCTCCTTGCCTTAGGAGGATAATGTGATGTTTATGCTTAGGAAACTGAGATAATAAATTTAGCCGTTAGACTCGGCTTTTGCAAAAGTGTGCATTATGTTTTAGTTGCTGTGTTGCTTTTCAAATTTCTCTATAAAACAAATACATAATACATATACTATTTTGCCCATGCCATGTTCTTACTTTTATACTTGAATTTATTATATATAGAGAAGAAGGTAATAATTCACCAAGTATATCATGATTGCGTATTGCTTAAGCCCTTTGTGCCAGCCCTATGCTGTCCTTCGGAATTCGTCATCAACAGTGAGATGTTGGTTCTGCCCTCACAGTCCTTGAGAGCAGGTGGGCAGCCGTCTGGGGAGTGGGCTATGGCAAGGTGCTGTGACAAGGTCCATGTGCTGATAAAAACTGGCCTTACTGAAGACTTGGGAAATTCAGCAGCAGCTCTTACATTTTGGGATGGCTGAAGACAGATCTTCTTGGACAATAAAGCAGAGTGGTGCTCAACAGAGGGCAGGTTTTGCCAATATCCACAGATAACTCTTATTGTCACGATCCAGGAGTTACTATTAGCATCTAATGGAAAAAGACCAGAGATTTTGCTAAATATCTTACATTGTTTGGGAACGCCCCAACTCCCCCATGGCTCAACGATGCTTTGATTCTAAAGGTCAATAGTGTCTAGACTAAGAAACCTCGCATTAAAGCAAGGATTCAAAAGCCCCAGGGCTGAGCAATCGCTGAGCTCTTTCAGATAGCTTTGGATTTGAGTTACTCAGTTTAGGACTGTGAAAATAGGAACATATTCTTTGTCATTAAGAGAAAGATAAATATCACATGATCTCACTCATTTGTGGAATACAATGAACAACATAAACTGATGAACAAAAACAGATCCAGAGACAGAGAAGCATCAGTCAGACCATCAAACCTCAGAGGGAAGGTAGGGGAGGGTGGGGGTGAGGGGGAGAGATCAACCAAAGGACTTGTATGCATGCATATAAGCCTAACCAATGGACACAGACACCAGGGGGGTGAGGGCATGAGAGGGGGGTGGGGACAGTGGGGGGATAAGGACACCTATGTAACACCTTAATCAATAAAGAAAAAAATGAAAAAAATAAATGGACAATTACTATGTAACGTGTTGGAGAGGACTTACTTTAACAGATGTCTTTGCACCGTAACGTTTTTATGTCTAAAATGTAGATAAAAGCAAAGGTCGTGGTGTTTTGTTCTGTCTAGTTTGTTGTCCTTACAGACTCCAGCTTGTGCTTCCACAGGAACTTTGGATTTGTCCTAGAGAGTTTTTGTGACTCACTTGCTCTCTACCTCCTCTCCGACCTTAAAGAACCATGTTGGAAGTTTCCCTTCCCCATGATGCTCTGACCTGACTCTCGGCAGAAACCTAAGTATCTCCTGGTGTTATTGCCTAGTTCCACTGAAATGATCACTGAACAAGCAGCCCTCCGCGGGCCTTCCTGTCTCGACTACTTAGCATCTCTTTGTCCAAGTCAGCATGTTCAGAACTGCTCTGTTCTCCCCAGTGGAGCCCAGAAGGGCCCCATCCCTCCCGCTTCGCTTTCAGCTGTTGGCGGTATTGCTGTTTCTCCAGGCGCTGAAGATTCTTGTAAGGCGCTCTGAGAGATCTTTGAATGATAAAGTGCTGTACATTTCAAAGGGACTGTTGGTTCTGTTGCCTGCTTCCTGCAGGGGGTCCAGCATGATGGAGTGCCTGGCTCGGAGCTGCCAGTTATGCCCGTCAATCATCCGTCATGCTATAGCTCTATCTTCTCCCAATACCATCGGGTGGTGGCAGGTTCAATAGTTATGCTTCACAGAATCCTTTTGAGGCCGATTGTAATTGTCATTCAGACTTTCAGTTACAAAACAGCCTAAGTCTGTAGAAGCATTGATAACATGAGGCCATATTTTACAGAATTGGAGCCATATGTCTGACCTTGAGATTTCAATTTTTTTTCCATCCATTTGTTTTTAGGTCTACAAATAATAAAGGGGAAATATCTGTTTTAGAAAATAGAAAAATACAAAAATATCTAAAATTCTAACTATTACCTAGCCATATTTTTAAAATGACATGCAAAGCATTGTATTCGATGTTGAGAAATATGTAAAGGTAATAAGCTATTCTCTTGCCACAATGATGGATTGCAACTTACACATCAGGGATGCTCTTCCTCCAATGCCTCTATCACTCAGAAAGGACGGGTTCAGGAATGCTGCTGCTATGAACAGCCTGCATTTTTACATCCTTGCATGTCAGCAGAAAAGCAGCAAAATCAGCATAATTAAGGGGCAGCTTAGTGAAGGGAAACAGGGAGTTAGAAATATGTGATTGAAAGGTAAAGGTAACTAATAAGAAGTTTAAACATTTTCCTGAAAGCCTAGGGCATCCTTAAGCTTTGAGTAAAAAGCAGAAGCACAGCTGACTGAATAAGTCTGAGGGCACACTTTCTCCTGACGTGGGCAGCTTTATGTAACGTTTTCTTACCTAGAAATGACACAGAAGAACCACAATTAAAGATTCTTAATGCGAGTATCTGGGATTAGGCAGAGGAAAGTTCTAGGCATGGAAAGAGGAGTTAACGATTTCAGCATTAAACATATTTCTGTTTTTCAAAATATTTGGGTCATTGAGCTAGCTATCAACCTACCTGACGCAACTTCTCGGAGAATATTTCTTCAGATTCCAGGAATGGAATTGCCATTTATGAGGAAGTTTTTAGAGTATAGTTTACCACGTGTTAATAATAAGATTTATCTTAAATAGGATTAATTTCATCTAGATAATATCTTTTAAAGTCCAATAATCAGATAGGCACATATGTCTGAATTTCAAGGGAATGGGACATCAGTAACAGAAATGTTATTTATAGACTCCTAACAGAGACTACAAAAAAGGGGGGGGGGTGTTATAAATAGTAAAGAACTGAGGGAGATGAACAAACTTGGGCACTGTGTCAAGAGTAGATGTTGCCTTAGCTTGTTCGGCTCAGTGGATAAGAGCATTGGCCTGTGGACTGAAGGGCCCCAGGTTCAATTCTGGTCAGGAGCACATGTCTGGGTTGTGGGCTCGATCCCCAATGGGGGGCGTGCAGGAGGCAGCCAATCAATGATCTCTCTCATCATTGATGTTTCTATCTCTCTCTCCCTCTCCCTTCCTCTATGGAATCAATAATATATATATTTAAAAGTGTATAAGATCTCACAGAATTGCAACAGTATAAAGGGAGTGGCCTGCCGATGGTGCAAGGATAGAGAGTAAACCACTCCTATAGGATTCCACTGGATAATGGGAGTAAATGAATAAATAAAGAAGAAATTACTGTATACCAAGGAGGGTGCATTTGATTTGGAAATCAAGGAGTGCTTGGGTTATCCCCTAATCATCACTGTCACAGTTCTGACCTCCTAGAAAAGCAGGCTTAGTCACTGAAAACTTGGTACCTCATTTATTGCTTGTCTCTCCATTCACTTGCCTGTCATCATTATAAGCAACTTCATCCCCATCCTTGATAATTTACCCACCAGCCTAACCTCTTTACTCCATCAGCTTCTTCCTATTAGCGCTTCCACCCTTGTTCTGCTGTGGCCACCACCTTCAGAGTCGCACATGGGATCTTGCCTCCTGGGAGTGGTCCCTTCTGAGACCTTCACTCAGATAGACCCCTTTGTGGCACAGCAGTTCATATAATTACACCAGAAAATGAAAAGAGACAAAGGTGTGTCTGTAAAAATAAAAAATAACTGAAGCAAACTTGGATGGTCTTACAAATAGCTTTATGTCCAGATTGACATAATATAGTCCTGTGTTTTTAATAACTCATAATTATTATCCTTTTAATCATTACTAAATCTATTGTTGCATTGTGACTAGAGTACTGTGGCTAATTCTATGAAAGTCTTTGGTTTTCAACCTCCTAGTTATTTCCCAGTATTATCCTGTGTTGGGAATTACAGTTCCTCCTGCCCAGCTTTGGGGCTTCCAGTCTTTGACCAGAACCACCTATTCTAAGGGCAGTTTGGGACTCTGGCTTCAATGATATGGAGACACTGTAGTAGAACCCCTGGTCTGGAAGGGACTTGGTTCAGCTCATCATTGAAGCTGTCTCTGTTGTATTTTGGCAATTCCCTGTCCTCCTAGTTTCCCCAGCCTCTTCCCTACAGATAGTGCCCTGCCCCCATCCAGCATTCTCACAAAGAGCAAACTGTCCAGGCTGTCCCCACGGCTGGTGGTGGTCACCCCCGCACTGTTTGCCACTGTTTGCATTTCCCTCCGATTGAGGCTGGCAGAGATGTCTTCTTGCATTTTTGATAAACGTACCCTTTTCATTGACTTTAACTTCCTAGAGGTGACCTATTCTTGCTATTTCTTTGGAAGTTACCAAGCCATTTTGTATTTACAACATCCACAGAAGCCAAAATATAGAAAGAGAATAAGGTGTTCAGCAGAGAGCAACACACATTCTGGATTCTGAAAGGAATGATTCTCATGGGTCCCAATGAAAAGGATGCCATGTAGTGAGATGGAAAACAAGTGCAAGAGCAGGGAAACGTTGCCCTGACCTGTGGTTGGAGCTTGGGCCCAAGCATGGAAGGGTTGTGGGCTCAATCCTCAGTCGGGGCAGGAAGGCGGGGGGGTACAGGAGGCAGCTGATGGATATTTCTCTCTCACATCCATGTTTCTCTCCCCGCCCGCCCGAAATCAATAAAAACATTTTTTTTAAAATTGAGTGTTTAAATGGGGAGAAATTGCTATGAATCTCAACTATTCTAATATTAATTACTTTCACACAAGATCCCTCTATAAACAGCATTCTCCTGTGTTCCCGGGAATGTTTTCTATATAAATTACATGTTGTCAGACTGACATCATTTTTCATGCCCTAAAAGCCTTTGACAGGTCCTGCAGCTGAAATAAATAACAATCTGAAGATACTGCTAAAAATATCCCACCCCAACTCTAACTGTTTAACTGATCGCTCCCTCTGGAAGACGCATGCTCTGCTTTCCATAGGCCGGAAGTTCAGGTCGATTGGAGAATGATGCTGCAGCATTTGCTTGTATTTTGAGCAGAAACAGTTTATTTTTTTTGTGAGCTGAGAATAATCTGAGGTTTAGCCATGTTTGGTTTTTATAATTCTATTCCTCTCAGGATAATGATAGGAAGTCTTCAGTATTTAGATTTACTATTAGAAAAATAAAAACATTTTTAGATATAGAAGATGTTAAAATTTATTTTTTTGTTATTTTAAAACTTTTTTTTAATTGTCTAAAGTTTTACATATGTCTCCTTTTTCCCTGATTGACCCCCCCCCCCCCGCCCCGCCTCATACCTTCCCAGCCCGGGCAAGCCCCCACCACCCCAGTGTCTGTGTCCATTGGTCATGCTAATATGCATGCATACAAGTCCTTTGGTTGCTCTCTAATCCCCTCCCCTGCCATTTGTCTCTGGATCTATTCTTATTCATCAAATTATGTTGATCATTATGTCTCACATATGAGTGAGATCATGTGATATTTATCTTTCTCCCACTGGCTTATTTCCCTTAGCCTAATGCTCTCCAGTTCCATCCATGCTGCAAATGGTAAAAGTTCCTTCTTTTTTATAGCAGCATAATATTCCATTGTGTAGATGCACCACAGTTTTTATAATCCACTCATCTGCTGATGGGCACTTAGATTGTTTGCAAATCTTAGCTATTGTAAATTGTGCTGCTGTGAACATAGGGGTGCATATATACTTCCTGATGGGATATAGTCCTAGAAGTGGGATCACTGGGTCAAATGGGAGTTCCATTTTTAACTTTTTGAGGAAACTTCATACTGTTCTCCACAGTGGCTGCACCAGTCTGCATTCCCACCAGTAGTGCATGAGGGTTCGTTTTTCTACACATCCTCGCCAGCACTTGTTGTTTGTTGATTTGTTGATGATAGCCATTCTGTCAGGTGTGAGATGGTATCTCACTGTTGTTTTGATTTTTTAATTACAGTTGACACACAATATTAATTTGTTTCAGGCACACAACATAGTGATTAGACATTTATGTAACTTACAAAGTGATCACCCTGATGAGTCTAGTGCCCTCATGACAACATGCATAGTTATTACTGTATTATTGACTGTATTCCCTGTGCTGTACTTTACATCCCCAATTACATTTAAAAATATTTGTATTGATTTTTAGAGAGAGATGAAATGAGAGAGAGAGATAAACATCAATTTGAGAACAAAAAATCAATGGGCTGCCTCCTCCATGCCCCCTGCTGGGGATTGAGCAGGAAACCCAGGCATGTGCCCTGGCTGGAAATCAAACTGGCAACTATTCTGGGCACAGGTTGATACCCAACCAGTGGAGCCACATTAGTCAGGCACTTTTTGTTCTTAAGGCCCTAACTTATCATTTGACATGGAGCACCTTCCAAAACTTTACATGTCAAACATACAGCAGTGCTTACGTACCGCATGTAGCCATTTCATGTTTCTAAAGTTACCCAATTGACCACTATCAATGTGAGCTAAAAGGAGTAACACAAACATGTGGTTGGATAGTAAGAAAAAAGTTATCTGTCTCTTTCTTCATCTTCCGCATTCAGCTGTGTATTCCTTCTCCGCAGCTCCTGCCAGCTTTTCTCCTGGTGGGGCCTGAAGACTGGATTCTCCATCACCTTTCCACTCTACTAAGCTGTCTCTTCCAAGGACCACTAGCTCCATGGCATAGTCACCACGTCCGGTTTTGTTAAAATACCAACATACTCTTGGGGAGAAAATCATGAGAAGCTTGTTATCTTCAGAGTACAATTTTATAAATATGTATGAAGGTGGTAATTACATTTATCTTTTTTAGTTGTTTTATCCTTAAATACCAAATGATAAGTTTTACTAAGAAGTTTGCTCTGGGTTAGGAACACCTGCCTCCTCACCAATTCATGATAAGAATTTAGATTTTGTGGTGCGAGAAATTTTGTATCAAATCTCAAAATGAGCTATGAAGTTGATTCTAGGAAAGAAGGAAATGCAAAGAAGAACCTGTTTATGAAATAGTGGCTGGTTTTACCCTTTCCTTCCTGTCTCTGATGAAATTCTATGATTTCCTACATTTGTGCTCCACATCTGTTCATTCCCGAAGCATTCACTGGGCAGGTTTTTAGTTTAAATACTTCATCTTGTTGTAAAGGTGACTTAAGGTACTGAAAGGACAATCTTGAGAAGTAGCTGTGTTTCTGGATAATAAGTCCTGTGAAAAGGAGACAGACCCTGGCTGGCCCCTGTAATCTGACTTCAGCCACAGTGGCTACTTCTGCATCGAACAATGGGCTACAGGCGTGAGGCAGGCAAGGTGAAACACAGACTCCACATAGCAAACCACCAAACTCTATGCAGATCCAAAAGGTGCTGCCATGTCAGCCTTCAGCAAGCAGCCCTTGTCCAGTTACTTGGAAACTGGCCCTGTCCTCCACCACTGCTTCCCCATGACCCTTCCACCCTGCTTCCACCAGAAAGAGAAATTCACTTTCTCCCTTTCCACTTCCCCTTTCTCAGTCTTGTCCCTCCTTTCTTCCTCTCCCTCTCCCCTTCCCTTTCTTCTTCCCCCTGGGCTTCCCCTCTTCCTCCTCCCCCTGTCTGCCTCCTGCCTGGGCAACCCCCTTTCTGGACATATTTCTAGGGAAGGCACTCACTGTGCCAAGTCCTAGTGGTATGGACACCAAGTGACTCACCCTGGCTCAGAAGGAACTCCACCCCAGTGGAAAAGGTTGACTTCAAACAGACAGAAAACAAAATAAAAACACAAATGGGCGTGAATACATACTTTACTGGGGCTGTAAAACAGTCTATGAAAAGAAGAGAGAAGGGGCTAACGTAGGCCTATGAGAAAAATAAAACCATGTGTTAGGCTAGAGCAAGCATGTCAAACTCAAAGGCTAACACAGGCCAAATAAACAAGATTTAAGTTTATGTGGGCTGCAAAAAAACAAAAGCTTAAATTTTCATAAAAACATAGGTTTATTTTGATAGAGACATGCTGAATACAAAGGGCTGAAATAAATGAGTAATTGTTAACATAAAATAATAGAACATTTTAATAAATATTACTATTTTTTGAACATTAACTTATCAGACGCTAAATAACTACACAAATTAATAAGCATAATGCAAATAAACCTATTTTTCTTGTTCTCCAAAAGGGAAATATTTCCTGTTGTGCACACCAAACAAGTCAATCCAAGACTAACGATGTGGTAATCAGCTGCTAAAATATTCACTGCTAGTATTAGTGGAGAGAAATGGTGTGCCTGCGCATAAGGTACGTAAGAGAAATGAATGCATCATGATTATAGTAATCAGTCATTAGTGAATGTTGTAGTTCATTATTAATAACTAGTGGCCCGGTGCACAAAATTTGTGCACATTAAAAGGGAATTAATTAGAGGAAATATTTTAATATTGCTATTTGCCCTTTCTGTATAATAGAAGTGTTAGAGATGAAAGAAAATTAGTAAAATGTATATGAAAATCTCCCTCCTGTGAGAATCTGGGGCATGCCTCAGGACCTAGAGTCAAGTCCCCGCCCACCACCTGCACACACTTTGAAAACGCAGGAGACCCAGACAGGCCAGCCCCACCCCCATTGAGTGAGACCCAGACTCGGCCAGCCCCACCCCCGTCAAGCCCCTCCAGGTGGGGGGCACAGCCTCAGGTCCCCCAGCCCAGTGCCGAGTGGAAGGTGCAGTCTCAGGTCCCCTGTCAAGCCATGCTAGGCAGGGAGTGCAGCCTGAGGTCCCCTGCCTGGCGCTGGGGTGGGGGGGCATGTTCTGAGGTTTCCCAGCCTTGGGCTGGAGCAGAGGGCACAGTCTGAGGTCTCCTGGCCTATGCCAGGGCGGGGGCATGGCCTGAGGTTCCCATCAAGCCCCACTGGGTGAGGGGCATGGCCTGAGGTCCCTGTCAAGAAGACCCATGGGGCAAGGGGCGTGGCCTGAGGTCCCTGTCAAGAAGACCCATGGGGCGGAAGGCGTGGCCTGAGGTCCCTGTCAAGAAGATCTATGGGGCAGGGGGCATGGCCTGAGGTCCCTCACCCTGGCCCGGCTCCATGCAGCCGCAGGTCCCTGTCTCATTTGCATATTCCTCTATTATATAGATTATGTATAACAGGATATTGTAAAAATTAAGTTATGAATTTTTTTTTTAAATATATTTTATTGATTTTTTACAGAGAGGAAGAGAGAGGGATAGAGAGTCAGAAACATTGATGAGAGAGAAACATCAATCAGCTGCCTCCTGCACACTCCCCACTGGGGATGTGCCCGCAACCAAGGTACATGCCCTTGACCAGAATCGAACCTGGGACCCTTCAGTCCACAGGCCGACGCTCTGTCCACTGAGCCAAACCAGTCAGGGCAAGTTATGAAATTTTTATTAGAACATTTCTTACATACTGTTATATTGGCTGGGCCCAAAAAATATTCCTTGAGGGCTGCATGTGGACAGCAGGCCATGAGTTTTGAGTTGCTTGAGCTATAGTGTCTAGTCCACCTTCATTATTACTATGCAGGATCTGAGTAAGGCATAGGAAAATGGATTCTGAACACATATACATGAATACACCCAACTATGTGTGTGACTGAGGAACATGTTCATGCCTACACCCAAATCTCTTGTGTGTAACTGAGGAACATGTTCATGCCTACACCCAACTCTTCTGTGTTACTAAAGAACATGTTCCTGCCTACACCCACCTATCTGTGTGAAACAGGAAAAAAGGTCTGAGGAGTGGCATATTGTCCTCCTTTTTGGTCCTCTGTCTTACTAAAATGGAAACTAGAGTGATTGAATTGTTACATTCAGATAAATACAAAATAAGAGAGAGAGAAGTATTTTAGAATTCCTGGCTGATAAGAGGTGCATGTGCTGTATATTGGTTGGTAGAAGATAGTGCTAATTAGTCCACTTACCTCTGCTTCTCTGAACCTGGCCTTTGTGAGCCAGGACATACTTTATCTGATATAATTATGAGCCCTTTTCAGTCTTCAGTAAAAATAAATATCTAGCTTTGTGTGTCTCAGTGGTTGAACATTGACCCATGAACCAGAAGGTCAAAGTTCATTCCCTGGTCAGGTTTTGGGGCTTGATCCCCAATAAGGGGCATTCAGCCGTTCAATAATTCTCTCTCATTATTAATGTTTCTATCTCTCTCTTCCTCTTTGAAATCAATAAAATGTAATTTTTTAAAAAGAGATAAAAATCTAAATATTTTAGCAAGTGAAATGAGGAACCTGACTTCCTTTCCAGACAGATCAGTCTTGGTAAAACATAAGTATTTGGATTGTTAAGAAACAGAAAGTACAGTTCCTCATAGGATGTTTGTAACTAATTTATTTAGAATATGTTCAAGTCACAAGTAAAGACAAGCCTAACAAAATATTTACAGTTTAGAGATATATGTAGTCTTCCAAAGACAAAAAAAAAAAATTAATAATTAAGTAATCCAACTAGTTCAACTCCATCCACATGCTGTAGGTATTGCACTAGTATCCTATACAATAAAAGGGTAATATGCAAATTGACCCTAAAGGTGGAACAACCAGGAATGACCTACCACTATGACACGCACTGACCACCAAGGGGCAGATGCTTAATCCAGGAGCTGCCCCCTGGTGGTCAGTGTGCTCCCACAGGGGGAACTCCACTCAGCTACAAGCTGGGTTGATGGCTGGGAGCACAGCAGCAGTGACGGGAGCCTCTCCCACCTCCTCGGCAGTCAGACATCTCCCTAGGGCTCCCGGGCTGCCAAAGGAATGTCTGACTGCCAGCTTAGGCCCGATCCCCTGGGGAGTGGGCATAAGCCAGCAGATGGACATCCCCCGAGGGGTCCTGGACTGCGAGAAGGCACAGGCCAGGCTGAGGGACCCCACCATCCCTGAGTGCATGAATGTTGTGCACCGGGCCTCTAGTATTTAAATAAGGTCAGCTATATTAAATTTACCTGGGAATACTTATTTTAAAATCCTGATTCTTGGGTCTCCTTGAGATTTACTGAACTTGAATGTGTGCTTTTATTTTGTGTGGTTTTATTCTGATGGTATGTGTCGATGGTGAGTGTGGATTCAAGAACTTCTATAAAACAAGGCCAGCCAGAGCCCACCTTCAGAACCAACCTCAAAAGCAATGTATTCTGTCTTTTGCTATAATGGTTCTTTAGCAATATACCTCCTCTACAAATGCAGGTTGCACACTCATACCTACCATTTTTCCTACCCAAAGTTGCATATTCCACATGCTCATTGACCACTAAAGTTGGTCTAATAATTTTAAGGGAGAAGAGGAAAAAAGGAAGGTAGAAAATATTTGTTTATCCAGGCATCTTTTTTTTATTTTATTGATTTTTTTACAGAGAGGAAGGGAGAGGGATAGAGAGTTAGAAACATCTATGAGGGAGAAACATCGATCAGCTGCCTCCTGCACACCACCTACTGGGGATGTACCCACAACCAAGGTACATGCCCTTGACCAGAATCAAACCTGAGATCTTTCAGTCCGTAGGCCGATGCTCTATCCACTGAGCCAAACCAGTTAGGGCTATCCAGGCATCTTATCTTCTTTCTCCCCGCTTCTTCAACAAAAACAACCAAAAAAAAAAAAAAGGAAAGCAAAAATATTTCTCTGTGGAACATGTCATGATTTCATCTTTTTTTTTTTTTTTTATGGCTAAGTAGCCTTTTGTGTGAGTGTGTGTATGTGTGTGTGTGTGTGTGTATTACATCTGTATTCAGTTATCTGTTGGGGACATTGGGTTATTTTCAGATCTTGGAGATATAGATATAGATATGCCTAGCAACTATTACGACCAAATGACCGGAACAACCAGAACAACCAGTCAACCAGTCGCTATGATGCACACTGACCACCAGGGGGCAGACGCTCAGCACAGGAGCTGCCCCCTGGTGGTCAGTGCGCTCCCACAACCAACCTCCCGTGGCCAGCCAACCTCCTACAGTCCCTCACCCCAGCCAGCCTTGGGGCAGATCAGAGGGGCCCCATCTGTGGATGAATTTGTGCACCGGGCCTCTAGTTGTAAATAATGCTGTTATGAACATAGGGATGCATGTATCTTTTCAAATTAATGTTTTTGTACTCTTTGGATAAATAACCTGAAGTGGAATTGCTGAATCATATGGTAGTTTTATTCCTAATTTTTGGAGGAATCTTCATACTGTTTTCCAAAGTGGGATTTACAATCCCACCAAAAGTGCACAAAGGTTCCCTTTTCTCCACATACTAGGCAACATGTTATTTCTTGTCTTTTTGGAATAGCCATTCTACCAGGTGTGAAGTAATATCTTAGTCTGGTTTGGATTTGTATTTCTCAGCTGAGTGATGTTGATCCTCTTTTCACAGGCCTGTTTGCAATTTGAATGTCTTCTTTGGAAAAAAAAAAAAATGTCCAGATCTTCTACCCATTTTGTGTCAGCTTGTTTTGTTGTTGGTTTGTATGAGTTCTTTATATATTTTAGATATTAATCTCTTACTGGATGTATGTTTTACAAATACTTTTTTCCATTCAGTAGGTTGCCTTTTTGTTTTGTTGATGGTTTTCTTAGCTTCACAGAAGCTTTTTGGTTTGATATAGTCCTACTTGTTGATTTTGGATTTTGTTTTCCTTGACATTGGAGTTAAATCCACTAAGTGAAATAAGTCAGACAGAGAAGGATAAATACCATATGTTTTCACTCATGTGAATATATATATATATATATATATATATATATATATATATAGAGAGAGAGAGAGAGAGAGAGAGAGAGAGAGAGACACCAGGCTCACAGGACTGAGGACTACCCAATGAAATATTGGCAAACATCATATATGGATGCTCCTTGACTTAAGGCGGGGTCACATTCCATCGTAAATTGAAGATATCCTAAATCAAAATGTATTGAATATACCTAAGTTACAAAGCTTATCCTAGCTCACCTTACACGTGCTCAGAGGACCAGAACTAGCCCACAGCTGGGTAAATCATCTAACACGTGACTACACGGTGGAGTATGGATGGTGACCCTCGGGATCTCAAGGCTGACAGGGAGCTATGTCTTGATGTGGCTGCCCAGCATTAGGAGAGAGTGTCTACCACATATTCATAGTGGGGTAAAGATCAAAATTTAAAGTACAGTCTTTACCAAATGTATATCACTTTTGAACTGTCATGAAGTTGAAAATTTGTAAATCAAATTATTGTAGGTCAGGGAAATAAGTATGGGTGCCAGACCTGGCCACTCCCTCCCTTCACATTCCATGATGATCTTGAACACCATACTTCAAAGAAATCACCCTGCAGGATAGAAGGAGCTAGAATATCTTAATGACTATAGAAGGGCCCCTTGCCTCTCCCTATGGTTTGTCACATGAGCAAATTACTGGGCTAAGCCATTGAGAGTTGGGATTGCTTAAGCGGTTAGTTTCCTACGCTGACTATTGCAGTTTGATACAAGGAATGGAGTCCCACTATAGCAAAAAGCTTAGCTCCATGGCATTGACTTTGTGACAGAGACTGTGCAGTGCATAAACAGACTTTCAAAGCTGGAAAACTGATGATCCATGTTACACTGGGGCAGAACTTTGGTGACACCATACACTGTGAGGACCTGGAACAAAGTCCATGCCAGCAGCTCTAGAGGAAGTGGAAGGAAGAAGTAAAACCTTACTGTGTATAGAGGATCATTCGCTGTTTCCCAAGAAGGAGATAACTTCAGAGACCATTGGACATGATACAATAAGAGAAAGAGAGGAATCCAGAGAAGATGATAGTCTTGGAATTTTTGGCATTGAAGCCTTAGAAAATGTGTGTGCTTTTAAGCAAAAGAAAAGGGAAATAAATTTGAGAAAACAGCGAAGACCCATTAAGATTCAGGCTTTTATTTTTTCCACTCAAACTAGTTTCGCCTCAAGGTACAGCCATTTAGTTAATAGAGATAAATGCTGGGCAAGGATGCAAAGAAATGATGCAGACTTTAAAAAAATGGCTACAGAAGCATTTATTTATGGTTATTGGCACCAGGAATGAACTAGGGACGAATAGATCTGAAGCCCATTAAGTTCTGGAGGAATTATATAGTCAAAGGAATTATGAGTCCAATTTCTAACACTCTGACTTAAAAAAAATATATACCTAATGGCATCCACAATCTCTTTCAAATGTGGTAAAAGAAAACTCACTCCCATCCATTAAGGATAGCACTAGGGTCCATGGAAAAAATGAAGAAAAACTTCCTTTCAAAGAACAGAACAGAAATAATCAGAGAACATCTTTTCCTGCCGGGTAGGGACCCCATGCTCACCTCTAAAGATCCCGGCACTCCCCGGACTGCTGGCTATAGCCCCTTTGCATTCTCTCCATTTGGAAGATGTTATGTGAGTAATGCTACCCCATATGTTGTAGTATATTGGTGAGATGGTAGGTTGATCAAACCAAGAGTACTCACATTCTGACTGAGCAGTAGAAAGTACTGCATGTTCTCCTAGAGATCTTGGTCCACACTGCATGCAGTGACTAAATAGTGGTATTCTGGGTGTTCTGGGTGTGGATAAGTGTGTGTCCCCTGTCCATGGAATAAAGACTGAAGTGCATATTGGTGGACCCAGAGTAGACGGGCACAGGCTGCTAGTACTAGGTCAAGCCCATTTCCTGCTCTGATTCATGGACTGAGCCAACCCCCATTGCTCATCACTTTTCCTCCAATTTATGGTTTATCTCAGGGGCTTTGTAAAAGCCAGTGGTGTCACAAGATGAAAAGCATCTTGTACTTGCCTGCAAGGAGCTGAAAGTTTTTTAATCTACCTGTGACATGAGGGAGGCTTCTGTGAAGTTGGAATCACATGTGACAGGCAGGTATGAACTTATCCTGATGAGTATATTTATTTAGAGTTACTTCCAAATCTCAACAAGTAGACTTGTGGTTTACCTGTAAACTTCTATACTAATGGTGGTTATGATATTTTTATTTTCCATTACAGACTTGCTGATATGCTTATCTAATCAATATTCAGAGATTTGCCTAAAAGCGAAAAGACATTGAAAAATGAGGTTAATAACTTATACATAATTATATATTAAATATCAATTTGTAATTAATTTCAAGAATAAGAATTGGCCATATTAATATATGCCTTTAATTACATTAGGTAATTAAATTTCACAGTTTAAAATTATAATTAGTAAATTTTTCATGTAATAACCTTTTTGAAATGTGTTCTTTTTAAATCAGAGGAAGCAATGCACTACAGATAAAGTAAATAAATCAAGGCTGGCCTTCATTCTTGCTTTTATTACTTGCAAATTTTGTAACTTTTGACAAGTAATTTCTTGCTCAGTATCTGGAACTCATATATTAAGACATGAAGTTAGAAATATGTGTTATTCAGCATTTTTGTCAAGTTTTCATAATTGAATCAATGAAAAAGTCCTAGCCCAATAGACACTCAGTGAAAAGTACCTATATTCTTTTAATTGTTCACTTTCCCCATAATAGTTGCAATTATGAATCAAGTTAATTTTTATAAATAGCATCCCCCTAAATCAGATGAAGCAATGTTGACAAGTGTGAAGTTACAGATAATAATCTATTTGTGTAAAATGTGAGCTTTAGGGAGGGATAAGAAGGAAATGATTCACCCAGAATATCATGTGAGGTGACATTCTACATTTTAGCCTTACAATTCATCATCTCCACTAATTGTGTCCAGTAGGGAATGTGTGTGGTCTATACTATCATTGAGCACTTCTCTGTGGGCTAGTGATTTTAGTGGGGCTTTAACCGTACAGCTGGGAACCTCTGCCCAGAACGGATGACATTAAAAAAGAGAAAGTATAGGATCACTGAAGCAAGAAATGTATAGAGAGGAAAGCAAAATAAAAATAGGACATTCAGTGTCTCGTAATGAAAACAGGATGAAAGATATAAAAGAGTAGTAGAAGTACAAATGATGCAATCTTCCCGAAGCCAGCTGAGTTTTCAGAGATTGGAATAAACAATACCTCAAATATGGCAGGGATTTTATGGGGCATAAGAAATAAGAGAGATGTTGAGAAGCTGTATGAATGACTTTGTGAATAACAAGAAAAATCCTGCTTAAAATATGACATATCATGTCCTTTTCAAGACTTCCACTTTGTCTGGCATTTTCCTAACCATTCCAGACCACATCAAAAAGGCCATTGCAGTTAGACTTAGCACTAATTATTATGACCTAAGCAGACTCCCTTTTCAGGGTATTACAGACTTGGGCTATTTCTTGATTCTGTCCTCTATTTCCTCACCATTTGCACATCTTCTGATTATTGACTTATTACTTATTAATTTACAATTACTAGAGTCATCTTACCCTGGGACATTTGATGAAATCTGCTCATGTTTCAGTTGTGTTCATAAAATAAGGGTTATTTCTTTTTCGGGATGGCCTTTATCGGAATCTTCTATAATCTGTCTTCCTTTTGAAAATACAGACTCACATACCACCCTAGATCATTTCATTTTTTTCATTACCAAAACTAGATAAGGAACCAAACCAAAAACATTTTCCCTTGTATGACTAAGAAGTGCCACAGATTACTAATTCCATTTATATCCATGTGAACACTGAAACTTTTGAATTGATATTTAACTTTTATCAAATGTACATAAATAGTAAAAAAACAGCAAACTAAACCAAAGAGCAGGGACATTCTGCAGCCCATGTTCTTTCCTCCTCCAATTCTTACTCCTAAGAGGCATCTACTCTGAAAGCCATTTATTTGTTGTTCTTTATGCCATTTGCCTCCTATTTCTAAATAAGGGTGCTGCGCTGTATATACAGTTTTACTTCTTGTCTTAGTAGTTCAAGTTCACATTACAGAAGATGAGGATTCAGCTTTCTCATAGTACTGCTCCTCAACTCAGGAACGTGAAACTCCTGCCTCCACCCTGTTTCTCAGTGGGTGTCAGTGTAAGTGCTTTCCTTTGAGTAGGACTCACCTGACTTGGAAGCTTTGCTTTTTTTCCTATTAATTTAAAATCATGTTATCAGAGTTTCAGGCAAAAAAACCCCACTGCCAACACTTTCCTAGTCACAATGTGTTACGTTTTGCAAGCCAAAATGTTTGCTGCACTCTTTTAAATTGCAATCTAAAAACAGAAAAGGAGTGCAAAAATGTTGGGTAGTTCCTATAGGACATATACATTGCTTAGTCGATGAAAGATAATATATTGATAAATATCAACATATTAAGTAGTATTAAATGCACACACTGAGATTTTTAAAAAGCATTTCCTGAATAGTTAATAAAAACTTGTGAAAAGAAGAGAAAGCAGAGCAATATAAGCACACCTGTAAACAATTTATGTCATTGTTCAGCCTCAATGGATATAGTTAAAATAATTAACTAGTAATTAACAACGGTACTGAAACTGTTTTGCTGTTTTGCAAGTCAATATTAAGAATACTAACAACCTCAATTAAGGATTTTCAAATAATTAAAGGATTAACTAAGAACAGATAACCCCCTTTCAATTTATTTCCCTCAACAGGGGGGATGGGTCACAGTTGTTTGAAGAGAGACAATTAAAGGCTCTCTTGCTTCATCTATTTACATAGAGAATAAAAGTTTTGATAGTTAAGGTAGGTTATAAAGTGTAAAAATAGATCAAACACAGTATGTTAATTTAACAATAGATAAGGAAAAATACATTAAATTATAATTAAAAACTGGAGCTACAATGTTGGTTTATTTTTTAATAAGTGTGAACAAGTTAGAGAAAAAAAATATAAGCATTACCAAGGAGAATGATGGGCCTAAAGAATCTTGGGTTACAGATTCAAATTTAGAGTGTATTTGGCCACTACTATCTGAGGGAAGAACTTGAGGTACAAACACTATTTTTTATTAAGTAGTGCTCTTTTGTGTGATTAAGACATATTTTATAATGTTCCTTAAAATATTCCTCCAGTCACACTAAGGGTCTTGAGTTTACAAATGGCTTGATACTGGTGTCTAGATAGGGATTACATACATTTTAATTAATAGAACAAAGTAATTACTTTATTAATTAAAGGGAAAGGATTATGCTTTATTATTTGTTTCACATTTCTTTTTTTTTTTCACTAGTGTCCTTTGCTTACATTTTTATATTTATTTTATCATGTGATTGTTTTGCCTTAGTCCTACTCTAAGATTGGACTATTGAGATAACTACATTAATAAACATTTGAATATTTAATTTAATCTGGTATGGATTTGGCCTCTGAAAAAAATGAGGCTTTTGTTTCAGTATAGCAACAGAGTTGAAATCTATCAACTATCTAAATATTGATAACACTTCTGTAAGAACACAGATTACACATGGAAAATAATGCTTATAAAAATGTCCAGGTAAAATATAGTTTTAAAATATTGAAAATTGCTGAAACCTGTCACTAATTAGAGGATAACCATTGTCCAAGTCATGTAAACGAAGGATATGAAATAGTATGTAGCTTTGAAATTAGACATTTTACCTTATAATAGGAAGGTAGATATATAGGAAGTGAACTAAAAGCAACATATATGCAAATATACAAAAGAAAGAAGAAATGACAGGGATGCATTGCAGATGATAATATAAAAAAAACGATGTAGGAATTTATGAAATTCAAAAGAGAATAAACAATGCAAGATGTGAAAAGTAGAATTATAAATATTTAAGAGAAATATAACATGAATTTTAATAGTTAACTGTTTAATTTGATGTAAATTAAATATTTCACCAAACCTGAAAGTGTGGAGTTCAAATATAGCCATATTATTTTTCCCACTAAATAATTTGTAAAGAAAACTTGGTACATTTTTTTTGATATATCTACAAATGTGATATGTAATAGCACTTACCTAATAAAATAAAATTCATGTTAGACACATGGAACAGAGAAAAATGTAATCCAAATTGGTTAAAATTTTCCAGATATTATTAAGAAATATTAGAAACTATATCATTTCTTTATGAGACTAATATTGAGAGCGACTGGTAAAGATTGTTTT
The DNA here is from genome assembly GCF_963455305.1 of Plecotus auritus. NCBI lineage: Eukaryota > Metazoa > Chordata > Mammalia > Chiroptera > Vespertilionidae > Plecotus > Plecotus auritus. The sequence goes on along the minus strand of NC_137777.1, from coordinate 53,296,397 downwards.
CGTATAATCTATGTTATGAAAAATTTTAGCTAAAAATTAAGATATAAATGGACATTGATAGATGGCACATAGAGCATTTTGATGAGATTTACATTTGAAAAGGCCATAATTCCAGTAGGACTTTGGACTAGTAATAACGCATTGACATCCAACACTCTCGGTAATCCACGCCTCCATCTTGGGCTTGTTAAAATTCTCCAGAAGTCAGTAACTATCAGCTTCTTGATTATTTTCACAGGAATTTGAGTTGAAGGTAATTATACCAACTAAGCTAATTTTCAAAATTTTACAGCACAAGGGCAGAAGAAAGATTATTTGACCAAATTCCAATCACTTTAATTATTAACACAATTTCATTTTTTACTCATACCGACTTTTCTAGCATGAAATCAAATAATTTATGATAACAAATGTTCACAGTTATTTAGAACAGGATATAAATGTAAAGATGATCTAGTTCTATGTCACTGAGGCAGTTAAAACGAGGTGCCAATTGTCATAAAGCAAATCTGTGGAGACTCTGTGCCATAGTGTCCTAATAACAGTAATGAACGTGGAGGCCACAAACTGAGCAAGTCACAGCTTGGTCCTCACTGCCCCCTGTGCACTGGAGACAACTATAAATGCAAACTCTAAATCACAACCAGAGTCCATGAGAGATTTGCTTCATTGATTCAACAGGCATTGCCCCCTGCATGCCCTCTGCTGAGCAGTAGGACAGATCAAAGGGGCTCTTCACAGAAGATGACGTTTTGCAAAGAAAGATGACTAAAATTTCATCGGGCAGGAAGTGTAGGGATGAAATATGATTTGCTGAAGAAAGGGCAGGAGAGGAAGGGTGCGGCATTGGTGGAGAAACATGGAGTATGACATTTCACCACATTTCTGAGATCCTTAGGAGAATCGTGTGGCATGTTGTCATTTTCACAGGCTTCCAGGGTAAAAAGCTTGGAAATGAACCTTCAATATTAAAACTTTTCAACCTAGCCTGTACATTCCTGAAAATCACTGAAATCTTTTTATTAAAGAAAAAAGTTGTCATAGCAATCTCATATATTCTCAAGGTTTTTGCCATATATTTTATAAAAGAGTTCAAATTTTAACTTTCTAAGATTAATTCTTTAAAAAATCTCAAAGGAAGAACAGATCCTAATTTGAATTTATCTCTTGTTCAACTTCCTTCATCCCTATAGCATCCCTGCTTTTGTACTCTGTGTGTGTGTGAGTGTGTGTGTGTGTGTGTGTGTGTGTGTGTGTGCGCGCGCGCATGGGAACTCAGACCGGTATACTGCTCTTCATGGAAATGCTGTATTTATTTTTATGTTAGGCAGCCAAGCTCTTCAAGATCATGAAATGAACTTGTCACAAACAACAAATTTAAAGGACAGTGCGAGATTGAGCTCCATGCAATGTCTCAGGATCAAAGGGTAATTTAAAAGGCCTCCCCTACTCACATAGCCAATACCAGCCTCACAACAAAGACATTTCCATGCCAGGGAATGAGGGTGATTGACAGTTATTACAACTCATCGTCAGTGGGCAGAACTATAACAATCAGATAGGTACACAGGCAGTAGGACTACAGTCTTGTGATCCAAGTCTGCCCCTACAGACAATGAGCAGAGTATAAGGAAGTATTAGACCCAGACCCAGCCGCCTTTACTCAACTCACACATTCCTCAGCAGACCAGCCTCTGCTACAGAGCAAAAGTTAGGGTTAAAAATGCAGTTCTTTTTAGTATTGTCATTGATGTTTAATGCATATGTGCATAAATAATGTATTCAATGAATCTAAAGAGAAATAAAAATTACAATTTAAAATGGCTAGCTCCCCTAATTAGCAGAGGGCTAGCCTGTGCTTCTTCTGCCTGGGAGGCTTGCTTCTCAGGGAAGCACCTGCAAGCTGACCCCTGCTCTGGAGGCACACATGCTTCCTGCTTTTCTTACTAAAGTTGTGCCCCGCTTTTTACTCCCAACATCGCACTCTTGCCTTATTTTTCTTTATGGACTGGGATGGTACATTTCACAGAGTATATGGCATTATTTTACATAATAAATTTGTTACATATGCATGAATATCTTTAAACCAAAGAAACTTTATATACAAACTAGAGGCCCGGTGCACGAATGCGTGCATGGGTGGGGTCCCTTGGGGTGACCCGCAGGATCGGGCCCCAGTTCATGCACCCAGGCTCATAGCCCCAGCTCGCATGCCCAGCCTCGCTGCCCTGCAGCCCCACCTGGCACCCTGCCATGGCCTGGCACCACCCCCTCACCTACTCCACCATCCTGCCTACGGGATGATCGATCTGGGCCTGACCCCCCACCCCACCCGCCTGGCTCCCTCTGCACCTGGGAGCTGGGTGGTGGCTTCGTTCCCAGCCACTGTCTCTGGTCACCATCTGCTGGGCAATGGGTGGGGTAATCATGCCCCCGCTTACACCCGCCTTGGCCTGGCGCTGCCCGTTCACCTGCTTCACTATACTGCCATTGTCCCACTCCATTTGGGGCCCATCAAGGCCAGCAGTGCCTCCACTGCTGCCTGCTGCCAGCACTTTGTCACTGACGCCCACCATGTCCTGCACCACCCCTGGTGGTCAGCACACATCATAGCAAGAGATCCAACTCCCAGTCAACTCCCGGTCGAACACTTTGCATATTAGGCTTTTATTATATAGGATACATGTTCCATGAAGTTGCAAGTCTGCCAGAAGCAAATTAAATAACATATTCATTTTCTGGTGAAAAAGAAACCTCTTGTCAAATCTAAAAGTTAGAATTACTTTTTTTTTTTTTTTGCATATAAAGACAATTACATGAAAAAAAGTGAAAATTCACTGCATAAAAAGTCTATCATGTGGTTTTCAGATTATTTGTTGATATGCATCACACCTAATCAAATAAAATGTTGTTTTTGGTACATATCATCATTGTAGAAAAATGTCCTATCTTATATAATAAAAGGCTAGTATGCAAATTGACCCCTTGACTGGGAGTTCGACCAGGGGGTGGGGCCAGCCGGCCAACCTCCCACATCCCCTCCCCTGGGCTGGCCTGGCCTGATTGGCCCCAATCTGGGCTGGCTGGCCAGACTCTACCCATGCAAGAAAGACTTGTTTTATGAGTGGGAAGAGATTGATGAGTTATAAACCTATCTAAAAGAAAAGAAGTGGTGGGAAATGCATCCTAAAGTAAACTTGCAGTTACATTATTGTTCATGATTTTATCCAACTTTAGTCATTTGCTTGAATTATGTGCTGAAATGGTGGCCTTGGAGAATATTCAATAAATACTTCTGTAAGTTTGTAAGTAAATTAAAATCAAACCAGATTTTGGGGGAGACTGTAATTGGTGGAAACAACTAGCTAAAATAAAAATTTAGGTACTTTTCTTCTACGAGGTAAAATAATAGGCATATTTATTTTTTCACACGCTATTAACATTCAGATAGAAATGCTGTTAATTAGTAGAATAATATCTATAGAAACCAACTCTAGGAAAATACCAAAAAATCCTTACTAATGAATGCTGACTGTAATTTAAAACAAATAGAATATTTTTGTGAAATATGTAATTTTTAAAGATATTTTGGACCAAGTAATTACATTTTCTTGAATCATTTATGCCCTGGATTACCTCTCTGACAAGTCCATGCAGCTTGAAATTTACTTTATTTTTTAAAATTTTATTTTATTGTTTAAAGTATTACGAATAGTAGTACAAATATCTCCTTTTTATCCCCATTGACCTTTCCCAAGCCTCCCCTCCCCCCTGTCACATGCCCTCATCCCCCCCCCCATTGTCTTGTGTCCATTGGTTGTGCTTATATGCATGCATACAAGTCCTTCGGTTGATCTCTTTCCCTGCCTCCCCAACACTCACCAGCCTTCCTGCTGTAATTTGAGTCTGTTCAATGCTTCATGGCCTCTGTATCTATCTTTTTATCCATCAGGTTACAATGTTCTTTATTTTCCATAAATGAGTGAGATCATGTGGTATTTTTCTTTCATTGCCTGGCTTATTTCACTTAGCATAATGCTCTCCAGTTTCATCCATGCTGCTGCAAATGGTAAGAATTCCTTCTTTTTTATAGCAGCGTGGTATTCCATCAATGAAATTTACTTTACAGGAAAATTATGTTTTGTTTTAACTCCAAAGGTTTCCCCAAGAAGTAACAATGAGACATTCTGACATCAATAGTGCTGATTCAAATCCCTGTTTAACCTAATATGAAAAGTTAGGTTCTGCTTGTTTCTGGACAGCCTCCTGCCTAACTCAGCAAGCAGAAAGGGCGCCCTGGCACGTTACCCGTGTCACCAGCGTTACTAGTTACAAGTGTTAAAGACAGGGCCAACGTGCACGTTGCTACTTTTCTAAGTATTCCTATGTTTTCCTTAAAAGAATCCTCACTGTCCTTGCTGGTGTGGCCCAGTTGGTTGGGTGTCATCTGGTGCATGTACGGTAAAGGTTGCCAGTTTGATTCTGGGTTTCGGGCTCAACCCCCAGTAGGGAGGGTGCAGGAGGCAGCCGATCCATGTTTTGTTCTCATATAGATGTTTCTCTGAATCCTCACCAACATCTGTCATCTCTTGTCTTGCAGTCTAACAGGTGTGAGGCCACAGCTCACTGTGGTTTTGATTTGCGTTCTCTGGTGGTTTGTGATCTTGCGCACATTTTCATAGCTTGTTGGCCATCTCTATGTCTTCTTCAGGAAAAAGTGTATGAAAGCCCTGTGGGGAGAAAGCCAGTGACATCCACAGCAGTTCTGAGTGGGCTGTGCTGGCTCTTGGTTTGTTTGGTGGCAAAAGCTGCTGGGTCTGTCTACACAGCAGGTCACTGGGAAGCAGTTGCTCTCGCCTGTGGCTCATGTGGGAGCTCCAGCTTTTTTTCTCGTTCTTAGCCATCTCTGTGCCTCTCAGCTTTGCAGGCCTCTGGTGGGGTGAAACTGAGGCGGGACCTTCATGCGGTGTCCCCACAGGCTGGGAAGCTGGTCACTCCCTCTCCTTCTCAGTTAGAGGAACTCTTTCTAAATGAGGAGTTCCCTCTTGTTACAAAGCAATGCTGGTTTGAGGGATGAAATGAAACAGGTAGCTTCCTTCCTTTTCTGTGGCTATTCTCAAGTTTTTTGTTCCACTATGTGGCTGCCATTTCCCAAGTGGACTTCAGAACTGTTTCTGTTGATGGACAGCCATGTCATTGTTGACCATGAAAAAGGAAGTGAGCCTCTTACTCCCCCATCGTGGTCATGTCACTGTTGGCAGTTTGGGGGCAGTCTATGTCCCCCAAAAATGTATACACATTTTGTTTTTTAATTACATTTATTGGGGTGACATTAGTCAGGTGTGGGTTTCTATGTTACAAGATCTGTATATTGCACCCTGTGCCCACCATCTAAAGTCAAATCTTCTCTGTCACCATATATTGAGGCGATAGGGGATAAAGGACCAACCTTTCCCTCTGGAAACCACCACATTGCTGTTAGTGTTCACAAGTTTCAGTTTAATATCCCACATATGAGTGAAACCATATGGTTCTTAGCTTCTTCTGACTGACTTATTTCACTTAGCATAATATTCTTAAGGCCCATCCATGTTGTTGCAAATGGTGCTATTTCACCCTTTCTTATGGCTGAGTAGTATTTCATTGTGTGTATGCATCACATCTTCTTTATCCAGTCTTCTGTCACAAGATATTTTGATATTTTCCATGCTTTGGCCACTGTGAATAATGCTGCAATGAATATAGGGGTACATGTTTCTTTGTGAATACATGATTTCAAGTTACTACTGAAAAATGACTGGGTCAAATAAATAAAAGATGAGATCAAAATATATAGAGAGACAAATGATAATGACAGTAGAACATGTGCAAACTTCTGGGAATCCAGCGAAAGCAGTAATAAGAGGAAAGTTTATATCATTACAGGCCTATCTCAAGAAACAGGAGAAATCTCAAGTAAACAACCTAACATCACATCTTACAGAACTAGAAAAAGAAGAACAAAAGCAACCCAAAGTCAGCAAAAGAAAGAAAATAAAAAAAATTAGAGCAGAATGGAATGAATAGAGAACACACAGTCTATAATTTTGAATGATTATAAAAGCAGTGCTTGTACTTCAACTTCGTTTTCAAACTCCCACTAGCATTTCAGGATGAATTTCCTTCGTTCAAAACTTAGTCTGGCTGAAAGGGAAGAAGGATCAGCTGTTAAAGTGCATCTACATGTTCTTGGGACACTCTGTATCTGGGATGCATGTGCCCTTGCCATCTTCTTCCATCTCTGACTCAACAGCATTGTTGTTCATCCCTGAATTAACCTGAAGATAGATATGTTAATTTGGGAACATGAAAACACCCAACTCTTTTAGAAAACATTTCTCATATGACATTGGGGTGGAGTCTGCCCTCCTGTAGGTATGTGATAGCAAAGCTTGCATTTCTCTTTGCTGTGTATTAATCTGATTCTAACTATTATTCATTAATATACTTATCTTCCAGTCTTGTAGCTGAACTCACACAAACAGAAGGTAGATTGGTGGTTATCAGGGGATGGAGGTGGGCGTGGGGAAGATGGGACATGTTGGTCAAAGGGTACAATTTTCCAACAATGAGATGACTTAGTTCTGGGGTTCTCGTGGACAGCATGGTGACTATTGTTAACAATACTGTGTATTACATACTTGAAAGTTGCTAAGAAAGTCAGTCTTAAATGTTCTCACCACAATGCAACATAATTATGTGAGATAATAGATATGGTAACTAACCTTATTGTAGTTACTATTTCACAATATATTTGTGTCTCAATCATCACCTTTGTATACCTTAAATGTACATAATGTTATATATCAGTTGTATCTCAATAAATTCTTCATTTATAAAAAGTTAGTGAAAGAAATCTCCAAAGCAACTTAAAGGTGAAAAGGAATCACATGACCTTTGACCTCTCAGCTGGTGCTAAATCATCCTCAGGAAACAGAACATCAAATCTGTTTAGAAACATTTCATAACAAAGACATTAATTTGAATAACACAAATTAATAAATTGCTCTATATGTTGATACCCCCTTTTTATTTTACAGTTTTATTTAAAACTAGAGGGAGGCCCCGTGCATAAAATTCGTGCACGGGTAGGGTCCCTAGGCCTGGCGGGCAATCAGGGCTGATCTAGGCCTTCCAGCTGCTGGACGGGGCCTTCCTTTATTCCACATAGCCCCCTGGTTGTCAGTGCACATAATAGCAAGCGATCGAGCTCCCAGTCTCCTGGTCGAACTCCCGAGGGGACACTTTGCATAATATAATATATATATATATATATATATATATATATATATATATATATATATATATGGAGTTGCTTCTATCTGCACTAGGAATGTCTTGGCCAATGACTTTTGATGCACTGTAATTAATGGCTATGATTGTAATGATTCTTCACCTATATATTTGCCTTAAATCTTAACTACCTAAAACACATTTTCTTAATTTTATGTTAATAATTTTTAAAAATACTTTAACCTTGTTTTATATTTCTGAACTTCATGAATAAATTCAAGTTTTCCACCTAAAATGAACATATTGCATTCCAAACAACCATCTCCACCTCCACCTCAGGTTGGCATTTAGACAGGACTGCAAAGATCTTGCATTCTCCAAATTCCCAAACCTTCTAGGTTCTTAGTGTCTCAATATTGTTTTCACAATACTGCTGGCAAAAATATATATATATATATATATCTAGGAACTCCTCTTTTAAAGAACTTTTGTCCAAAGTACAAAATGATATTAATTTGTGTGGTATAAAAAAGATGTAGCTGTTTTACATTAAAAAGTTAATATACCATGGCTTACTTATGAATTTTCTGAGGTGCCACAGTGCTCCTCAGCAGACACCTTTTATGATCCAATAGCTTAGTTTTCCTTGTGTTTGTTTTTTTGTTATTGATTGAGCACCAAATACAGGCAAGGCACTTATACAGGCAAATAAAAAGCAAAACAGTAGAAATTAAGTGACTGCTCAGGTATATAACTCATGAGTTGAAAACATATCTTTGAAATATCAATTTTGTGAAATTCTAGTATATTTACCATCATTCTGATTAGTTCTTGCATGGCTCTTAAAAATCAATGTATCATTAAATGTAGTGTATTCTATATTTTAAATATTTATAGATTCATTCTATTTAAGCTTCTCACTCAATATTTTACAGGAACATATTCACGAGTAATGGCACATGCATTGGTATCATTTATTATTTATGTGATCTATCTTATTTATTTTGCAAAGGACATATTTCTGCTGGCTGACACATTTTCAGTAATCCATTTTTAAATGTTGTTGAAGTTTCTCAAGTTATAGTTTTTGTGCTTTGAACTGACCTCATTTAACCCCTCCTTAAACAGCCAGAATTGTTTTTTTAAAACCCCTTGCCTTATGGTCCTGGTTGGATAGCTCAATTAGTTAGAGAGCCAGCCCACTAGATACTTCAAGGTAGGGGCACATATAGAAATCTACCAATGGCTGCATGAATAGCTGGAACAACAAATCCATGTTTCTCTCTCCCTTCCTCTCTCTCTCTCTCTCTGAAGATCAATGAATTAAAAATAAAATGTTTTAAAATATTAGATACAAAAATAAATAAAACTCCTTGCCTTAGAAAAGTAGTTTTCTAAGTATTTATATTTTACCTGTATCTGTATTTGTCTTGTTTTATTTATATTTGATCTGTATTTGTGGTGTTTTATTTGTAGTGAGAACTTTTGAACTGAACTAAAGCACCATATGAACAGGCTCCTTTCGTTTCTCATTGCCTTTAATGTTGGTGCTGAATGTTCACCCGTCTGCTTTGCATCACCCTTCCAGGCAGTGGTGGAACAGAGTGCTTGACTGCATTCAAGGCAGTTTTATTTCACCAGTCTCTCTACTGCAGTGACAAAAAGCCTCATGGGAAATACACAAAGGACATGGTGAATGAGGCAGCACAGTTGGGATAGGAGTCCATAGATCTTGTTAGTTTCTCTAGATTTCCCCCGGAACTATTTCTACCCACCTGGGCCTAAAGCTCTCTCTACATGACTGTCCTCACTGTAGCCAGAACTGGTTGGACTCTGGATGCGTAAGTTCCTGTTAGCTCTAATGGTCTCTGATTGGATGTTTTAGATATTGTGAAGAATTGGGGTTAGGGCCACAATTGTGACAAGTTTTGTCAGTGCCACAATGAGAAAGACCCCATGAAGTTTTCTGGGTTAAAAAATTCTTAATTTGTGCGGTAGACTACTAATCTTGTAATCTTTCTGTAAGACATTACTTATGAAATTTTTCTATGCAATGGTTGCCTAAAATGATTTAAAAAATGATGAAAGATGTGGAGTAACTTTCACTTAAGTTACTTGCTTAAAATACTAATTCTAAGCCACTTGCCGCACTTGTTTATTTCTGAAGAATGAACTTGATTGGACCCATCTTTCCATGTAGGCGGTTCCCACACTGATGCTTCTGTTTTACCAGTTCTTAAAAATTCACGCAGCAAAGATATTGTAAGGTCCTCACTATGGAGAACCATTCATCCCTAACCAGACTGATGGCGGTTAGTGGGGAACGGTCCTGGATGTGTGAGTTCAACTGCTGTCAAACTAGGTCTATCACTGAAATGCATAAGTGTATGTGAATCAGGACCTCATAAAAGATGAAATTTCTGTAGAGAAATGTTGCTCCCCCAAAGAAAAGTGGAATAACATCATTTATTTGACTAATTTGCACATATATTAAAGTAATACTTATCTGACATTCCTTGAAAGAATATCTCATGTGAACCCTGAGAGTCAACAGTATTAATAAAAATTGATCCAGCATCTGTATCTGTCATGCCAAAGATGTGGCTTATAGACAAGTGCTTTTCAGTATTGTTTTCTTCTCTGCTTAGGGTTAGATGCAGTCGATATATATGAATTTACAACTTGGATACTTGTATATTTCACATTCTATTTTGCTAGCATGTGTCTCCTTTTTCAAAGTTTCTGCTGCATTTAAGCAATAATTTTTCAACCTTGAAACATAAATCACAATATCATTCAATTCCTAAGAGTTCAGCTTCAAATCTTTAAAATGTGCTTAATGCATGAAACATAACAGTTAGCTCATTTTTTTCTTTTAGTTCTCCAAGAGCCCTGACTTCATAACATCAAACAATTCCTATTCCAAGTCTCACACTCACATGTATCTTAAACGGAAACTACCCCTTTGCCATTTTATTTACTAAAGCATTGTGTGTGTGTATGGACCCACATAATTATTTTCTCCTACTAGATGGACACAATAGAATGTAGTAAAAATTCACATAATTTTTTACTTAAAATATTTTAATTTTTTAAATGTTTTATTGATTTTTTTAGAGACAGGGGAAGGGAGAGGAAGAGAGAGAAATATCAATGAGAGAGAGAAACATTGATCAGCTGCCTCCTACATGACCTGGGCATGTGCCCTAACCCAGAATCAAACCTGTGACCTCTCAGTGCATGAGACAATGCTCAATCCATTGAGCCATACCAGCCAGAGCAACTTTAAAATATCTTAAATATAATTTATCTACTTCAATATCTCTCTCTACTTTTCTCTCTGACTCTGTTATGTAAGAAGTGGACAACTATTTGTGGTTCAGAGACAAGAGGAAGGATTGTATCTCTGCCAGACCCGCTGTCCCATAGGCCTTCGAGCCACGCAGAGCTCAGGGCTATGGCCCAGAGCACATCCAAAGGAACTGAGGAAGACTCGTGAATGTGCTCAAGTGCGTGTGTGAAAGCAAAATCAAAGGGTTCTGTGCTGGGTAGCCCAGTTGGTTAGAGCATCATCGCAGTACCCCAAGGTTTTGAGCTTGATCTGGGTCAGGGCACATGTAAGAATCAACCCATGACTGTATCAATAAGTGCTACAACAAATTCATGTTTATCTCTCTCAAATAAATAAATAAATACATAAAGACATAAATAAAATTTTAAAGTGAAAGCAAATTAAATTTCAGGAGCTTTTAATAGTGACTGACTTTTATTTTTAATTTTAGCTCCCTTACTATAGGGCTCACTGCTGCCCCGCACTGGACACCAGTTGGGAAGAGCAGGTGCTGCTGTGGAAGAAGGAAGTGATGTCACACAGCAAATGCAACTCCTCAGAGCAAGTAACTCACAGCCATGCACAAACTCGTCCCATGCGTCTGGCAACTCAGTGCTGTGAGGAATAATGAGAACAGAAGTAATAATACTTCAAAAACATTCATTGAATGCTCACTACAAGCCAGACTGTGCAGCAATTAAATTATAGATTTTCCAACTAACCAAACAAAAATCATTGATATTTTAAATCAAATTCCAAGACATTCTCTTTCCTCAACTAACCTGGTTTAATTTCTTTTAACCTTTAAAAGCATTCATCAAAGCATATACATCTGCTTAAAGATACAGATTTGTGTAAGAAAATGACAAGTAATATACTGAATTTGTCTGAAATTAAAATTTACATTAATTTTAATTTTCACTTGTTTTTTCCTTCTCTTTAAAAAGTCAACTTCTGTAATTTGAAAATTATTTTGCCCATACTTTCTGCTTTCTTTCTTATTCTAATGTCTGCACTATAGACTTCTCTCATTGGTTAGCATTTTCAGCTAGATGGTGACTTGAGGGCATGATGGAAATTTTAAAACTCAAGTCAACCTAGCGTGTGTTTGTACCCGGGCTGGCCGTCAGTGAGGATCCCAGGGTGACTCTGGCAGCATGCTGCCGTTGTCAGAACACGGGGGTAACGTTTGAATTTGGAACTTCTGAACATGGGCTCTTTCCTTCAGGTAGCATGGGCTCTTTCCTTCAGGTTGCTCTGTGGATCCAAAGAATGGGCATTTTGGTTTCCTCAAAGTGGTGACTTTAAAATATACTTATATCTATAAAAATTACTTGAAATAAAAATTGGAATTGTTGACTAACTTATCAAAGTAAATGCAATTGGAAATCAAATCAGTTTTAACAACCGTTAGACATATCACTTTCCATGAGAAGGGGGCATGCACAGAGCAGGAGAGCATCCCAGCACCATCGTTGTTATTGCTACAGAAGCATTTGTGGAGGTTGAAGTAGCAGGACTTCTTCAGTTGCCAAAGGAAAACACACTGTAAAGAGTTAAACAGTCAAGGAATTCTGTTGCAACAGGGAAGAGATACGAACTGCTTTTCCATAAAACAAAAACGCTGGGAGATTTTTAAATCCTGGAGTGAGCTAGTGGAAAAGTACTGGATTAAGAAGTATGAATTGGCAGTTACAAAATAGTCCTGGGGATGTAAAGTACAGTATAGGGAATATATTCAATAATAATTTAATAACTATGTATGAGACCAGGTGGGTACTGGAAATGTTGGGAGGGTCACATTGTAAACTATATAAATGTTTAAGCACTGTGCTGTACAACATTGAATGTCGACTGTAACTGAAAAAAGAGAAAAGTATGGGAGGACTTTGGAGACTAGACTAGTCCAGGTGCTCAGGCCATCAGTGTCTGCTGATGGTTCTGTACAGGCTGCGGCCCTCCCACAGACCATGGCAGTGCTGGGGACCCTGTCCCCTTACGTGATTGCAATGCAAGGCTCCAGGGCCTTGAGAATGACATTCCTGGGTGTAGCGCTCGCCAGAGGCTGGGAGATTTATATCTCAAAGGGTAAGGATTTGCAACTGCAAGTTTTTCAGGTAAATGTTCCAAGAAAAGAGAGGAGGGGCCCCTAGCTGGGGAGATCCAGGTCTGAGGTGTGTCAAGTGGAAGTTGGCGTCCTCTTGGTCACAATGACTGTAGAAATATTCTGGAAAGGTATAAATGATCAATTTTAATCCACAAGCAATAAGGTGTAGTCACTTTCACCCAGCGCTATGGCAAAAGCTTCAATGCGCAGGGACATTGCCTACCTTTGTGTAAGCTAGTCTCCTTAGGTGGAATGTGATACAGCCATACGCACATCTATTTAATTTAGTTGAAGGTGGAAAGTTTTACTAAGAAGTCCCTCCCTTGAATTTGCAAAATATAATTGCATTTTCTCTTTGGTATTCATGCAACTGTCAGCGGAAGCAAGACAAACTCTTTGTTTCTAAAGATTTGTGGCAAGCAGTTCAGGTCGCAATCTGCTGTACTACAGAATTTTCCAATAATTCAAACGCCGAAAATAGCTCAAGAAATGTTGTCCTTGGGCTGTTTATGTCTTTGGCAAAGAAAGTTCATTTAATATAATTACCTATTCTTTACGTTTTTACATGGAATATGTCAGTCTCCAACCTATTGTCTCTAGGCAGTAAATTCCAGACTCCCAGGAGCCAGTCTTTGAGAAAAGAGTTTATAAAGATTTTGGGAGCAGCAAGGATGTTGAGAACTGGCTTTTGTACTGTGAGTTCTGACTTTAAAATTATTTAAAATTATTTAATATTGTCTGTAACAAATACCTTCAGGATCCCCTGAGACTCTGCAATGCAGGTAATGATTAGCATATCTTATTACAATATGTAAGTGTGCAAGCAAACACTGGGAACCGGAAACCTGCTGGGACTAATCAGTGTACATTTAGAACAACAGACTGTGAGCCACCACAGGCAGGAAGAAAAGATCTCCTGAGGACACTTAATCTCCAATCTATAATCCATAAAAGGGAACAAATTATGTGCAATCCATCACCTTTTAATTGAGCTGTGAATTTGAACTGTTTTAGAAATAATTAAATGAAATCCATTTGCACAGTTATCTAAATGTATAGTTCCCTTTATGTGACTAAAATTATTATTTTGTGGGCGATGAACCTTGAAGAATTAATTGCGATGTCAGATATTAAAGCCGAGTTTTAACATCACACAAAATAATTCATAACTGTATAATTATAAATGTATCGGTATGTGGTTGCTTGGGATTATTAACATTTAGTAGGCTTCTCTGAAAATGATTAGAGACAGTAAATAGCTCTGTCTGTGAGATAAATTCTCATGTGTGTGGAAGGACCACTCAGCGAGCACAAGGGGTTCAGTTTTCATCTTTTGAACTGAGATATTCTGAGTGCGCAGCAATATAACAATGGTGTCTACCAAGTCACCTTAGAACATGAAACAACAGTGGGAAGAATTCATCCTGGCCACGTTAATGCAGCTAATCACATTTCATCTATCTGTGTGCATAATTTACATTCCGGCAATAATTATCTGCTTCAAGTTTGCAAAGACTGGACCTTAAGAGGATTGTTTGAAGTCACTTGATTTTTAAAATACAAAGAGAATCAAGTTTGTGATGACTGTAAGGCCTAAACTAGCCATCCTGAATAATCATCTCCTAGGACAGCATCAGAGAACAGAGTTCCTGGTTCCACATACTAAGGCCACAAAGAAAAATATAAAATACAGGGTAGTTAAGTCAAAACCTCAGAGAAAACCAAATGTTTAAACTATGCTTTTCAAAGATAGCACTCTTTCCTGACATTAAACCTGATACATGCTCTTAACTGCGAATGACATATTCCTATCATTTGCTTCATTTTCACATCATTGTTAGAAATAATCTTAGTATTTTAGAATGACTTGCTAGTGCCAATTCCTTTCCCATAGGATTGATTATTTGAGATATGTTGTGTTATCAACATCATAGCTTTAAAAGCAAGTAATAAACAAGGGTTGATACAATGATGAAATGTATAAACAGAATAAGCTACACAAAGTGCATAAAGTCTCTAAAACAGAAGATTTTGAAGTTTTTTATTTTAATCAGATCTATTGGTTGGGAAACATTTAAGGCAAGAGAATCAAATTGGGAATGCATCTTCATCTCAGGAACATCCAAGAGCACAGGAAAGTCTTTCATTGATTGACCTAGAGAGGGCCTTATGCAGGTTTAGTGTGCAGTGAGACAAAATGCTTGTTCCCACTCTTTCTGATGAAGTCCACAGCCCTCTCTAAAACTATGTTTGAAAATAAAGGGAAATGAGTGGTACAGAGTAGAAGCAAATGGGGAGAGTTTATCTCACCTCTAAAGACGATCTTATCCTGCAATGAATGATTAACCTCATGGCCCACGCATGCATGTCTTATGGAATGAGAAATAAAGGCTATACCTGCCTTTCAGGAGTGTCCCCAGCAAGAGAAACTTATAATAATACTAGTGGCCCAGTGCAGAAATTTGTGCACATTGAAAGGAATTAATTAGAGGAAATATTTTAATATTGCTATTTGCCCTTTCTCTACAAAAGAAGTGTCAGAGATGAAAGAAAATTAGTAAAATGTATATGAAAATAATATATAAATTTATTAATAAACAATCACAACATGATATAACAACAAAAACATGATATAAAAACAGGATGTAAAAACAACACTGATACAAACAATGACTGCTAAATTGATTAAACTTATTCTAATATCTCCGTTTACCATATTGAGTGAAAACACGTTCAGAGTGCTTGACTAATTTCCCTTGGGATAAAGTATTTACAACTTTAACTTTAACGTCACATGCTCTTCAAACTCGAGAGAAAGCAACATATAACTGACCATGTGCAAAAATGGGTTCAGATAGGAATATTCCTACTCTGTCTAGAGTTTGTCCTTGTGATTTGTTAATAGTCATCGCAAATGCTGGCATCACGGGAAACTGCCTTCGAATTAGTTTAAATGGGAGGCTAGTGTCAGACGGGGACAAATCAATTCTTGCAATCAGAACAACCTCTCCTTCTGCAGATCCTGTTAATACTTCAGCTTCCATAATGTTAGGTTGCAATCTTTTGATAATAGATCTAGTACCATTACAAAGACCCTGTCTCTGTCTCTTTGTTTTTCTCAGCAGTCCTCCAGGCTTCCCTGCCTCCCTCTCTCCCTCTTCCTCTTTCCTGGCTGGGAGGGGGCAGGGCCAGTGGGGGCAGCTCCACCCTCTGCCTGCCCTGGGGCCTCATTCTGAGAGAGGCTCTGAGAGTGAGCTGGGAGGGAGGGGAAAAAAAGGGAGAAAGGACTGTGAGCTGGTAGGCGCTGTGTGTGTCTGTGCATGTGTGTGGTTGTGAGTAAGTGTGAGTGCCGGCCCCACCTTCCCCAGCCCTGGTCCCCGCTGCCACAAGTCCACACCCACCAGAGCCTGCTGCATGCACAGTCTGGGTGTTAGGTCTAGCCTTCGGTCATTTTGGATGTTATGGACCCTGGCTCTTTATATATATATGGTTTCACACATTCAAAATTGAAGCTTCATTCCATTTCTATATCCTCTGCCCTTTCCTGGTATTAAGATGATTCTTGTCATATTCATTTTCATACTTATCTTTATTATAGGATTTAGCAGATAATGGTAAGGAATAATGGTGTATCAAATGACCAAATATCAAATTAATACTTCTTTTTTTCTATACTGTGGATCATGCTGCTTTAATTGAGTAGATCACCTTGACTTCAGCTCAGGGATTCTGATTTCAGACTGTTGGCCTTAGAACCAGGAGGGAATAACGTTCTATCTGAGGCCATGAGGTGTGGGGTGGCCAGGTACAGCAGCCACAAGGAGCTAACACAGGCTTGTAAACATGCATCTATGACTACTTCATATCGAAATTAAAACGTTAGCTATGCTTTAAACAGTTTTTCCTGGCTTCTCTCCACTCTGCACTGAATTGAATGAACAATGGAGCTCAGCTGGTGTTGCTCGGTTGGGAGTCATCCCCTGCACTTAGAGGTCGCAGGTTGGATTCCCAGTCACATGCCTGAGTTTGGGGCTCCGCCCCAGTAGACGGTATGCGTGAGGCAGCCAATAGATGTTTTTCTCTCATCCATGTTTCTATCTCCCTCTCTCTTCCTCTCTCTCTAAAATCAATTAAAATATATAAAAAAATGAAACATGGAATCTGGCTGTTGCTACAAGGAGCTAAACCTGTCAACATTCTATATTTCCACAATCATATGTTTTAAGAAACTGGACCTAAAATTGTATAACAAAAATCTGATGAAATTTGAATGATTTTGGCAAATGTGAAGTATTTGTTTTTCCTGGTTTGGTTTTGTGGGTTTATAATGAGATAGGTGTGTGTGAGACTAATTTTGCTATGCTAAAATTACCATTTTGGACCAGCACTTTTTACAAGTTAAATGTGTCAGCAATCTTGTCAAAACTCTTTTGTAGGGAGAGGTCAGAGGATAGGAGCTAATATGGATTAAGACAGAATCCAGCCCCAGTCCACAACTTAATACACTATTCATAAAAATTATAATTTTATGAGGCTTTATACTTTATTAATGTTGTTAATGAACATTAATGTATTGCTTATCTGAATTGATCTATGATATAATTATTATTCTTATCTACCTGCTTATGATGTTCTTTCTCTCAAATTTTCCATTATTTGTTAAGGATTTTCTTTTTGGATTGATTTTGAAAATGTCATGTGAAGGTCACTTAATTAATAATTTTTAAGAGATTCTTTAAGCTACACATAAACTTTAAATGCCTTGGAAAGCAGATTTGGAGCTGAATAATATAACATCACAGGGACTTTTAAACTTAGGGTAATGTGGAATACATTTTAAAACATGGATATGCATTGCCTCAATTTTGTCAATAACTGCTTTATTTAAAGACTATATATCTATGGCCCTTGGATATTACTAGTCTGGGTCCCCTTTTACTATAATCCCAAAGCAATAGAAATCATTTTATAATCACTGCTGTCTCCCTGACACACAGTACAGTCTCTGCCCCATACAGTGGGCACTGAGGGACCCTCATTAAAGAAATGCAATTGTTAAGGAAATCCTGAAAACACATCCAGTTCGTCACACACGTGATAAGAAGGCTGTTCTTTAAATCCTGCCCAAATGGAATGTCAAAATCTGGAGTTACTTTTAAGAGTTAATCCCTTTCATATAAATTCTTTAATAATTTAATGTCTATGTAAAAATGTCACAGGATTATATGATTTTTATTGTGGTGTGAATAAAAATGCACATATATTAAGTAAACAGATAAATGAATTCTGACAGTGGTTTACACATTCATGTAACCACCATCCAACCTGAAACATGACATTGCCTGTGTGCTAAAATGTTCTCTCAGGTCTCCTATTTGAATTCTTGAATTCATATTGCAGCATCTCTCATTGTGTCTTGCCTAGCTTCTTCCCTCAGTAGAAGGGTTTTTTTTTTGTTTTTTTTTTTAATTCCACATCCATGCTGTTGTAGGGATCTGTGTATGTTCCATTTATTGCTGTACTAGAGGCCCGGTGCACAAAATTCGTGCATGGGTAGTATCCCTAGAAAGCCAATCAGGCCTTACTTACCCTGGCTGCCAGCTGCCAGCTGGGGCCTTCCTTCGTTCTGCGCCACCCCTGGTAGTCAGAGCATGTCATAGTGAGTGGTCGAATTCCCGAGGGGACAATTTGCATATTAGCCTTTTATTATATAAGACTAGGGGCCCAGTGCACGAAATTTGTGCACTGGGAGGGGGTGTCCCTCAGTCCAGCCTGCCCCCTCTCACAGACTGGGAACCCTCGGGGGATGTCCTATTGACAACTTAGGCCCGCTCCCCGGGGGGAGCGGGCCTAAGTCACAATCTGGCCTCCCTCTGTGGGATGCAACCGGCTGGTCAGGAGAAGGCACCAGCCCCATCACCCCACTGCTGAAGCCATTGCCAGCCACCGTGGCCGCCAAGGTGTTTTCATCAACACAGACTCCAGTCCCTTCATCATGAAAAAATGACAACTTTCTTTAGGCATTTTCAAGATGTGTCTTTCATAGGATATGACCTTTCTTTCTTTCTTTCTTTCTTTCTTTCTTTCTTTCTTTCTTTCTTTCTTTCTTTCTTTCTTTCTTTCTTTCTTTCTTTCTTTTTCTTTCCTCACCTGAGGATATGTTTCCATTGATTTTTAGAGAATGTGGAAGAGAGAGCGAAAGAGAGAAACATCAATGTGAGAGGGACACTTTGATTGGTTGCCTCCTGCATGAGCCCTGACCTGGGTCCCAGCCAGGGAGGAGCCTGCAACCTAGGTACATGCCCTTGATCAGAATTGAACCCGGACTCTGTGGTCCGCAGGCCGAGACTCTATCCACTGAGCCAAACTGGCTAGGGCAGGATATGACATTTCTTAGCCCTCCAGCAGTGCACCTTCGTTTTTTCCTCCAGGAGTGGGGTGGAAATACCCTAGATCGTCTTTTTGGATTCTTATTACCCAAGTTACCAAGAACATTACCAGTGGTGTACAGGGAGCTTAGCCAATGAGCGGTCAGAAAAGGTGTTTCCTCTGCAGCTCACACGCAGAGGCAGGACTGCTGGCAAGCCAAGGCCAGCACATGCCCCGTCTCCGGACCTGCTCAAGCCTCTGCCACAGCTTGGGCAGGGACCCCCCGCTCCGCTCAAGCCTCTGCTGTGGCTTGGGCAGAGCACCCTGGCTCTGATCAAGCCTGTGCCATGGCTTGGACAGGGCCCCCCGGCTCTGCTCCGGCCCTGCTCAAGCCTCTGCCGCCCCACCCCTGGCCACTCAGCGCCAAGGCCCATAGGCCAGGAGTGGCCAGGGGTGTTCTGGGACTCCAACAGCTCAGGGCCTACATGTGGGCCTACAAGCTCAAAGCAGCCTGGGTCCCGGGGGACCTAGGCCGCTGGGTGCCTGCATATGCAAATTAACCCACCATCTTTGTCTGGTTAATTTGCATACTCACTCCTGATTGGCTGGTGGTATGGTCGATTTGCATCGTTCTCTTTTATCAGTGATGGTTTTACATTGCATGAACATATGACTAAATCACTTTGACCTTTTTTTTTTAAAATTTTTTGGCCACTAAAAACCTTCTTATGCAAGACTTTCTGTGAACATGTATTTAAAACTGGTATGTGAATTTACAGGAGTGGGATGCTGAGTCACATGATATTTTAGCTTCGTGAGAAAGTGCCAGGCCACTTTGCCACATTCTTCTACTACCCTGTACTCTCATTGGAAATGTGCCACCACTTCACAGTGATATTTAAAATTGTTAATGTTGTCCTTTTTCCTAGCCTAGGAATTGGTATCACAATACATTGTAGTGTAAATTTTCATCATATAATTATAATGAGCACATTTTCATGTGTGTATTCACCATTAGTATACCTTATTTTGGGGGGTGCCTTTTTAGATCTTTTTGCTAATTTATAATTTTGGGTGTTTTTGTACCTTTGACTTGCAGGAATCTTTCCACGTTATAGATATGAATACTTTGTAAAACATGGGTACTCAGGATATTTTCACATGATAGGATTTACCTGTTTTATTTTAATATCTCATGATAATTGGAAGTTATCTTGCATAAGCAAATTTTATCATTTTTCTCTAATGTTCAGTGGTTTTGTTACATGTACAAAAAGCATCTTTGCTTATTCTAAGATCACAGTTGTGCTGCTGTTTTCTTTAGAAAGTTTGCAGCTCCAGTTTGGTTCAGGTTCATGATTCTTCTTGAGTTATTTTTAAATTTTCAGTAATAAGATAGGGTTCAAGGTTTATTTCTGCGTGTGTGTATCCAGCTGGTCCAACACCATTTCTATAATTGATTTTTCTATCCCCCTCAAATTGCCTTAGTGCATATGTAGAAAATCAATTGACGATATATGAGTGGATCTAGTTCAGGCTGTTTAAATTCTGTTCCATTGATCAATTTGTCTACATTTATGGTAATAAAATGCTATCTCTATCACCGTTTCTTTACTGTAATATGTAAAATAAATGTGTCTGCCAAATTGTCTCATTCTTCTTAAGCTATTATAAATTCTCTACATTTCTGTGTAAAATTTAGAATTGGCTTGTTAACTTTGACAAAAAAAAGCCTACATAATTGTTATAGGGTTTTGTTAAACCTACAAATCATTTTGAAGAGAACAAATAGCTTAATAAAATATATACTTGTAACCCATGAACATAGTATGTCTCTCTATTAATACAGTTTTCAAAAAGTTTTCTCATTTCTGACTTGTTTCATTTCAGTTGAAATTTTTACCTCTGTTTTGTTAAATTTCTTCTTAAATTTTGTATAAGTTTTGATGTTCTTGTAAATAATATTTTCAGCATTTAATTGTGCAAGTGTTTGTTTGCTTTTAGTATGTAGTAATACAAGTAATATTTTTATATTGAACTTGCATCCTAAGACTTTACTGAATTTATTTGTTTGAGGGTTGTTTTTTTTGTTGTTGTTTTGTTTTTTGTTTTTTGTGTTTTTTTGTAAATATCTTGGCTTTTGAACACAAACACACATATCCATACATACATATAGATGATTTAATGTAAGATTTAATTTTATTTTAAAAACTTTTCCTACTCCTTTCTCATCTTTATGCCTTTCATTTATTTGTCTTTTGTTGCATTGAATAAGTTACCTGTGAAGTATTTAATGGATATGATGCAAGTAGACATACATTTTGTCCCAAATCAGGAGAAAGTATTCAATATATTCTAATTAATATGATGATAGCTGTATCTGTATATGGTTTTACCAGATTGTGGAAGCCTGATAAATGTATTCACACATGTATATTTACACATATCTTCTCATAGAAGTATGTAAAACATGTTCCTATATATGTACATATTATTATATATGAATATGACTTATAGTCTTATAAATGGCTATATTGTTATATATATTTGCTGAGATTATATATGTGTATGTATATCTGTAAATGTATATACTTATTCTGAGTAAACTTTCTCAATATATATTCCTTTTAACAATATTTGAATGTTTAATTCTTTGAAAATGTTTCACCATTATTCTCTTCAAATATTTTGTCAAGTCCATTACTATTTAATCTCTTCTCACTCTCTGCAACATGTTACACACATGTTAAACACATGATACTGTGCCGTAGACCTCAGGCCCACTCTTTATTTTCTGTGTGCTCACTCTTGCTAATCTCTAGGATTTGTCTTCAGGTCCACTGCCCCTTCTCCTCCTCTCGTGGCCAGACTCCTGTTCAGCGCATCCAGTGAAGTCTTCCATGAGGTTTTTATTCCTTTTTGTAGTTTGATTTCCTTTTGAATGTCTCCCATCTGCTTACACATGTTTCACTAATTATCCACTAGATTAGTTAACATATTTATACCCTGTTTAAAAAGTGGTACTTCCTATTAAAAAATCCCTTTTTCTGCTCATTCTAATTCCTGCTGGCTGTTCTATCTCTGGCCGTGGCCTCTTTCTTCTGCTTCTCCACGTGTCCTGTGCAGGCACACAGCGCGGAGCCTGACAGAGAGCACAGGTACACTCTGGGCTCTTGCTCTGTCAGGTCTCCGGGTGGAATAAAGTCCATTTAACTTAGAGATGAGCTTTTCTGTGTGTGTTTGCTTTTTGTATTTATTTTGATTCATATAACCACTGGTTTCAAATGTCCTAAGATGTAATACAATTTTTCTTCCCTTTTTGTTCTCCTTTTTTCTAGACAAGGATTGGAACCTGAGTACAACCCAGTCGCCTCTGGAGAAGCTCAGTGTTTGCCTTCTGTTCTTCCCGACGCCTTTCCTAACCTGATGCCTCCCCACTGCCTTATGGGGCGCTCCGCTCAGCTGTTGAGGGCTCTGTGCCTGGGGGAGTTGGCTCAGTGATGCTGGTCTTTGTGCAGCGTCTTCGGGCGTGGGCTGTGTCTGTGAGCCTGGCAACGGCCCTGTGTTGTGTTGGGCCTCTCGCAGCTGTCTTTTTCTGGGCCAATCCTTTCAGAGGCCGCCATGCACTAGAAATCATGTGTGTGATTTCTTTAAATGTTCCCGTGCTCGCCCAGGCGCGTGACCAGTGCTGGGCACGCAGGAAGGGTTTCCTGAGCTCCTCTGACCTGCCTCCCCGGCCTTGGTCTCGCAAGGTGCCACCAGGTACACCACAGGGCATTTCTCTCAGCAATAAAAAAAATGTATCATTAAAATGAATTACTAAAGAAAAAGAATCTCCCGAATATATGTTATTAGAGATACGAGAGGTTTTCTTATACTATTGTGAAGAAATGGTGTATTTTTATATCAGCAGATTAGCAAAATGTATCCCACCATACTTACAGTCCTTATTTTTTTTACAAGATAAAATGTAAGCCTTATTGAAATATACCTAAAATGCATTAAAAGGCATTATACTTTGCCCTCACACTGGTTTTGCTGATATAATTATGATCTTGACTTTATAATCTTACTCTATTACACAGAAAAAATATTGTTTTAATATTTCCAGTTACATTAATGTAATAAATATTCTTGCTGTGATTTATGGAGCCATTGATTTCACATTCACACTCAAAATGATTTCCTTATTTAAAAGATGATTATCATTTCCAAGAATGCTTTGGCTTACTGAAGTGGTAACTTGTACACTTTGAACTTAACTAAGCAACTGTATTATAAGAAAATAAGTCTAATAATATAAATTTATTTTCTATTGGAGCTGCAGAAACTTTCCATCTCTTTGGTTCTTGTGGCTGATTGAATAGTTCAAACAACATTCAGCAAAGTAACAGAAGAAATCAAATTTTGATATGGCACGTAGGAAATTCATAAGCATGAAAACTCCAAACACAGTGAGGCAAAGTGAAATATATATGTTATTTTGGACAAAGGAGGAGGAGGGAACCATGTTTGGGGCTTTAAATGGGAAACAGGCAATTCACAAACCATGTAACCAAGAAAGTAGCCAATTTTTGCTGGTCAACTCAGAAGCAATGGGATCAGGGCAATGGAGTGAACGGTTTTGCATGGATGCTTCTTGTCTCCCATACTTAACTCATAGGTGCTGGAGTGAATGGGCAATGGTGATTGTGCTAAAGTTCTTTTCCTGCTGAGGGTCTTGCTGGAATCCCTTTAAAGAAGAAAAGGGGGCGGTAAAAAAAAAACCCTTCCTGAGGTTTGGGCTTTAATTGTTTTCAGCTAGAAATAATCCATGTGCCAAGGTGGAACGTTCTGGGGACACTCTGACCCCCGTAAACTCACCGGTGCTTTCAGAACTGTCTACCTCAGTTTCTTCAAACTTTTGGTCTTAGGATTCCTTTACTCTCTGGAAAATTATTAAGGATTTTGAAGAGCTTTAGTTTATGTCAACTATATTTATTAACAGGTATATTAAAATTAAAACTTATAAGTTGAATAACATATTTATCTCATTGAAAAATAGCTTAAGCATGTAATATGTTAACATAAATGATGATTTTTGTGAAAGATAACTATATTTTTCAAAAATGTTGTCTATTCTCTTAAAGAAGTTTTACTTATACATCAACTTAATTTTCATGTCTGCTTTTCATTCTGTTGTGAGATCGAATGCAATATAAGCCCAGGGACACTCTACTGTCAGCTCTTGAAAGAACGAGAGTAAAAAGGCAAACTATGTCTTTATGTTACTATGGAAATAATTTTAAGCAGGCAGACACCTTAAAAACATTTTTGGGGTGCCTGGGGCACAGTCTTACAATCATTAAACCATTGAATAAGACACTGAAATATAATTTTTAAGTACCTAACAGTTTGTGGATATGGATTCCCTTAAAACCTAATGCTTGATACATCTATGGTTGTCTCTTATGGATTTAAAATGTCTCCAAGGGACTGACACCATTTAATTTAATTTTTGTCATATAATATGATGTCTCTAAACTAATTGCATTGTCTATTTTTTCTATTAGTTTAATATTTATATGTCTGCAGTCAAAATGATTAGTTATAACACTTTTTACATTAAATTAATATAAATGTTGCATTTGGTTTAGCAATAACACTATATATAATGTCTGTTTCTTTCCATCATGGTACATGGTGGATACCAAATCAGTGTTTATTGATTTAACTTCATTTAAACATCTATGGAGTGAAGGCATAGCGACTTCTGTTTTAGGCAGCTTCTGGCATGGCTCCCAGTGACTTCCCCCTACCAATATTCATGCCTGTGTTCTCCGTCTTTAAGTGTGGGCTGGACCTATTAACTTGCTTGTAACCAGTAGAATACAACCAAAATCATACACTATCCCGTCCATGACTAGACCACAAAAGACTGTGGCTTTCTTGCTAGTCTGGCCCCTCTCTCTCTCTTGCTGGAACCATCTTGTGCCTTCTTGCTTGGTTGATCAGATAAAGCACACTAGCATGTTTGGGATGCCCTATGGATGGGTCCATGTGGCTAAGAAGAGAGGGAGAGATAACTTCTGTGAGCATCTGGGGCATCAGTCTAACAACCCACAAGAAACTAAATCCCACCAACAAACACAAAAGTCGGGAAAAGGCAGATCCTTCCCAGAAATTTCTGAGTTGACTTTCATTGGTAAGAGACCCATAGTCAGTAAATTCAGCTAGGTTGAACTCATATCCCCGATGAGCAGCATCTCTGGATAATAACTGTTGTTAACTGAAGACACTCAGTTTGGGGATTCTTTGTTACTCAGTACTAAATAATATGCTTAGTGAGTATTGTGATAAGGGATACAGTGAATGAGGCAGGGACATTGCTCTCAAGAGGCTTAAAGACCTTGAGAGAAGGTAATTCATAATATTGTCATTTCTAATTTTGGAAAGAACAAACAATTCTAAATGCCAAATTGATAGTACTAATATCACTTTAAAAAGTTATTTTTTAAAATTGAATATTTTACATAATTTTGTTTTTAACTTAAATTTTAATCTTATTACACTTCCTACAAATAGATATATTCTAATATGTGCTCTTATGATTTAAAGTTTGTGTACTATCCTATATAACAAAAGGCTAATATGCAAATAGACCGAATGGCGGAACAACTGTAACAACCGAACAATCGAACAACTGGTCATTATGAAGTGCACTGACCACCAGGGGGCATGCACGAAACATAGCAGGCATTGGCCATGACGGGATGGTGGAGCAGGTGAGGGGGGGGCGCCAGACCAAGGCGGGGCGCCAGTGGCTGTCATCAGGGTGAGCCTCTGGTGGTTACTGAAAATTCCTTGTTCCTGCACACCGTGGTCCCGCCCAGCACTCACACCTGCTGCCGGTGCCAGAGCTGCTGCTCACACTCACTGCCGGTGCCCAGCGCCAACCCCCATCGCTCAGTGCCATCAGCGGGTGCGAGTGGCAGCTGCCGGCCCTTGTTGCCCCTGAGGGCTTCTCCACCTCCCTCTGCTCCTGAGGGGCTATTCGGGCAGGAGCTGCTGTGCCTTCAGCAGGTGCAAGCGGGGCCGGCACCATCAGCATGTGGGAGTGTCAGTGGCGGGAGTGGGGCTGCTGGCAGACAGGGGACCAGGGGCCCCAGTGAGAGGGGTCGGGCAGGGGTGCGGAGGATGGGCTGAGACCCATCCCTGTGCCTACTGCAGCCTCGCAGCTCACAGTTCCTGGGCCCCTAGTTTTATTATAATCTTTAACAATATCTGTCTATATCTACATCTACATCATCTCTCTATATTTATAACTTTAAATAGAAAATACTTTAAAATTCATATTTGAGCAGAACAGTCTAATCATTTTAAAAGTATCTTCTGGAATTAGTATACAACAGACATTACATTGTTGATAAATAATTATTGAATATCCAAGTAAAATTATGAAACTGCACATAACTGAGATAAGCAGGTCTCTTTTGTAAAGTGTCTTGCACATAGATGTCATTCCTGCAAGAATAAGACAGGACTCAGCAGCATCAGCTGTTTTGATTTGTGTACTGTAATCCTATGAAATATGGTTGAAAACAATAAGTAGAAATAATCCAAAAGTTTTGTTATAACAATGTCACTCAATTATTTGAACTCTTTCTACTATATGCCAAAAATGTCATATATCTTTCCTTGAATTCTTTTGAATGCAAATAACTGGGAACCACCTATACTTTGCAACAATTTATTATTCAGTTATTATCATTCACTTTCTAAATTCCAACACTGATATGTTGTGTTATACTTTTAGTCACTAAAATACAAGATCCAAGAGAAGCTTTTTTCTGTTTTGTTAACATGTGAGCCCCTACAGATGAGAAGATGAGAAGTTAGTTTATTTTGGTAAAAATTGAAGAAATTTGAGTATGGTAGGAAGCCCCCTGTGTTATCTGATGAGGCGCTTTTTCTCAGGCAGATTGTTCGTGAATGGGTACATACTGAAAAAACATGACGACTGGCAATGTTAAAAGTGCTGCGCTCCCTGTCCCCTGCAGAATTCCAGGGCCACTGAATAGTCTAGAACAGTGGTCGGCAAACTCATTAGTCAACAGAGCCAAATATCAACAGTACAACGATTGAAATTTCTTTTGAGAGCCAAATTTTTTAAACTTAAATTTCTTCTAATGCCACTTCTTCAAAATAGACTTGCCCAGGCCGTGGTATTTTGTGGAAGAGCCACACTCAAGGGGCCAAAGAGCCGCATGTGACTCGCGAGACGCGGTTTGCCGACCACTGGATGAACACGAGGACTTCCTGGTGACTTTTTCATTCTTACCTTTCCAAAAACAATTCACTGTTGAAATATTCCAGGACCTATAAAAGCATCTGTACTTGGGAAATACATCCCAAGATCTTTTAGATGGACTGTTGATTTATGTCCTAAACTCCAAACGGAGTATCAATTCTCACTCCTGTACGTCTCTTCTTGTACAGAAAATACTCTGCTATCGACTCAATTGTACAAGCTGCAAATCCCGGTGCTTTTGTCCACTGTAACCAATAAATCACTGTCCGAGATCTGTTTTACTACTTACTATGCTGGTAATCACTTCAGACTTCTTCCCTTCTGTACAGATCTGCTGCCATTGCTGCAGCTGGGCCAGTAAAACCCTTCCCTGGCCTCTGCAGTGATTTCCTAAATGCCCTGCTTTCTTCTAACCTTCCTGCCATTCCTGCCCACTCTCCAAATGCCCTTCATGTGGTCATTGTAACGACCATCTCAATCATGTCGCCGTTTCTCAAAATTCTTCAATGGCTACTCATTACTCAAATGATAAAGTCAACATTAATTAGTTTATGCATAGGACTCTCCCCGCTATGACCTTCACGTTTTCACACATCTTAATTGTGCATTGTCATAAATTCCCATTAATGACACTCTTTCTAGTGCACTCAGCTCTCTATTTCCACTGCCAGCAGCACACAGAGAACCAAAGTTTCTTCCACAAGCTGCTTCCTGTGCGTTGCCTGCTTCCCTCCATCCTTTCTAGCATTTTCAATAACCCTCTATGCACTTTAAAGACAGCCAGTAGGAGGTATCTGCTTTGTGACTTTGCAAGGCCAGACCTCAGGTATAAAAGGGAGGTGAAGTCCCCTTCTTCCCCCGGAGCAGTGCAGTTTCAGGGCAATGAACACCCCATTCTTCCTGATTTCATGCCTGGTAAATTTACTTATATGTTAAGTCTTACTTTAAAAGGGTCCAGCTCCTAGTAGTTTAACTTGACCTCTTCAGGCAGAAGTGACTGTTCTTTAGGTTATTACCAACATACTACTTTTAAATGCATCTAGAACACACATTTAGAATATTGCATTTTATATGTTTGCATGTCTATATTCCACCAGCCTGTAAACTTCATCAAGTTAGGATTTTTCCTCTTTGGTTTTTAATTCTGTCTACTATATATAATTGAGCACATGTTATCTAGTTAATAATATCCATTGAATTAAGTTTCTTAGTGCCAATCTTCTGAAATCTATTATTACACTTGCAAGTTGTTTTCTTCAATTCTTAGGTCATGTAAAAAATTGTGTACTATGCTAATGTATCCAAAACCAAGGTTTGGCTTCCTGATGCCACAAAAGCCAAACTCATGAAACAGATGCTGGTGAGAAAGGAAGAGGATTATTCAAGTGTCAGCCACCTGAGAAGGTGGGAGACTCTTGCAATGCCAATCTCTCCACCTCAGTCCAGGCAGAGCTTTTTATAAGGAGGGAGAGGGAAAGTAGAACAAATAATTCAAGGGGAGGGTCTAAAAAGTTCTCTATGTGCAGGCCAGCATGGTCCATTCCAATAAGGATCTCAAAACTGGTCAAGTGATGGTCTGCTGTTCATCGTCCTGGTCTTTGTCATCCTAGTTCTGTATCATCCTGGTTTTATAGTTGAAGGTCAGAAAATTTCCTGGAACTAGGATGACTGAAGTCAGAGTCTGTATCTTCTGAAGTTAGTTCATAGGATTCTTATACAAACACTAGAGGCCCAGTGCATGAAATTTGTGCGCTGGTAGATTCCCTAGCAGCTGCCGGCCAGGTGCTCCCTCCCTTCCCCTGGCCAGCCTGCCCCCTGGTCAAACTCCAGGAAGAACTCTGGGACAATTTGCATACTATGCTTTTATTATATAGGATGTTGCTTATCTACAAGTGACATATTAGTCAGAGTTAGCATTTATAGAAGCAATGCCAAAAGAATGGTGGAGAGGGTTACAATTCCCCACTGTTATACTAACAGGTAGAATCTCTATTATAAAAACCCTGTGGCTGTGACGCAGTCACCCTGTAACAACCAAACGCGAAAAGGCACCTGCTGAACGTCATATGATTTTTTCATGGAACAAGTAAGTGTTGCTCTGTTCAATTCTCATCTTCCAATGAAGGTCCATTTAAGTGCTCCTGAGAAGGAAAGGTCAAGGCAGGAAACTACTCTTATCTCCGTCCATAACTGTCTTCAAGGTGGGTGGGGCTGCCGTGAGGCGCACAGGTGAGCGGGGCTGCGTGCTTGGCGAGGCGCATGTGGGTGGGTGGGGACTTGACGCTGGGTCCCGCGGTGCGCAGGGTCTGGGTCTCATGTGGCCAGTGGGCCTCTAGTAATTTGATAAAAGCAGTGCCTTATTAATGAAATCAGTGGTGATGTACAACCACACTGCACTCAGGGTCAAAGGATGTTAAATGTGAATGGAAGCAAAGGTCTTCTAACTGAACTTTTAAATTGAAAGGAAGCTTTATAAAACACATAGGATGGGAAAATGAGGCTTATGAGCTGTATCTTGGGCCTCCCAGGGTAATCAAAGTTTCCTTTACTAGAAAGTTCACTTCTTTATGTTTATGTGTTTCTATCTTCAGAAAAACACACACACAAAACAAAACAACACAATTTATGTGAACCACCATCACTGCATAATTAGTAAGTGCCAACTATGTAAATCAAGGTTTGCTTTTCTGTCCATTGCAGACTTAAGACAATTTTAATTCCAAGAAATAGAAAACTCAATTCAAACTTATTTAAACAACAGAGGGAATGCATTGACTCATATAATTAAATTTCCTAGATACAGTTTACTTAAGGCTCTGGCATGGTTTGTTTAAAATTCTCTAAGCTTGTGATCCCCCATATCAACTTCCTCTTCAAATAGGCTTCCTCCACTTTAGCAACTGGCTCCAGCAATCACAGGTCTCCAACGAACAGAGCCTCTTGTGCAGAGTGAGCTTTTCATTGCATGAACCATGACTGGACTTAATCCCTTCAGCCAGGGAGATACCATGTTCTAATTATTTCAGGTTTGGTTTTCCTGGTTCCATCACTATGGTAAAAGGAATGGGATTTTATTCACTGGTTTATCACCCAAACAGCGTAATTCTTGACACGCAGAAATGGTGGGGTGAATATGTAGTGAGAACTACAAGAAACCATATGAACTATCAGGGAAATACTAACCTAACTCACTTTTTTTAAAATTACTGCTTTTTACTTATATGAGGTAGTTGTTAAAAATATAATTGACTAGCATACACTGAATCCAGCTGTTTATATTATCAATTTTTCTCCTGTGGTGAACCTTTTCCATCAGCATACAAAAAATGGTACTCTTTATCCCATATTAAAAAAAATATATATAAAATTATAACAACAACAAAACACTCTTGACTGTACTTTCCCCTTCAACTATGGCCTTACTTCTATCTTTCATTTTATAAAAAACATCTCAAAACAATTATCCATGTATACAAGTCTCAATTCTCTTCTTCCATGGCTTTACAAACCCACTCCAACACAACTATTGCCCCACACTCTAAGATAATAACGACCTGTATGTTTCTGAGCTCAATGGCCAGTTTGTGTTCCACATTCCACTTGACCCGTGTGAACATTTGATCTGGTTGAACTCTTCTTTCATGAGATTTTTCTTTATTTGTCTTTCAGGGCATTATAATCTGTGTTTCTTTTATTTATTTTTTCTGAAAATTCATTGTCAATTTCTTCTCATTTTCCCTTATCCTTATGTCTAAGAATTGTTAGTACAAAATACCTTAGGGTTTTTTTGTTGTTGTTGCTTTTTTGTCGACATTAGTTTCTTGATAACCAAATAAAATTTCATGGCTCTAAAGACCATCTACATGAAGAAAATGTCTAAATAGTTATATCATTAATTTTGTATTCTCACATTAACTATAGATTTTCATATATAATTATCTATGAGATATGTCCACTTGACCAAGTGGAATCTCAAACTTAATATCCTTTCCTCCAAGTTCACCTCTGATACCTCATTCAGAAACTTGTTGGATATTCCCTGTCAAAATAACGTTGCTAATTATTCATGATAATATTTATTGGAAACATTATCGATTCCTTTATGTGTAACAAGGCCAGATATAGAACTTGCAAATTCCATTTTTGATTCATAAATAATTTGCTGAACTTTTTTTGTGTCCACTGATTGAGTGGAAAAATATTTTTCACTAAATTTTGATTAATGTTCTTCTTTACCCCAGAGCCTGCACACACCTCCTAGTATCTAACAAGAGTGGAATTAGGGCTAAAAAATGATTAATGAGGAATTTGAGAGGTTAATAAAAATGTGCTCTAGAAATCAGTTCCATAAAAAAAGTTGTAAATTGTTTATAGTTTAGTTTTTCAAAATTGTATTCATGAAATCATTAAAACAAACTGCTTCGGCAGTTCCTATCATTAATTGAAAATGTCAGGGAACTATGTTTTAATGCTTGGTTCCATTCCCCAAATCATGCAATCAGCGTGTTTGGTCCCTAGTTCACTTCTGTAATTGTTTCTGTTAAAAGCCCACGG
This sequence comes from Plecotus auritus, assembly GCF_963455305.1. Classification (NCBI taxonomy): domain Eukaryota; kingdom Metazoa; phylum Chordata; class Mammalia; order Chiroptera; family Vespertilionidae; genus Plecotus; species Plecotus auritus. The sequence continues at coordinate 53,264,474 of NC_137777.1, read as the reverse complement.
TGTGCACTTCAGACAGTTAAAGGACAGAGATGGATGGCACTAAGCAGCCGTTCACAGTAATTGGACAGTGTCACTTGCAGCATGTCATCTGCACTGTTGCAGAAATTGGGGCTCCGGGTGCACAACCTACTCCTCACCCCTTGTAGGAAAATTACCTGGATCCTCAGAATGTATTGTGTTCTCTACGCTATCGTGTGATTTTCATTTCCCATGAAAGCATGATGAATGCGTTGTATATAAATTCCAGGTTCTTCTAGTAAATGCAGGCACAGCCATTAATTAAAGTGACCACACCAGTCTATAAAGTATAGCTGCAACCAAACTGGCAGATGTTACGTGATTTATTTCTCTCTGTTCCAGAATTCAACAGGAAATATAATTAAACTTGTCTTCACCACATCTGTGCAATTGTGTACCTTCTTTATAACTGAAGAACACACACACACACACACTTTTTTGTTGTGATTGATGCTATTTATCCTGAAAATATCAGCCGCCTTTTTAATCTTTGAAAATCAGATACTGTTTAACACTAAGGAAGAAAATAGTGCATTTCAGCTCTCTGACACTCATTCCACCCTTAAATGCCCTACAGTAATTCTAATACAAATGAACTGTATTAAACGTTGGCCAAGGAATTATGACACCATATCATTGTATAGGAATTATTTTTACTTTTTTCCATGCAAAGTGATGTCCTTTTAATGGTGTAGTGGGGAGTGAGGCAGAATGAGCTGATGGTGCTGGAAGTCCTAAGCCAACTGCCGTGTTGTATTATTCTCCCCAACAGACAGAATGTGAGTCTGGGATAATTTCTGGATGGCGTCCAAATTTAAAATGAATACTTAATCCTAATTATCTTGGGTAAGCGCTCTATATCCCACAGGGGAGAACTCCTAAGTACCTTTCCTTAATGGAACAAATTGTTTATGCATAACTTACCTAACAACTAAAATATAAAATCAGTATTTATTGTAACACTTCTTGGATCGTCTCACAGTAGCTGAGGCACTAGGTCCAATTCTATAAACTCTTGTACTAGAGTCGATTTACTGTCAGGAATGGTCAATCCCCTCAAATTGTCAATCCTAGATAACAGGTGGATCAATAATTAATGGCACAAAATCTATCTGACTGACAGTTTTATAGAGTTTTTGTGATTATGTTAAATAAATAATCATCAGCTTCTATTTTTATTTGTATCTATTAATTTAGAATGATAGATGTCTCTCCTAACTCTATGGTTTTATTTTTATAATACAGTTTTACTTATTCATTTTCTATAAGTTTTAAGAATCTGGCAACTCCACATTTTGATGACTTGGGCAGTTGGTAGTTATTATCCCCATGTCTTATTCAGTGTGGGCTGTTATACAGACACTGGCTTGCACTGTAGTCTTGGTCAGAATCTCTGATATCTCATCTAAACGAGAAATTCTATAAACCCTTCTAATACCTCATAAAGGATATTGGCACAGTGATTAATAATCTCCTTAATAAACTTTATGAAGGGCTGAAATTCTGTATTGAAACAACTCACTCAGTACATACCTGTCACAGACCCGCTATAAACTAGGGCATGTTCTAGGCTAGGGTGACATCAGTGAACTTAATGGCACAAAGCATTACCCTCTTGCAGTTTAAATTCTGCTGGGATTGTATAGCTAATCAAATGAGTAAGGAAAATATGCAGCAAGTTAGACGATGACAATTGCTGTAGAGAACACAAGTGAGAAAGGGGTGATGGATGTTGCAGCAAGGAGAAATATAATTTGAGCTGCCTTAGTCAGGGCAGGCCTCACTGGGAGACTGACATGGAAGCCAAGGCCAGAAAAAGATGAAGGAGCTGCTTGGTGTTGAACTGGAGTGAGGAAATTCCAGGGAGAGAGAGCAGCAAGTACAGTACTAAGTGGAGAGGGTAAGACACGTATTTAAGTTAGCAGTGGAGAGTGAGTTAGAATAAGGAGTCGATTGGCAAGCGGCTTTTCGGCCATTGTGTGACTTTGGTTTGACCTTCAAATTCTTGGAAGAATTTGATAAAAGAATGATATACTCTCGTTCACATTTTATAAGTAGATGCAAGTAGCCTCTGTGTTGGAACATATTTAAGGAAGAAAGGTTGGGATTATAGAGACAGTTACCAGGCCGCTGGAATAATCCTCTGTTACAGAGGACAGTGACTTACATCACTGCAGGTTTAAAAGAAATTAAAGTTTCCCTGGCTAGTGTTGCAAAGTGATTAGAATGTCAGCCTGTGGACCAAAGGGTGCTGGATTCAATTCCCAGTCAAGGGCATATACCTGGGTCACAGGTTCAATCCCTGACCCTGGTTGGGGCAGGTGCAGGAGCGAACCAATCAAGTATCTCTCTCACATCAATGTTTTTCTCTCTTGCCTCCCACTCACTCCCTCCCTTCCACTCTCTCTAAAAATCAATGGAAAATATATCCTTGGGTGAGGATTAATAAAAATAAATAAATAAATAAGGAATTAAAGTTTTATTTATTTTTTATTTTAATTTTAAAAATATTTTCAGGTTTTTTTTTCAGATATAATTGACACATAACATTGTGTACGATTAATGTATAGAACACAGTAATTTTGGGTGTATCTATATAGCAAAATAATTATCATAATTTAAATTCACATATCCCTCACCTCACATAGTTACATTTTTTTATGTGTGAGAACTTTTAAAATATACCTTCTTAGGAACTTCACATCTATATTGCAATTATTAACTATGGTCACCATGCTGTACATTCCATTCCCAAGACTTACTTATCTTCTACCTGGAAGTTTGTACCCATAGGTGACCTTCACCCATTTCCCCCACGCTCTGCCCTAGCAACCACGAATCTCTCCTCTGTTTCTGTGAGTTCATTGTTTTCAGATGCCACACACAGATGAGATCATGCAGTCCCGGTCTCTCTCTGTTTTCCTTATTTTACTCAGCACAATGCCCTCCCCGCGGATAAGGCTGTATTTTCAGTGCAGAGCCAACAGCATTGCTCTCAGAGTGGATGATGGTGTATTAGGAATCCAGTGGGACTGCAATAGCTAGGGCTGAGTAATTGAAATAATGGCGTTGTCCTCACAGACTGCAGGAGGAACGGATCAGGACTGGGGGCAGTAGGAATATTGCTCGGACGAGGATGAGTTACAAGTTACAGTTAGAAATTCAAATGAAGGTGTCAGGAGGCAGTTAGCTATGTATAAGACTGTAATTTATGGAATCAAATATTTATGGATGTCTTTTCAACATAACGATCTAGGACTGAGAACCAGCAAAGGAGACTGAGAAGTAGTCAGGATCATTGGGTAAAAACAAAACAAAAACAACTACCCTCCTACCCCCATCATGAGATTCCATTGGCCAGGAAGCTGCATGAAGACAGTATTTCAAGGAGAGATTTTTTTTTTTAATATATTTTATTGATTTTTTTACAGAGAGGAAGGAAGAGGGATAGAGAGTTAGAAACATCGATGAGAGAGAAACATCCATCAGCTGCCTCTTGCACACCCCCCACTGGGGATGTGCCCACAACCAAGGTACATGCCCTTAACCGGAATCGAACCTGGGACCCTTGAGTCCGCAGGCTGACACTCTATCCACTGAGCCAAACCGGTTTTGGCCAAGGAGAGATTTTTGATCAACCATATGCTGCTGAAGACCCCAGAATATAAAGGATGGGAATGGGCAATTTGATTAACCAAAGAGATCAGCGCTGGCTTGAGAAGACCTTTCCAGTGGAGAGCAGATGGTCCAGCCCCATTCTCGGATCTCCAGGTGGCATGCTTGGGGAGGAAGTGAGCGCAGAGACCTCTTTCAGGATTGTTGCAATAGGGCAAGAAGATATACAGCACAACAGCACACAGCACAGGAGAGTCAAGAGAATATCCTATATAATAAAGAGCTAATGCAAATGGTCATCACGCCCTCATGCCCTTGTGCCCTCGTGCCCTTGTGCCGGGGCCAGGGGACCTTAGGCCCAGCTGGAGGACCTGAGGCCCGGCCAGGGGACCTGAGGCCTCAACCCTGCCCTGGAGCCGGGGCTGGGGGACCTGTGGCAGCACCCCCTGCTTGCATCTGGACCAGGGGACCTGAGGCCATGCTCCCCGCCCCAGCGCCAGGCCAGGGGACCTGAGGCTGCACTGGGGGACCTGAGGCCACATCCCCCACCCAGCAGGGCTTGACAGGGACCTGAGGCTGCACCCTCTGCCCAGCAGAGCTTGACGGGCATGGGGCCAGCCAGGTCTGGGTCTAGCATGATTTCGAGGTGCGTGCAGGTGGGCGGGGACTTGACTCTGGGTCCCACAGCATGCCCCAGACTCTGACAGGAGGGATATTTTCATATACATTTTACTAATTTTCTTTAATCTCTGTCACTTCTATTATAGAGAAAGGGCAAATAGCAATATTAAAATATTTACTCTAATTAATTCCCTTTTAATGTGCACAAATTTTGCGCACTGGGCCACTAGTTCCTTTATAATAGACATAAACATATCACCTTTGTTTGCTGTATGGAAGGGTCCAGAAATAGGACAACTAATGATGGAAGTGAAAAAGTACAGTTATTGTAGTGATGTCATTGCAGTGCAAGGAGGGATCTAGTGTACAATTAGAAAGTCTTTCTTTTCATGAAATATAATTGTTTCACACATAGTGAAAGAGAATGTGTGAATGTATATGTACTGACATAGACATCCTGAAGATGTGTTGCTTAAAGTCTGTGGAAATTATTTTGACTTCTCTGTTTTCTCAGTGAACTAGAAAACATAGCCATCAGCTCTGATGGTGGGTGGGTGCTGTGATTAAAGAGGAAGGAGAGCTCTGGCCCAGTGGCTCCCAGTGTCATCTGGTGCACGGAAGGGCCATGGGTTCAATCCCTGGTCAGGACACATGCCTAGGTTGCTGATTCAAACCTTAGTTCACCTGTCTTTGTGCCACCCACAAAAACACTGTAATTGCCCATGAAAGATGCCCAGTAAGTTCTGTTGAGTGAATGAGTGAGAAGCAATGTTCATAGCTTATTTTACAATTTAATTTCAGTACTTTCTTAGGAAGTATTTATTCTCCCATTCACAGTGTGTCATTTTAATATCTCAGGATCTGCTCCTACTAATATGAAACAAGCCTTTCACCAAGAAAATTGTTTGAATACATCAAATAATTTTTGAACCAGTTCATTGCAAGCTATTAGATACCAGAAAATTGAGTTTTACTTCAGTCATATTTATTGTGTTATTTTGAGTTAGATAAAAGTCAGTGGACTCTAGTAGAAAAATCAAATGATAAGAACTTTCAGATCTGGAATTCTATTGTAGATATGGCCTTTTGTTTTCTGTCTCACATAATAAACAGCATTATCTCAATGCTCAGATAAAATTGTTAATGTGGTGAAGGCAATTGCCTTGGGTATACATTGCTTTAAAGTGTTCTCACAAATGAAAAAAATCAAATATATAGTAATGAAAAATAATTGATGGAGATGTAATTTGCTTCTAGAAATACCGAGTCCATTTCATGTAGAAAAAAAAAAAAAAGAACTATTACACCATAACTATATTAAGCAATTTGAAAAAAATACTGGAGAGCTGCTTTTGAACATTCATGGTCTTTTCAAAAAATTAGTCTTAACTATAGTTGGCATGTAATATTATATTAATTCCAAGTGCACAACCTAGTGATCCTTTACATGCCTTACAAAGTGACCACCACAATGTCTGGTAACCATCTGTCACTATAGACAGCTATTACAATATTATTGACTATTTCCTGGGCTTTCTGTCCCCATGACTTAGTTTATAGCTGAAACTTTGTCCTTTATTAATGGGTTTGTTTTATTACAATTTTTAATATATTTTTTATTGATTTTGGAGAGAGGAAGGGAGAGGGAGAAAGAAATGGAAATACTGATGAGAGAGAAACATTGACCAGCTGCCTCCTGCATATCCTCTCCTGGGATCAGCCCAAAACCTGGGCACTTGCCGTGACCAGGAATGGAGCAGGCGATCTCCTAGTGCACAGGACACACTCAACCCATTGAGCCACACCAGCTGGGCACTCATTTTAGAATTCATCAGAAGTTACATTTTGGAGTAAAAATCATGACAGGAAATTTTAGTAACATTCTCAGGCATCAATATTCCGCCCTAAAGCTGCTGTGGGTCAAAGGGAAATGCTACCTTTCCTATTTTGTGAGCGTGCTATGTAGAGGGACTCATGAATGTGAACAAGCTTCCCATTGTGATAGGAGGGAGATTAGATTTGTCAACAATAAACACAGCCTGCTATTCAATACTGTAGTTGAATATGATTGTATCATTATTTTGAAATATGTTTCTGTCTTTGTGTATATTTCTTTTGTTTTCATTACCAAAGACTCGGTGTTGCTCGAATGGCCTTGAAGCATGGCCCTTTATATCTGTGCGAACAGGCCTTTGGAGACTCCAAGTGCATCAAGCTGCACGGAGAAGGAAACAACCTCCTACTCGCAGGCACAGCTCTATTTCCAAGGGCGATCAGATAAAACAAGTGTGACCTTCCATCTTTACTTTTAAAAATGAGCCATGATTGAAACATTTATATCTAACACATTCCTTAGGAGAGGCCTTGCTGATAACAGGGTTTTAAAAGATTGATGCTCAGAATAAAAACAACTTTGACCTTCAACTCCTAACTTCACAATGCCTTTGAAAAGGAGTCTTTGAAATTTCAATAAGAACCTTAAAAACTCTATCTAACATATAACATATGTTGACTGGGTATGTTGTTTTATTACAATAACAAAATTGGATAGGAATTAGGTGTGTTTAATGTCTTCAGTTACTGTTTAGTTAAATAAAAAGTGGCTCAGGCAGGGGCAGGCAGCCAGGCTGTGAGGATGCAACGAAGCATCCCTTCAGCGCTGAGCTGGGAGAGATGCAGCCTGCTGGGGAATGATGCAGGGCAAAGCCCCACAGAGGGAGGCGGCCTCAGAGAGGTCCGACTCCTGTGGGAGAAAGGTTTTGGGCGCATTCCAGATCTTTAACAGCCAAAGATAAACCGGAATGTAAAATGAAGTAAAATTTAATGTGTACCTGGACTGGAAGAAACTGTGATCATGGTTTCTTTAATACAGCCCAACTTTTAAATAGCCTTCTGTTATGCATGAAAAAATACAATTGTTTATGTGAAATAATCATCTTCATTATCAAACACATTTTGTTAGACATAGAAAAGTATAACTTTGCACAATGGCTAGTGTTTCCCAAGCTTGTCTTTCAAGAATCAGAGAGCCACTTAATTATAATACATAGCAACTATGACCAACCATGTCTTGAAGGTCAAGATATATGCTCAGTGTGAAAGGTGGTACAGGTTATTAATTCCTAATTTGAGCTGTCAAGCAAGGCCAAGGTCCATCTTTTACTGCTGTCCTGATAGCTCACTTGACTACACCCGTTGGAAACAGGTCAATTTAGGTGACTGCCAAGATGGTAACCCCATGTAAGGACTTGCCAAATGTGAAGCCTTGATTAAATGAATGGCTAGAGGGTTCCCTGGGAATCGATAGTTATGTTTTTTCATCAGATGAAACAGCCACCTTGGTAATGGCTGACTGAATCTGATGGTTAATCAACTCAAGGTAGAGAATCTATGGGCTTGGCATGGTCTGTAAGCACTGCTTGGCAAGAAAGCTTTGCAAAACAGATCCGAGCTCTAACTGTGCCAATGTGGTTCTCTCTAAAATTTGAGTTGGAGATATGAGAGAGTCGTACAGCTAATAGTGGAGATGGCACTGGGCAGAAACAAAGGCGTTGATTCTGAGAAAGCGGCTACAGTCCAGCTGTGACCAAGCTAGCACATGCTGATGACGGGTTGAGAGTACAATGTAGGCTGTGGGTCTTATTAAGAAATTGGTTAGTCTTTTAGCTGCAGTGCTATATTCCTGTCTTTACAAGTTTCTTAAAATCCCCGCTGCCAGTAAAGCCAGGACAGAAGGTTGTGAGAGTGTTCCTTTTTCATAGCACTTACTCTCACCTTCCTTGACTCCCATTACTGTTTTCAGAACTCACTTTAATATTGAAGAACTTGCAAGTTTATTCACTAACATTTTGTAATCTTGCATACCGTAATTCTTCGGGCCAGAAAGATTAGTCATACAAAGAAAATATACAACCTCAAAGATATAAACACAGAGTCTGTGACTCCAAATCCGATTGCCATATATGTCCCCCATATGCCACATGCATTTCATTAAACAATAGACACTGCAATGTCTATTTAAATTTATGCACTTACATCTTACCAAAGAAAGGTTTTAATGAGTAAACTGCTCCTGTTTTCCTTCCCTTGTGAATTTCACTTTCTTCCCAGTCTTAGGGAAAACAAAGACTAAACTGCACTGAAGGTGACTGGATGATTCAAAGAAATGTTCTATGTTTAGGGCCTAAAGGGGCTCATATTAGCTAATTTTGAGATATCTGAGGACGCAGAAAGAACTGGAGTATCCCCTGAGCACTAACCATGGAGTGCAATCAAAATTATCAACTTTTGAATTCTAACACACATACATACCCACATGATTAGATTGAAGTAAATTCCGTAATAGTTTAGGGAACAAAATTTGTCATAGTTGTAGAAAAGTCTTATAGCTTGTATTAATAACAAATTTTTTTCATTTGTCTGTCATCTGTTCTGGACTAAATATTTGTGTCCCCCAAATTTATATATTGAAATTATAATCTCCCATGAGCTGGTATTGGGAGGAATTTAGGTCATGAGGGTGGAGCCCCCATGAATGGGATTAGTGTTCTCATAAGAGACAGAGGAGCCCTCCCCTCAACTCCCCTCTACCCCCCACCAAATGCGGGTACGGGCCTCTGCAAGCCAGGAAGAGAGCGAGAGAGCTCTCACACACACCAGATCTGCCAGCAGCTGACCTTTGGCTCCCAAACCTCCCAAACGGAGAGAAATAAATGTTTGCTTTTAAGCCACCCTGTCTATGACAATTTGTTATAGATACCCGAGCGGACACCATCTGAGCTGTTCAGCACACAGTCCTGGCTCTTGGATTATAAGGATCAGGAAAGAAGCCATATAGAAGCTCTGGCTTCCCCAAGGAAATGTGTAGGACTTCCGCTTCCCACTTAGGTCAAAAAATTTCCATCTGCCCCTCCAAGACATCCAAATATTGTGCCTGATATACAAATGCAAATCCACACAGGCCCCTTTATCAGGCCATTCTTTCTCGTTACCCACATTCTTTCTTGTGGGTAGCTGTCCAAAAGACCCTCCTGCATATACATTCTGTTAAAAAATGCAGAATAGCACTCAAGCAGAACTTTCCAGAACTGATCAAATGCCCTCAAATAATTTGTGTGTTTTATGGCACCATGGTCCTGCTGAGGATGGGGTGGCACATGCACATCTTGATGATGCTGCAGGCTCCACAGGGTGCGCTCCTGTGGGAGAGGTATCTCTGGGCTCTGCAGCTGTCTTGTGCTGCAGCTTCCATGACCCCAGTAAATGAAAAATGACCCTGCTTTATTGTAGTGAGCTTTGATTGCTAATGTGATCATCTAGGATTGTGGAATAATTTTATTTTTACATGTACATCCCTATTTTTTAAAATCTGCAATGTTGAAATTCTGAGATTCATACTGAATTGAAATCTCCCCAGAGGGTCATTGTGTGGGTGAAAGAAAATTGATCCATGTAACATTCTGATTCCTGGGTGTGAATCTGTGTTACCAGCCTATATAATCCATTGAAATGTAATGGTTTACATTTTAAATTCCTAAAAGTTCTTCGGTGAGTTTTAGGGGAAATAGACAAGTGATAGTTGAACTTATTTTACAAATTTCAGCTAAATAGTTTCCTCGTTGGTTTTGAGGGCATTCTGATCCGCTTTGCTAGATATGCGTGGCAGAATTAACACCTCTCACTTGCTTTTGCATGAAGGCAAAAGATGACTTTTTATTGAAGGATAATTTAATGGAGCCAAAGAATGTCTCTCTATGAAAGAAAACTATGTTTCAAAGTTTCCTGCATGTTACTGGATGTTGTCAGGTTGTTTTGCTGCTCGGCATAAATGAGATTTCTGGAGTAGCTATCAGGGAAGAAATAGCAGTGTTAGCGAATTTTAAATCCACCAAGGAAAGGAACCGGATTTCACCCTCTGTTGTGTCATAAAATTCTTCCACAATGTGATAGGAAATGCAAATCTGACCCAGTTCAGTTCACTAAATGCACCTATTTAAAATGACTGTCTCTAATAGGAAATCGGTTTACAGGATACAGGAGAAAACAATAGAATAAGAAAATGTAAAACAAAAAGTACACTGAACAGGCAAACTGTAATAAAAACAACTTCACCCATGTTTCCTCCTGACTAATCTGTGACTTGGGGTGACTGGTGACATTTTGGATCATGTTGGATTTGAAGCAATGGCTGGGTGAGTGCCTCCAGGAGACAGGGCCGCTGGCTTTCAGGAAGTCTCCAATGTGGGTGCCACATTGTGGAAGTAAACACCCTCCAGGGCCTGGCTCATTCTCTAAGGCACAGACCATCCCTTACCAACAGATTGAGGGTGGGGCTTTCTCTTAGACACTCATCATGTTAACTTAGGACAGTGGTTGGCAAACTCATTAGTCAACAGAGCCAAATATCAACAGTACAACGATTGATATTTCTTTTGAGAGCCGAAAACCGACTTCTGCGCATGGGCCACGAAGTTTCAATCGCACTGTATGTGCGCGCCCGCACGTGGTATTTTGTGGAAGAGCCACACTCAAGGGGCCAAAAAGCCGCATGAGGCTCGCGAGCCACAGTTTGCCAACCACTGACTTAGGATCCCAGGGACTAATATAGAAAACTTAAGGAGCTTCATATGTATCTGTATTGCAGTCAGTCCTGAGATTTTTGTAATTAAGTTATTGAAGGTTCAATACATTAAAGATAAGTTTGTGCCCAACTGAGACATGTGGAACCCACACCCCATATAGTCTCAGAAACATATTTTCAGAGTTCTGTGAGGTTTTATTTTTAATTAAAAGAAATCCACATCTTGTTTGATTTGGGGGAAGCCTGGTCTTTATTAACCCCTAGAGGCCTGGTGCATGAAATTTATGCATGGGGGAGGGGTCCCTCAGCCTGGCCTGCACCCTCTCACAATCCGGGACCCCTCAGGGGATGTCCAACTGCCAGTTTAGTTCCAATCCCACAAACTGGCAATTGGACATCACTCTCGCAATCTGGGACTGCTGGCTCCTAACCGCCTCTCCCTGCCTGCCTGATCACCCTTAACCCCTCTGCCTGTCTGCCTGATCACCCTTAACCGCCTCTCCCTGCCTGCCTGATCACCCTTAACCCCTTTGCCTGTCTGCCTGATCACCCTTAACCACCTCTCCCTGCCTGCCTGATCACCCTTAACCGCCTCTGCCTGCCTGCCTGATCACCCTTAACCGCCTCTCCCTGCCTGCCTGATCACCCTTAACCCCTTTGCCTGTCTGCCTGATCACCCTTAACCCCACTGCCTGATCTCCCCTAACTGCTTGCCTGCCTGCCTGATTGCCCCTAACCACTTCTGCCTTGGCTCCTGCCACCATGGCTTTGTCCGGAAGGACATCTGGAATAACTCCCAGAAGTTCGTTTGGTTGTCCAGTCTAATTAGCATACTACACTTTTATTATTATAGATTGTTTTACCGTATGATTCAAGAATAAACTGCATGATATTACCAATGGATTGAACCTGTTTCCCCCTTTAATTTAATATCTACTGAGATGCAGTTTTCCCTTTCAGAGGACTCCAACTCTCTCTCCCCACCTCCTGGTTAATTGGTAATTAATGACTACCTCTCTCTCGCGTGTAAGGTAATGAAGGTGTTCTTTAAGAAGCATCTGTTAGGTGTGAAGAGGTGCTGCCTGAACACTCCAGTGAGCAAACCATAAGGCCCTCCTTATTTTCAAAGTCAGGGACTATGATCGCCCCCTCACCCCACTGGAAATGTGCTCAAAATGGCATTTTCAAAATTATGTAACATATACCTTATTGATAAAACATAACCAGGTTTCCCAGGATGATTCAGCGAAAACCTAATTTCCAGGATGCTAAGAGCACTTTATAAATATTTATGTGGTTGGTAACCCCATCTCCACAGGGAGCTGATTATTAGTTCATTCTGGAGGACTGATGGGTCTACTCCGCCCGTCCATTCCTCTGTCTTGTTCTGGTTTAACTGTTTCCTCCCAAAGCCGCCGGCCGCTCCTGTGACCCCACCTTCGGAGATGACCCCAGTGTCTCCGTCTAGGAAAGCAGGGCCTTGGGAGTTTGCTCACAATCTCTGTGTGAAACAGACTCATTTATCTTTCAGCCTTTGGTTGTGGGGTTTATTGACCGTGATTTACAGTTTCCATTGAATTTATTTACATCTGCCTACTGTCTCTGATATCACTTTGTTATTATCATTTTGTTAACCTCCCTTTCCCCAACTTCCTGGCAATTGCTTTTCCTCTAGCTCATTTTCTCTTATTTTCTTCGCTGTACAGAGTCCATGTTTTTCTATGTATCAACTAATGTCAGGGGCAGGGATGACTGAATTTTTTAGCATCATCACCAGGAATACCGTATTCCATCCTTTCTATGTCAGGAAAAACATAGGGAATCTTTATTTTATGCTTATTACCATTTCTTTATGCTAATGCTTCTTCACGGAATGGTTAGGAGTGAAACATAGATGTCTGAGATGGAAGTAGCCCTAAGGTGGAGGTGACTTTTCTGCTTTAGAGGCAGAAGATATATCACCACCAAATGTTTGCTTCAAATTCTTTCCACATACTTCGTCACCGGGAACTTCCGAGCTGGACTGAGGACTGCAGGAGCCAACTCTGTCTCCCCTGTCACCCCAACAGAGGTCCTCACAGAACCCTAACGCAGGTGTTTTCCTGTGCTTCATTCCTGTCAATACTATGCAGGCAAACAGCAACATATCTGCAATCTCAAATCTTTTTTATTGAGAAGTAAAGAATAATTTGAGATTAAATAGTAAAAAAGGTCCAAATTATTACTCTTTAAAAAATTTATGTAAAACCTATAGGTCTAGGGAATAACAGTATCCACATAAAATGAACCAGTTTACTGTTTAACTTTTTGTATTAATTTGTTTTATACTGTATTTCACAAAGGAACTATTCAAATGATCCATAGATTATAAACCCAAAATTCAATAAAAAATTGTTCGATAAAAGCTCTTACTTAAATGTTCAGTGGAGCGGACGTATAGGCTTGGGTTGTGGGGTCGTGCAATTTGCTGCACTAGAAGCTAGTGACTCCCACAGCCTGCATGTGGAGCTACATAATCTGATGATGATTCCAGCTCATTCCTGTGTCCCACTGCTAAAAAGACCAAAGGAAAAGGAGGAGGTTGAAGACTTGAGGAGTCTAAAATTAGAGGAAAAGCTATGTAGCTGTTTAGGTCCTGTTGGAAAATAATCAGAACATCCAAATATTTCACTAGAGAGCCATTGGAGAGGGACTATTTAATGGCCAAGAGAGAATTAAGGGAAGCACTGAGGCTTGGTGAAGCCTCATTAACAGACTAGACAAAGCCACTGGGAACGGATGTAGATTATTAAATATTTCCACTGTGTCAAGCTCTCAGAAATCATTCCGTGCACAGGAAGGACACATGTCTGTTGGGTGGCATCATGAATGCACTCTATGTAACTCTGATCCCCGGGGTTCCCGACCCATCCAGCAGCATTTGTCAAAGTTGGTCTCACATTCTCCCTCTCACAATTTTCACTTAGCATACAAGCCCCCCTCCCCCCTCCCTCTGCTCCCTCTCCCATATTTTCCCTCCACAATACTGACAACTCCTTCTTAGTCTCCTTTAGGGATTCCAAACTCTAGAGGTTTGAAAGCGCTATGACTTAACCCAGAATCCTATTTCTTTGGGTGTTTAGCATATTAAGGTTACCATATCGGAAACTTATCTCCTGATATTCACCAACACCAAAACTGCCCCTCTCTTAGTGTCTGGTTTCAATAAATAGAAATTACAGCTCCCTCTCACTGCAGTACCGCAAGTCACCCTCAGTCTTGGTGTCTGACACGCCACCGCAGCCTCGCAGTTCTGTCCTCATATTAAATGGCACATGGATCAAATTCTTTAGCCTCAGTAATCCAACACTAAGTACATATTTTTCTTTGGGTTGTCATTATGCTAGCATTTCAGTCCATATTACAAAACGATGCACACTGCTGTAATAAACACCCTAAAACACAGTTACTTAATATCACGTCATTTCTTGCACAGATAAAGTTTGGTCGAGGTTGCAGGTTCTCCTGCATCGTGAAAACCATACCATGCATAAACAGCAGCCCCCAAGTTCATTGTAAAGGGAAAGAGTGAAATGGACAAGCAGCTCAGCTCTTCGGTGGCTCATAGCCATTGGCTGGAAGTAATCACATGGTCCCCATAGACCTGCCGGACTTGGGAAGCTCAGCCAGAAGGCTGACCCAGGAGGATCAGCAATCCCGCCGCACTTTCTTGTGGCCTTTTACCCAGTTTCTCCCCAGTGCAATGCTGTTCATTTCTTGAGACGTTAAATTTATGTAATATTGAAGAATCAACTTGGATTAATTTGTATCCACTGGGACAAGTATATAGCTGATTAAATTGGTCCCTTTTGTTTTCAAAATGTTTTACTTGTATGAGCATACAATATTTTTGAAGCCTACAAATTGATAGCTAAAATATTTCATCAAAATTTAAATTATTGCAAACACGTAGTACCTGATATACTTTTAATATTGACTTTTTCAATAATACTGCACTACATATACCGTAATGGGTTCATAACACTATAACTTATTAAAAATTATATCTTAATTAATATTCAAAAGTCTTATTTCTCTTTAAACTTTATTTTTATTATACTTCTACATATAAAGTCATACTAACTTAATATATTTTATGATGGTAAATTATTAATTTCGCTACAGGTTATATTTCTTTGTAATAAAATATGTAAAGACATGGAAACTTATTAATTTTTAAAATTTTTAACACTTGTTATATAGCTTTAGTTTTTAAGGAATTTCTTCTGGACTGGGTTTTATTAATACTACTATCCTTTATAATAAAGATGTGATATGCAAATGGTCATTACACCATGAAGCGTTAAGGACTGAGCACATAACGACCGGATCAGATCACGGATCAGCAGGAGGGTGGGGCAGCGAGCTACAAGGGAGGAGCGGGGGTTGGGGGAGCTACAGGAGGCGGGGCAGCTGGCAGAGAACTACTGGAGGGTATCAGGGAGCTGCTGGTGAGCTACTGGCACACGGATTCATGTGCAGGGCTACTAGTTAGTAAATATTTGAACCAAATATCATAAAATACAACAAATATTGATAAGTATTAAATATAAATTTTATATAAATGCATCTCTGAAGGAGATGATTAGTTGGAGCACATTCTATTGCTAGAATAAATATTAAATATAACCACTTTTTGCTATTGTTAAATATTGTTACTTGGACCTTTGATGTATGTGCATCAGTCAATGGAAGTGGAGAATTTCCCTGACAGTGGTGGCACTCAAAGTTTTGATCACATTACAATTCATGCCCAAAAAATCACAGAGGAGTATTAATCAAAATTTATTATTTTTTAAATGATTAGCTGACAACAAGAATAAGCCTTTTTATTTTTGAAGGAAAAGATCTAAAACCATCCTGATTTAATAAAATATATTACTTATTCAGGGTTTTTCATTGTTGTTTATCTGAAAAACATAACAAAAATATTTCACCAGCACTTTTAAATGATAATGTATTATACTTATTTAACTCTATATAATTGGAAAGTGCTGGAAAAATGAAAAAGAAAACATTTTAAATTTCAATATACACATTAAGTAAAATATGGTTTGTGTTTATAATTTTATTTTATCTCATACTTTTAATAATTCAACAGGATCTTAGAGCTATAGATTCATGTATAACTATCTTTAAGAAGATTAATCAGTTCAAGGAAAATAAATTTCATTTATCTCTAAGTCATTTGTACACACTATGCTTCATTAAAACTATATGTTGCATAAAACCATGCTCATTGTCAAACTATCCATCAACTCAAGCATTCTAACAGAAAAATATGATGACAATTTCTTAATGCAAATAAATATCAATAAATACTTCATTACCGAAAAAAAGTAAAATGATTTACAAAACAGAATTTGTGTGGTAGAATACTCATATCAGAGAGGACAAATCATGTTGGACAAATAAATTGATCTGATTTCTGATTTAATACTTTATTAAGAACAATCTGATTTAATACTTTATTAAGAACAAGATAATACAATGCATTTTCATTATTTAATCTGTAATCACACTGTGTGATTTAACTCATTATTTATGGGGAGAGGCCTGCTATGTAAGAATGGAGGTCCTTACTATAAACATGTACGTTAGTACATCAACCACAGAAGTTTAATTTTGAGGTAACATGGATTATATAGACACTCAAAAAGTCTTTCATTTCCTCTCACAGCCAAAAATACCTTGGTCTTGGGATCACCCCCATAATTATTTCAATGACAAAAATGAAATAAAACTAGAACATTATAATTACCTTCCCTATTAAATCTCTATAAAGTGAATCAGTTTGAAAATAAGTAACATTTTTAAATTTTTGAATAGATAGCAATAAACAAAACTAGAGGAAATTTTCATTTTTCAAAAGGGTTTTAAAATACGGAAGTATTTGGAAATTCCTATTACTTGGAATATGACTTTGATGTATTAGCTGATGCAGAGACTGATATTTATGTTGCCCAGACTGTCCAGCCATTCTAAACTCTACAGCACATTGTAAAGCTCATTTTCAAATCACTTGCTGTGCGGGGAGGCTGACATAATGAATTCTATACAAAGTCATATATTTTATAACAACCAAAGTGTTTTTCAATAAGCAGGTCACCTGTCATTGCATTACTATACTAATGTTGCAGTTAAATCTCAAAAGAATTAAATCTTTGTTTCGGCTTGTGTTGTCACACAAACAAGTGTACTTTCGCAGTAAATCTGTTGCCTCTCTCCATAGCTGCTTGCCTTCCACATTTCTGTGACCTTTCCCAGGAACTATAATCATTTGGAAATGGCTGGCTTCACTGAGTCAGGAGATGTCATGAAGAAAAGGCCCAAGCTATTTAAAAACTTGATGAGCATTACAAGACTAAAAATAAAACAAAAGAAAACTTAAAAATAGTCTTAGATCCTGTTCCTCAAAGCTACATCAGAAATTGCATGCAAACTCTAAAACAAATTTTGATCTAATGTTATTACTCACATAGAATTAAATGTCTCCATCAATATAGAAGCTGCTGTGATAAGTATTTTATTGTTAAATATCATCAGCCCCCAAATTCTATTAGCAAAAGTAATAGCATTAATTTCATATTTAACTGATAGCCATCTCACTGAGAAAATGCACTCATTATTTTATTTGCTCATGGTGCTAAGAATTTATCTTCTGAATGTGCAGTTCAACCAAATTGAAAAGACATATTCAAACACATCTGTTTTAGATGGTAATTTATAATATTTTTAAAAATCTAGATGGTTTTCTCTTTATTCATTGGAATTTTTTAACATATGCTTGTTTCCATTACAGGATCATAAAATTGGAAAGTTACATTAATAAAAATCACAAATGTAGAATAGCTTATTTCTCAGAAATTAAATATGTTTTTGCAAAAACAAAGTGGCTTTCATATATATATATATATATATATATATATATATATATATATATGGAGAGAGAGGGAGAAATAATCCCTCATGTTCTAACCATCTTTTTAAATTTTAATCCCTCTAGTCAATATTCTGAGCCAAGAGTTAAGAAAACTCTGTCAATGTTATTAATATATTTACTGATTGAAAATAAGGTACCTCTGATATGTAATGTTGATCCAAACTGGGCTGAAATAGTAGTACCCTTTTTTAAAAAAAAAAATTAATGCTGTAATATTTCTTTTATTTAAATATATTTTATATTTTTTCTTTATTGATAAAGGTATTACATATCTGTTCTTATCCCCCCATTGTCCCCCACCCCCCACTCATGACCTCATTCCCCTGCTGTCTGTGTCCATAGGTTAGGCTTATATGCATGCATACAAGTCCTTTGGTTGATCTTTCCCCCTTACCCCCACCCTCCCCTACCTTCCCTCAGAGGTTTGATGGTCTGATCGACGCTTCTCTGTCTCTGGATCTGTTTTTGTTCATCAGTTTATATTGTTCATTATATTCCATAAATGAGTGAGATCATGTGATATTTATCTTTCTCTGACTGGCTTATTTCACTTAGCATAATGTTCTCCAGTTCCATCCATGTTGTTGCAAATGGTAAGAATTCCTTCTTTTTTACCACAGCGTAGTATTCCCAAGAAACTAGAAACGCCAGTCAGAAAGAATATATGCACCCCTATGTTCATAGCAGCACAATTCACCATAGCTAAGATTTGGAAATAGCCTAAGTGTCCATCAGCAGATGAGTGGATTAAAAAACTGTGGTAGATCTACACAACAGAATATTTAAATATATTTTTATTGATTTCAGAGACGAAGGTAGAGGGAGAGAGATAGAAATATCAATGATGAGAGAGAATCATGGATAGGCTGCCTTCTGCACACCCGCTACTGGAGATCAAGCCAGCAACCTGGGCATGTGCCCTGGGCATGTGTCCCAGAATGGAACCTGGGACCCTACAGTCTGCAGGCAGACATTCTACCCACTGAGCAAAACAGGCTAGGGCAGTAATAGCCTTTTAACTAACACGCAATATTTTTTATACCTCACTCCCCATAGGTGTATACATCCCCACGGCAATGAAAGTGATTCCATCTCTCTCCAAATAAAATCTAAAGACCTCCCTGTGCCCTGGCTCCAGGATGCCATGACATCATCTCCTCCCACAGCTTTGTGTGTTCCCGCCACATGCTCTCATGTTCCTCGATGGAGCTCAGTATGCTAAGCACTCCAGGACTTTTCATTTCTGTTGCTTTTATCTGAAAAGGGCATCCCTAGATAAAGCTCACCACCGAGACCTTCAATTCTTCCAGAATGTTGCTCAAATGATACCTCATCAGAGAGGTCTACTGTGAACACTCTTTTGAAACAGACTCCTTGCTCTTTCTATGTCCTTAATCATGATTTTTGTAGTTCATGGCCCTTAGCATCACCTGACATATGATGTTTTTGTTTGGTTGCTTATTTATTATCTGCCTTTCCTTTCATACCAGATTACAAACTCCATGATCTGGGAAATTTTGTTCAGTTCACTTTGCCCAGAACAGGACTTGATACATTGTAACATTCTATTAAT
This sequence comes from Plecotus auritus, assembly GCF_963455305.1. Taxonomy (NCBI): domain Eukaryota; kingdom Metazoa; phylum Chordata; class Mammalia; order Chiroptera; family Vespertilionidae; genus Plecotus; species Plecotus auritus. The sequence goes on along the minus strand of NC_137777.1, from coordinate 53,245,085 downwards.
ATATATTATCTATTATATTATTATATATTATCTATTAATATATATTATCTATTATATATTAAATGAGTGAATGGATATGGATTTTAAAAATAATAATTTTATGTGAATAAAGAAAAAAAATATGTTTCAAGACAGGATTCCAGGTAGTGTAGGTGTGATGGACAAGGGAAGGAGTCCTGGTGAGTCTGGGATGCATTTGAAGCCATATGGTCCATGTGTCTATCAGTTATTTGACTATACACTGAGTGGCCAGATTATTATGATCTCTGAACGCATAATATTCTGGCCAGTCAGTGTGTGTGTGTGTGTGTGTGTGTGTGTGTGTGTGTGTGTGTATTAGAGGCCCGGTGCATGAATTCGTGCATGGGCCAAGGGGAGGGGACATGGGCGGTTGGCCGGCCTGCCTGCTGGTCGAACTCCTGGTTGAGGGGACAATTTGCATATTAGCCTTTTATTATATAGGATATACACTGAGTGGCCAGATTATTATGCGTTCAGAGATCATAATAATCTGGCCACTCAGTGTAAATTAAGAGCCATTTAGAGTATTTCTCAAATTGGATGTTGTTCTTAGCTTTGTCACTGCTGTGAGGGACCCCATTTAATGGTTTTAGATATGACAATAACATTGTTGGACATCACTGTCTCCCACAAATCCAGATGGCACTTAACAGAACAATAGAGCTTATTATCAAGCAAGAATTTTAGGAAACTAGGCAGTTTATTTACTTATTTTCCTTAAATGTCCAAATTTTAACCCTGTATTCCTAAATAAATAGTTGCATAATTGTTGGCAGGAAAGATAAAATACATTCAATAATATCCTGTATCTATCTATATTTCTATCTCTATAAGGAGCCCAGAAAATTTTAAGAGAGAATTGTTATACTGCTGCAAACATTTCCTTTTCTATTTTTTGCACACACACACACACACACACACACACAAATAAAAAGATTTATACACCCCAAAACACACAGAAAAATGTGGCTAAAATTTCAGAATATAAATAACTACTGTACTTTTTATTTTCTCTGAATACCAAGCAAATCCTAAATTAAATAAAATGGAAGAGAAAAATTAAAGGACAGTTAATAAAACTAGAAACCAATCACAACCTCAAACTCTAAACTAATAAGCTGGCTTTTCAATGTGCTTTTGTTCAGAGCAAGTTAAGGGTCAGGGCTGAGGATGGATGCAGCTTACACTCAGCAGTCAGTGGTCGGCCTCCATAGATAATCCCTCCTGAAGGCAGAAGCCCGTACATTCTTGCTGTTCTGTGCAGGTTGTAGATGGGATGCGAGACCCCTGTACTTTCTGAGCCCCTCACTTTAACTAGGTGACAGGATATAAAGGGAAGAGATGTGGAGGAGAAATCCATGCTTTAGCTGCCATGTGACCAGTTGAAGAAAAGACCAAGATAAAGGGTTTTGACAAAAAGGTGATACAATGGACCCTCCAGGGCAGAATGTGGTGAGAAGTGATCTGAAATAACTAACATGCATGACAGCGGCCAGCCCAAGCTTCAGACCTGGTCCCTCTCTAAACAAGCCTTGGCGGGTGGGCGGGGAGGGGCTGTAGAGAACACATGCCCACCATTCAGAAACAACCAACGACCATAAAGTCACCACAGTATCACCGTGCCCTGGACAAAGCAATGGCCAAGGGAAGAAAACGTGCGCAATCATGTTTATATAAGGGATATAAGGTTAAATATGTGACATTTGGTGAGCCATTGATATGGCTGCTAATTATATCCTGGATGCTATTTTTAATATTTATTCAAACACCTAAGCTAATTTCCTATATATCCACAGGAAATTAAAACACAGGAAAGCCTTGGTCAGTGTGTCATCCTGTGTACCAGAAGGTCACAGGTTCCATCCACGGTCAGGGCACTTGTCTGGGTTGTGGGCTGGATCCTCAGTCAGAAGGCATGGGAGAGGATCAATGTGTCTCTCACACATCTCTCTCTCTCTCTCTCTCTCTCTCTCTCTCTCCTCTTTCTCTCTCTCCTTTCCTCTCTAACAATAAGTAATAATAAATAATAATAAAACACTCAAAAGCACAATTTTAAGATTAGCATTATCTCCACTTAATACTAGGAAGATCACATGGTTTTGTTTTTTTTTTTAGTCTTGATCTCCTGACCAATAGATGTGGGTAGAATGTGTTTAACTCATACATTCTCTGTAAAAATCAAATAAATGTATGTATTTGTAATGACACAGATCTATACGGACATAATAAAGCATTCAGAAACTTGGGAAATTATAATATTTTAAATATGATTCTTAGAGTTCAACACATTCTTGAAAATCATGTAGATTACTTACCTTATTTATATTATCCTATATAATAAAGGCTAATATGCAAATCAAATGAACTGTGGAACCACCAGTTGCTATGATGCGCACTGACCAACAGGGGGCATATGCTCAACACAGTAGCTGCCCCCTGGTGGTCAGTGTGCTCCCACATGGGGAGTGCCGCCCAGCCAGAAGCCAGGCTCATGGCTGGCGTGGTGGCGGGAGCCTCTCTCATGTTAAGGATGACTCATCAGTCAGATATCCCCGCCCCCCCGGAGGGCTCCCGGACTGTGAAAGGGCACAAGCCAGGCTAAGGGACCGCCCCCCCCGCCCCCTCCCCCCCCCCCCCCCCCCGCCACCAAGTATAGAATAAAAGTATCTCACCAAGCATGTGGACAATATCTTCTGAGTTTTTTTTTTTTTTTTTTTTTTAATTTAGTTCATTTTTGAAATTGAATTATTTGTCAGAATCACTGTGTTGATTGTAGCATTTTTTTTTTAATTTGACACCAGTGCTAAGCATGTAAATAATTTATCTAGGTTATTAGTTTTGGGTTTTTTTTTTTTTTTTTTTTTTTTTTTTATCTCTGATGTTTTAAAGCCTATTTTTGTAGCAAACTCACTGGATATTTTCAGAAATAAACAGAACCCCAACATAGGTAGATGAATATTATCACCATGGTTACCTCACTTTTGGGGACAGTAGCAAGTGTAATGTGACTACACTGAAAACTCCTCTTTGGATATTTGTTTATTGACTCTATAATGTCCTTCTAATCATTTCTTATTTAGTGTTAAAATTTGCCAACATTAAGATTCTATAACATCATAGTAAAAAGTTCCAAGAAAACAACTAAATCTGTGTTTTATAAATACTGTCATTTTTAAAACTAAGATTGGGTTTTAAAGGAAATAATTGTTTTGGTAAAATACAAATTTTGTTTTTAACCTGTTCTATTTTATTGTCTACCCACTATTATATATTTTCCCCTTCAACCAAAAACAAAAGCTCTAATTGAGCTTATAAAATGTGAAGTGATTGAGACATATTCCACAAATGTGAGGTTCTTAGTGTTTTTATATGTTTCATCCATCAGTTTCAAAATCTGATAACCACCATGTTATCTATGCTAATAAAAGGGTAATATGCCAATTAGACTGGATAGACCAGACATCTTCCAGATGTCCTTCCGGACAAAGCCACAGTGGTGGGGGCCAAGGCAGAGGTGGTGAGGGGCAATCAGGCAGGCAGGCAGAGGGGTGAGGGGCAATCAGGCAGGCAGGCAGAGTGGTTAGGGGTGATCAGGCAGACAGGCAGGTGAGCAGTTAGGAAGCAGCAGTCCCAGATTGTGAGAGGGATGTCAAACTGCCGGTTTAGGCCCGATCCCAGATTGGAGAGGGTGCAGGCTGGGCTGAGGCAACCTCCCCTGTGCACTAATTTTATGCACAGGCCTCTAGTTTTATTATAAAAATTGAATGTACTCATAATTTGTTGGGTATTATTTTAATTTGATCACTTACAGAGCTCACGAAGATATCACATGCTCCCTGTGGAGTACAGTTCTTCATCCTCCACACAGAATCCCAGAGAAACGCAAGATTTCACCTGAATGGACATTCCAGCATTGCCTCTGGACCTTCTGGACAGTTTTTTTTTTTTTTTTTTTTAGAATCATATCTTCCATATTTGGAAGGAGCTAGTGAGCATGATATTTCAGCATACAATTACTTATTCTTTCAGAAGGTTGGAACTGAGTTGTTACTATGTTTTAGACAATTATGAAAAGTTTATAAACAACTGGTTATAGCATCAAGCCATTAATGTTGAGATAGAACTAAGGGATATCATGATAAAAATTCCTGGGGCCGAGTCCTCATAATCAAAGCCATCAGAAATCTAATGAGCTCCTGATCTCTACAGATATTACAATGGAGAGAATATAGATTGCATGATTTTTGTTCCCTATAATAGTTAGGTATATAAAGGATATTAACTTCAGATGATGTTACTTGAATTTCATATTTTGTTTTGAATCTAACTCAAGCTTGAAATTAAATCAGAATTTCAATACTTCTATTCCTCATGAGAGGGGAAACTTTCTACAAATATCTTATGAATGGAAATAGTCAAGGTTCACACAGCTCTATTATTAAAATTGTTGGCAGGGCTTTCAGCCGATTTCAATTCATGCTGTTAAATTTCTGTACTTGACTTCTACATGCTTCAGGTTTAGAAAAAAAACCACTAATTTTTTATGTCCTGAAATCACTTAGCATAACAATTAGCACCTTCCCTATACTTTGCTCAGTAAAACAAGCCAAAAGCAGCAATAATATTCAAGACTACAGGCCCGGTGCATGAAATTACATGCACTGGAAGGGGGGTCCCTCAGCCCGGCCTACCCCTTCTTACAGTCTGGGAGCCCTGAGGGGCGGGAGGCAACCTCACGATTAGGGGAATGTGATGCCCCCATCACGCCTCTGCTGCTGCCACTGCCAGCAGCACAAGCCTTGGCTGGCCCTGGTTACCTGAGCCTCGGGCGGCCCTGGGGGGCTGGGCAGCTGACATCTGAGACTTGCTTGTACCTTAGGCATCAGCTGGGCAGCTGCCATCCAAGATTTGCTTACATCTCGAGTGGCAGCTGGGCAGCCGACATCCGAGGCTTGCCTGCACCTTGGGCTGGCCCTGTGCAGCTGGGGAGCTGAGGGGACTGGGGGACTCCAGAGGCAGGTGCTCAGAGTGCCCGCCTGCCACCCCAGTGGGGCTGAGGTGACTGGGAGCTGCCATCCTGTGGCTGTGGGCACTGCCATATTTGAGGGTGTGGCAGTCAATTAGAATATTCCCTCCTTATTGGCTGTGGGCACCGCCATCTTTGTGATGGTGTGATGGTCAATTTTCATATTCCATCTTTACTAGATAGGATAGCTTGTTGGGTATAGAACAGCATCAAATCATTTTCATTAAATCATTTAAAAATACATGTGATTTCATGATATAAGATCAAATTATTATATATGACAATATTTTATCACATTGTTAAAATCTGAAATATTTTTGAAACAACAATATGTACTTGTCAAAAATCATATCATCAATGCAAAAAGTACACATTGAATATAATTATGCCTGTCCAAACATCCACTGCTTTGTTGATAGAAACATATGAGCATATAATTATCTAATTACTTTGGCTTTAGATTTTTTTTTACTATACTAACTACTCTGCTTTATAATAAGTTCTGAAATGTGTCAGTGCTTTAGTGCTTTCTGGTGTGAATTCTTTGATGTTTATTTATGTTAGATTTTCAATTAAATACTTTCTCAAATGTATTTATCTGTAAAGTTTTATTTAGTATGAACTCTCTGAGGGTTTTAAGGCACGCATTGATCTATGTGTCTGGGTTTATGCCAATACCATGCAGTTTTGATTATTATAGCTTTGTAATATAGTTTGCAATTAGAAAGGTGAAGCATTCAGTTTTGCATTTTCTTCTCAAGATTTCATTTGCTATTTAGGGTCTGTTTTGGTTCCAAAAATCCCATCAGATGTCATTAATGGGGAAAGATCATTTTCCATGGTTCCTGGGATTTGGCCTCTAGATTCCCAGAATTTCCTGAGTACAGGGGTGTCTTTCTTATTCATAGTGGTTTATGCTAGCAAAGTGGCTCACTGTGGGTCCTTAGATAGCTCATGACAACAGGATGACTCAGGATGGGGGCTGCTCATGGCAGAAAGGCCAGTCCTGTGATTAGAGCAGTGGGGCTTTGAGCCATGTGATATCAGCTTGATGGATGCAGAGAGATGAAGGCCTAGAGACCAAATTCAAAAGTTTGATCAATGATGCTATTAAGCATGCCTATATAATCAAATTCCCATCCAATCACAGCTCTGAGCATTGAAGCTTGGTGAACTTCACTGCCTGGCAATCCTTTTCTTATGGTCACCACTGATATGCCTTGATGGTTACACATCCTGAGTCCACAGAAAGAGGACCATAGAAATCTTTATGTTTGGAGCCTCCTAGACCTTGTCTTATACATCTACTAGGGGCCCAGTGCACGAAATTCGGTGCATAATTATATTCAATGTGTACTTTTTGCACTGGGCGGGGGGGGGGTGCCTCAGCCCAGCCTGCCCCCTTTCACATACTGGGAGCACTGAGGGGATGTCCTACTGACAGCTCAGGCCCGCTCCCTGAGTGGGCCTAAACCGCAGTCTGGCCTCACTTTGTGGGAGGCGACCGGGCTGATCAGGGGAAGGCACCAGCCCCATCACCCCGCTGCTGTAGCCACTGCCAGTCACCACAGCCACCCCGGTGTTTTCATCAACACGGACCCCAGTCCCTTCACCACGAAAAAATGACAACTTTCTTTAGGCATTTTCAAGATGTGTCTTTCCTAGGATATGGCATTTCTTTCTTTATTTTTTTTTATCCTCACCTGAAGGTATGTTTCCATTGATTTTTGGAGAATATGGAAGAGAAAGGGAAAGACAGAGAGAAACATCAAAGTGAGAGGAACACTTTGATTGGTTGCTTCCTGCATGAGCCCTGACCTGGGCCCCAGCCAGGGAAGAGCCTGCAACCTAGGTACATGCCCTTGATCAGAACTGAACCCAGACCCTGCGGTCGGCAGGCCGAGGCTCTATCCACTGAGCCAAACCGGCTAGGGCAGGATATGACATTTCTTAGGCTTCCAGCAGCGGACCTTTGTCTTTTTCTCTAGGAGTGTGGTGGAAAAACCCTAGATCACCTTCTTGAATTCTTATACCCAAGTTACTAAGAATATTACCAGTGGCATACAGGGAGCTTAGCCAATGAGTGGTCAGAAAAGGTGTTTCCTCTGTAGTTCACACTGATCGCCAATGGCCTCTGAACATGGGCTCCACCCCTGCCAAGGCCTAAAGCCTCCAGGCCTGGGCAGGGGCCCCCAGATCCCTCCAATCGCCAGCTCTGCCCCTGCACAGGCCCAAAGCTTCTGGCCGAAGCTTGGGGCCTGGGCAGGGGACCCTCAGCTGCCTCCCATGGCTGGCTCTGCCCCTGCCCAGGAGCCCCCTGGCTCAGGCCCTTCCCAGGTTGCTCAGGACCCACGCGCAGCCTACCTTGGAGTGACCTGGGTGCCAAGAAAGTTCCTGGGACCCAGGCTGCTGGGCGCCTACGTATGCAAATCAACCTCCACCTTTGTTGGGTTAATTTGCATACTCACTCTGATTAGCCATGGGCGTAGCGGAGGTACGGTCAATTTACATGTTTGTCTGTTATTAGGTATGATGATTCTGCTGACTGGCTCTAATTTGTATCCTTGGCTATAATAGCGCTGCAGTTATCAGCAGAGTGCTTTCCTGTGTTGTGTGGGTGATCCTAGCAGATTAACAAACCTGAGCACACAGTGGAAATCCCCGCATTCGGAGCCAGCTGGTTGGAACTGAGGTTGGCACTAGGAGCCCCCAGGTGACAGCTGATGTCTGAAATGAGGGCAGTTCTCCTCCAGACACTGTGCCCTTAAACTATGAAGCTTGGCTTGATGCAGTGTAGTTGGTGTAAGAAGTCACCGCAGGTATTTTTTTTAAAACAAAATATATAAAAGGCTCTGTTGTATCAACTAAACATTTTACAATTGCTTCCTTTTTTCAGATCTTGTGTCACCAAATACATGGGGTGAAAAAAGTAGGTTTATAGTTCTTCTGTGGATAAATATATGCAGGCTATGATTATTACAATATTTTATTAACTCAAAAGATTGCCACTCCCAACTTTACACCTACTTTCACCCACCTCTGTATATATTATCAGCTAGACTCAACCAGTAATTCTTAGCACATGGGTATTTCTTGATCTCTTCCTTATGGTTTATACAGTTTCTCAGAAAAAATATACTTTGAGTTTATACACTTATTTTATTTATTTTTTAATGTATTACTTTATTGATTTCAGAGAGAAAGGGAGAGGGAGAGAGAGATAGAAACATCAATGATGAGAGAGAATCATCTATTGGCTGCCTCCTGCATGCACCGTACTGGGGATCGAGCCCACAACCCAGGCATGTGCCCTTGGCCAAAATAGAACTTGGGACGACCTTCAGGCCGATGTTCTATCCACTGAGCCAAACCGGCTAGGGCTATACACTTATTTTTTAAGTGAAAGGCAAGCATCATGCATTCTGAGACAAAGGAAACTCAATATTATCACATAATTCTGCTTGATTTCCAAAGAAATGAAATAACAGAGGCTCCAATATTAGCTCATGTTGGATAATGATGACAAAAATATACCAACCACTTCATTGTGGACTCAGAGCAGGGAACCTAGAGAGTGGTCCCAGTCTAATTAAAACCATGGAATCAATGTAAGCATTTAACAATCTGTCTCCACAACTGAACCCAAAGGCTGAGTTAAGTTCAGTAGGTTAACTGACTTGTATTTCAGCTGTGTTCAATATGACTCTAGGGTTGAACAGATCTGTAACCAGCAATCATGCTTCCTCCTTCCTTCCAACTTCATATTCCAGTGACCACACTCCTTGACAATTTGCAAATCAACAATGCTTCCTGGGACTGCTGTTATTTTCTGATGACACTAGAGTACTAAAATTAAGCAAACAACATAAGCAACATGAAGACCATACATTTAACTTTGCTGTGTAAAATCACACAGATCAATGGAATCTAATTTTTTTCTATCAATGTTATGAAATTGTAAAGTGCAGAGGAAAAAATAATTGGAACACTAGGAACTTCAACTGTGCATAATTTGTTGGAACTCTTTTAGACATTATTGAGCAGAAGTTGAAAACATGAGTCACTTAAAATGTGCATAAGAACAATGCCAAGCAGTAGAAGGACCTCAGGTCCAGGTGAGGGGCAGAGTCCTTCGGAATGTCCTGTGAAATCTTACTCATCACTTTCATAGTAAATTTAGGTTTGAAAAAACACTTTAAGAAGTAGCTATATTTAGAGATATAGTAACTTCTCGGGGCCTGGGAAGTAAATAGATTTATTTAGCACTTATGTATATGGCAAGTAAAAAGGCAAAGAATACATATGCATATATGCATAAACCATGGATACAGACAACAATGTGGTGAAAAGGCGGGGGTCAAGCTGGGGGGAGGCAAAGGGGAGGAATAGGGGACATTTGTAATAGAGGCAACAATTAAAAGGGCATTTTATTACTAATAGAGGAAAGTTTGCAGGTCTTAAAAACTAGACCTTTTTTTAAAGTCAGTAAAACAAGAAAAGAAAAACCTTGCAGAATTTATATGCCCACTAAGTGATTTGAGAATCAGCTTCCTATTGCTAAATATACTCAGTTACTTCAGCTAGAGGTTACTGTCCTTGTAAAATACAGTGGAAGGTGAAAATTGAGATAACCATTAAAATAAAAAGATATATTTTTATTCTGGAAGACAAGGGGAACTTTGCATATATTTCATAATTTGTCTCTTAGCTAATTTATTGCCTGGCTTCCATATATAGCCTAGTCCCCACTAACACAATTTCCTTCAACATGTCCTGCTGTCAAAAGCATGCTGTTGTTAATTGTGTGGTCTCATCTAGATAAGCTCAATTCTTTCTGGAACTTCACAAGGGGCTCAACCTAAATGAACAGATTCCCGTGGCTGCGTCTCCGATCACCAATATAGCCTCGCCTACAGACAGTCAAACCCCACCACCTCGCATGGGCTCCACTGAGAGATGACAGATCTAGGAAAGTAGTGGGCACAGGGTGACCCACTCTTTTGAATAGAATGATGATTTAACAGTGTAAGCTTTGTAAGTAAGATATTAGACCTGATTTCAAGTCATCGGAAATAAAACATCTTGTTTATGGCAATTAGGCTTATTGAATTTGAGGCATCTCTGCTATGCTAAGGAGAATAAAGCACTTGAAGTCTGAGTCATGTAGACATATACAAATTTTAGTTTATAATTTGTACAAGGAAACAGAATTACTTCATGTGTTAAAGATTGTATTCATGTGTTAAGGATTTCATTTTAACTCAATTTTAATGGGGAAAATAGGCAAGTGAGACTATGGGCTGGCTAAAAGGAGAAGTCAAGAGGTGCGGCTTTATATAAAGTAAAGTAAAAACGATGTACAAATAGACATGATACTGACTTTCTCCATGAGGAGGAGAGACATTTGAATGTCCATCAGAAATAACTCATTTACATGTCCATGGATGACAGTCATTTTGCATTTCTATAAGCTATCTGCAGCATAAAAAGCTGTAAAATACCCCAGCAGTGTGGAAAGAATGGAGTCACCTATAATGATGTGTTCTAAACAATGCAACTTTCAATGAAATATATCTAGTCCTTATTTTTGCTTATTTCAATTTTTATTGCAGTCACCCCTTTATAATTAAAAAAAAAAACTATTTCAATCAAAGGTTACTCTTGACCAAAAGTCTATGACTTACATAGGTGGAGGCAGAATGTTTATTTATGGATGGTTCTTCATAAATTTGCTGGAGATCTTGATAAACCCCAAATTGCACTTAAAAGCTTCCACTATTTGCTCTCTAGACTCTAAGAAATCAAATCTAAGAAAAATCTCCACCAGATTGATACCTGGTATACACATGAATTCAGGAGAATTCCTTTCATCTCACGGTTTCTGAAATACTCAGATTCCTCACCTGGTAGAGAGTGACCTTTCTCCATCACTCATAAAACTGGGACCCTACAAGTCATGTGAGTCTTTATGAGAGGGATTTATAGGTGCTGGCTCCAAATAGTAAACCTCAAAGTAGTTTGCCCTACCTGATTCAATGAACATCATTTTCAAATATGATATTATTACAGGAAAGGCACTGGTTGCATAATCATTTCATTATGATTATGACAAAAATACGAGGTCAGATCCTTAGTAACCATATTGCCATATAAATCAAAGAGACTCAGGATGTGTTTTGGAAATGGGAAAGGGGTTGTCAGTTAGAATAATATATCATTTAAATGTGTTTTATTTCAATATAAAGAACTGACTACTCAGTAGGTATGATTTCCCGATAGCTTAAGAAGTGAAGAAATTTCCTTATACATTTGGAAAATACAGCATCACAGTAACATCAACAGTGTTCCAAATAAATAAATATAAACACCCTTTAGTAGTTCAGTCAGAGCTATGTGGTTAATTATTTCTAGGCTCCACTTGGGTGAGTGGTCAAATGAAGTCATTGACTTCTGGAACCGGAAGTTCTGGGAAAGCCTGAGCTTGTGCCCTGGACCCTGTGGAGGCTTCTGAGTGCTGCCTTCAGTAAGTACCCTAATTCCATCAATCTGTTCTGCGAAGTGATGATATCTTAAGAACTGAGAACAATACTTTCCCACAGGGCTCTGAGACCGTTCTTCGTTTCAGACACAAATCCTGGTCTAGAGCTGATTGCAGAATCCCATGGAAGCAAGAAAGCAAAACAAAACCAGGTGAGGGAGACCAAGGGGCTGTGATTAATTCATTCCCGCTCATTTTCAAGTGGGAAAGCCTGATGAGAGGTTACGACAGTACAGGGGAGACTGGCAAGGACATCTGGTAGTTTCTGGGCCATGCTGGAGAGGGTAATAAAGCCATTTCCAAAAACTTCTTAGGGACAAGGTCTCTAATCTAGTAAATCTCATTTCAAAGAACACAGTGAGTGCTCAGACTTGTATAAATGGAAGAACGTAAGTTTTGAAGAGGAAAATGTTAATGTATAACATACAATAAACCTGAGAATTATAGATACATGTATATAAATTATGCTAAAATATGATATTCTAGGTACATGCCAAGAACGTAAGAACACTAAGGAGATTCTGCAATCTTAAAGTAGGTGTTTTTATTACATTCTATAGACAGGTCTAATGTATATTCCTCAATTGAAAACCACTAGCATAGGACATGCTATATTCAAATTCAAGAAGTAGGGTTATAGACAAGTTATCGTGTTAAAGAACTGAAATAATAACTGGTAATAATGTGCTGGTTTTGCCTTTCACTATTAGGCAAACCATCACTGGCTCTGATAAATATAGTACAATTTGACAGAATTTCCAGGCTAACTCTATCTGTATTTTCTCCAAGTTTAAAGATAGAAAAAACGAGGGCATTGGAAAATCTCTAGGGACTTATCATAAAGCATCACTTTTATATTATTGATATTATTCACTTTCCCCTATTGAGCTTTGACCTAAGTAAAGTTAAGAGTGTCTTCCGATTAATACTTCTCCTATCCCAGCTCATCAGCAGTACCATCCGGTAACTATACTCATTTCTAAAAGCCTTCATTTATAGGGTGAAAGAGTAAATCTTTGCGATGTTTCCAGGGACCAATGGTGATATCTAAAAATTAGATTTTAGTATAAAAATTTCCTGGATAGTATTTTATTTTATTGTCAGGATCTGATCTGGAAAAGCCTTCCTCCATCGCCCCACCCCAAAAAAATAATCAAGGAGATTTGACACTTGATTAAAATAGAATCATGAGTTCTTGAGAAAAAATACAGTTACCCATCTTATTCATGTGACAATAAAACATTTGATAATAAACATACATAGTAACATGAATATAAAAACCTTAGCTCAGTGGTTGGCAAACTGCGGCTCGCGAGCCACATGTGGCTCTTTGGCCCCTTGAGTGTGGCTCTTCCACAAAATACCACGGCCTGGGCGAGTCTATTTTGAAGAAGTGGCATTAGAAGAAGTTTAAGTTTAAAAAATTTGGCTCTCAAAAGAAATTTCAATCGTTGTACTGTTGATATTTGGATCTGTTGACTAATGAGTTTGCCGACCACTGCCTTAGCTCTTTCATGATGAAGAGGTGTTTGTTTTCTTAAATAATTGAGGGTATGATAGAGTGAACATAAAAACCAGAAAATTACGAGGGGAAAACACAGATTCTAGGCAGAATGCACAGGAGAAGAAAATACTTTCATATTATAAAGTCAATAAACAACAAATCATGAAAACAAGTCCACCAAAATTGGTTAAACTTTGCTAAGATTTTAACATATTTTTTAATGTTTTAGATTCAGATATTATAAAAAAGCAAATAAAATTCATTTGTCAAGTTTTATCCTTTTTATGCTTATTTATATTCTATAACAAACTGAAAATTTTCTTCACAATACATCTCAAGGGTCTGTGAGGTTAGATTAATTTCATAATAATACCAAAGACTACTAATATATGATATGTTTATTGTGTTTAAATGAATATTTTTTTTAAAAAAATTCTGTTTCAATTTCAACATTGTGAAATATTGTTTTTCCCACAAAGACAAAAATTTAGGGGAGGGTCATTAAAGTTTTAGCAATTAAAATTTGTAGGAGACCAAATGGGAACACCCACACCTTTTCCTTTAAAAGCAGAAAGCAAAGATCCACAGTTCTATTTTTATATTACTGCTACTACTAAGTATAGGCTCCACCACTTATATTGGTTATATCTTTTAACCAATATAATTCACTATCTGCAGGGTGTCTAAGTTTGTCCAGATTTTACCAGTGAAAGTCCCACATCCCAAGGAAACTTCTCAACCACAGGCAACTGGAAGGAGAAAGAGCTGACAATTGTCTGAGATATACCAGCATGTCAGTGGCTTGCAAAGCCTAAAGCATGATTTTCTCCAACCTATAAATGTCTCAAAATGGGAAAAATGAGCACATTCATTAACATGGCACAAAAACACACCCTCTTGTGGTGTGCAAAAATAAGATGCAAAATCATTTAACTAAGCATTATGCTTGGTAATCAATGTTTCAGTAATATTTTTGTTTAAAACTGATCATGGTATTTACTAGCAGGGGTCCTCAAACTTTTTAAACAGGGGGCCAGTTCACTGTCCCTCAGACCGTTGGAGGGCCGGACTATAGTTTTTAAAAAAAACTATGAACAAATTCCTATGCGCACTGAGGGCCCGGGACGAGTTGGCTGCTAAGCAGGACAGGCAGCGGTACCCTGCTGGCCGGATAAATGTCCTCGGCTGGCCGCATGTGGCCCGCAGGCTGTAGTTTGAGGACCCCTGAATTAGCGATTACCTATTAGTTAACTCAATGTCAGTCCATGGTTTCAAATCATCTAAATATATTGAAAATTGTCTTCAAGCGGTCATGCTACACATTTACACTATGGAGCACTATGCAGATATAAAAAGGAAGGATCTCTTACCCTTTCCAACAGCATGGATGGACCTGGGGATTATTATGCTAAACAAAATAAGCCAGTCAGAGGAAGACAAATATCACATGACATCACTTATATATGGAATCTCATGAACAAAATAAACTAATGAACAAAATAGGTCCAGAGACATGGATGCATGGAACAGACTGACAGATCTCAGAAAGAAGGAGTGTGGGGGGACGAGAAGAGATTAACCAAAGAACATATATGCATGACTCTTGGACACAGACAATAGTGTGATGAAGGCCTGGGGTGGGTTCAGGGTTGGGTGGAGAGGGCCACGGGGGGTAAATGGGGGACATCTGTAATACTGTCAACAATAAAAATAATAATAATTAGTATTACTGTTGCCATTTAATAATATCTGTCAGAATATTTTGAAACTTAAAGTAAATTTATAATATAAAATCAATAGGATGAATTTTAATTTATTTGACCACTAAACTTGTATTGTACCTGACATTGGTAAATTGGAGTAGACAGCTATTTTAAACAAGTTTTATTAAGTTAGCCTCATTTGCTAAAGTTTAAACTAATTGATGTGAATCTAGATTCATAATGTATTTCTGGATTCATATTTATAAAAATTAAAGTATATTTAAAGCACATCTATGAATTGAGATTAAATTTCCTTAGATTTCTAGGAATTTTAGGGTTATCTTATATAATAAAATTCTAATATGCTAAGTGTCCAACTGTTCAACCATTTGACCAGTTGCTATGATGTGCACTGACCACCAGGGGGCAGACACTCTGACTGGTAGGTTAGCTTGCTGCTGGCATCTGGCCAATTGGGTGAGAAGGGCCGGACACGTCATGGAGCCCTCCCTCGGTCTCTCCCCAGCCCTGACGGTGCACCGGGTGGGGTCCCTTGGCCTGGCCTTTGCCCTCTTGCAATCTGGGACCCACAGTCCAGGCTGAGGAACCCCACTGGTGCATGAATCTGTGCACCGGGCCTCTAGTTTAATTTATATAAGCTATTCTTTATTTTCATAAGTCAACCCAAACCAAGTCTTTCTAATATAAGAGCCATCTAAATTATTAACAGCCCTCTGGAGGAACATAGACCTGACCGTTCATACAATGGAAGGTGAACTCAATCCAGAAGTACAGACACAGAGATGTTAGAGCTTCTGGTCCATCATTTCATCATGGTCAAGTGTACATCCAGAGGCACAAGATGTCATTGGTCCAGAGATCAAAGAGCTCTTCTCCATCCTGGTGCACACATGATTCTTCATTGATTTAAGTTTAAATGGGTAAATAAACAAAAAATATTAAAATAAAATACCTTATAGGAAAGGAAAAATAAAATTAGGGAAAAATGGTTCTCTTTTCACTTAGCATTCACCAAGAAATGGCATGCATTGTCTCAAACTGCTCGTAGGAGTGCACTGTATCTACCCATCGCTCTCAGGTGAATTCTTTCAACTTCTTGGTGGAAGACCTCCAAAACGGGTGAAATATGTATTTTTCCATTTTTATTAAGATATAATTGACATGTAACATCCTATATATTTAAGGTGAGCAGCATAATGATTTGATATATGTAGATATGGAAAAATGATTACCACAGTAAGTTTATTTAGCATTCAGAACCTCACATTTAAGGGTAAAATTATGACTCTCATACAGATAAAAACTGAAAATTTTTAAAATATTTAATTAACTTCTTATTAACAAGGAAATTTGGCAGATATTACAACCAAAACCAGAATATTTTACTAAGGTTAAATTTATTATACATGAAAATATATTGTATAATATAATGTTATATAATGAAATTTTATAGTTAATGGCATTTTAAGATTAGTTTCTTCACTTTTTAAATTTATATTTAATTCAGTTTTATATTTTAGTCCCAAAATGTATTTGGCTTTTGTTTTATGTGTCTTCATATTTGGGCCATTTTATTTACGTCTCATATTTAATTAGCATCGCTGATTTTTATATTCATGCTAGTGACCCATGTGAAGTTGACTTTAAAGGTGTCAACCTCTTTCATTCAAAAGACATTTGTCTTCATCCCTCCTAGAAACCACACCTGCACCTGATCACAAGGCAGAACTACAGGATCAACATTTCAAATTTGAGTGTTCTCACGCTGCACCTGACCTCTTCACTGTACCCGATGACTGAATTGACAGAATAAACCCTAGTACATTCTGTCAAATTCACCCTCATTGACTGGGAGCTACCGCACAGCAGCCTCATCTGCTCCTTTGCTCTGTGAGTGAAAATCAACCCTGAAATTGACTTTTTTCTCTTAGTACCACACCACTAATCTTGGCCCTTTCGGTATTAAACTCCAGAGGTCAGAAGAGTCACAACAGATCAACTGTTAGGAAAGACATGGGGGAGAAGAGAATGCTTTTTATAAAACCCACATCTAGCTTGAATTAAGCCAGTTTTACATTAACAGGGAAAACTGGGGACATGCCAGAGGATAGATTAATTTGCAATTTCTAGTCCTGGAATGAATTCACATCACCTTTTCCAGTGGCTACATTTTCTACCTGTTACTCTTTTACTTAGGAATCAACCTGGCCCAGATTGCATGGCTCAGTGGTTGAGTGTCAACCTATGAACCAGGAGTTCAAGGTTCTATTCCCAGTCAGGGCACATGCCTGGGTTGCAGGCTTGGTCCCCAGCCTGTAGTTCCCTCTCACCATTGATGTTTCTATTTCTATATTATATCACTCTCTCCCTCTCCCTGTCTGAAATCAATATAAATATATTTTTAAAAAGAATCAACCTGATTAACCCAATACATTAAAAATCCTTGAAATAGTACTAATTTCAGCACACACTGGCTAAGAATACAAGTTTTTACATAAATACACTTTATTAGAAACATTTTATTGTATATTTTGAAAGGCATATTTAGAGCATTATGCTTATAAAAGTTTTCCCATCATGTAAATAAATTTGCAAAGCCAACCCTTGCTATCAAACCAGTCTTATTCAGTTAGTAAAACCCCCAAATCATTTTTCAATTTAAATAAGTATGTTAATATTTATTTTTAAGAATATTATAAAATGTATTGAAAAAGGTTTTTGTGACATACTATTAAAAACACTGAAGTAAAAATAAATATGATAAAAAATTAGACTAATCATATAATTTATCACCCAAGTCAGAACCATTGTAAGAGAGAAAGAAAATACTTAAAAAAAGATATGAAACATTGATATGAAGAGATACAAAGTGATATTTAGTGTGAAACAAATCTGTTCTGTTTAAACTAAACCATATGATGATTGTTCATTTTTATGACAAATTCAAAAAAGAACGAAAATGTTAATAGGAGATTCTTATGGCTTCTTTTAAAAGAATTTGATGTAGTATACAGCTAAAATTATGTTATCAAGTGAGAATTATGATAGAGGGAGAATTTTTATTCATTCATTGTGTGTAAGTATATCAAACTAATATAAGACATTTGGCAATTTTAAATAAAAATTATTAATAAAAATTAAATGCAATTCTAATTTTTTCCAGGCATTGCAGCTGAATGTCTTCTATGTACTTACAATGGAAGGTGAACTCCATCCCGAAGTACAGACACAGAGATGTTAGAGCTTCTGGGCCATCACTTCATCTAGTATAGTATTAGATGAATTATAGACTATAAAAATGCAGTATATATAAATATACTAGAGGCCGGATGCATGAAATTCATGCAAGAGTAGGCCTTCCTTCCCCCAGCTGCTGGCATTGGCTTCCCTCTGGCATCCAGGACCTGGGCTTCCCTCCGGCCCTGGCTTCATCTGGAAGGATGTTCGGAATGATGTCTGGTCTAATTAGCATATTACCCTTGTGGGAACCCCTTTCACGTCCCACGTGGTTCAGGGTTCCGGTTCAGGGTTCGGGTCTGGAGAAGGCCACACACAAATGAAAAGAGACTTGGAAAAGTATTAACTTGGGAATACTGGGGGCCAGGCGGGAGCCCACCTCTAGTGGGAGGACGACCACCTGCTCTGGCCTTGCTATCCCTTTTATTGAGACTATGGGATATGCCCATAACCTTTAGGCAGGAAATTCCAATAACAGAAATTTACATAGGAGGAACAGAGGTGGAGGCTGCTTCAGCTAACAATGTTTCAACTAAACAGTGAGTGATTAAAACAATTAAGGTTGTTGACCAGCCTTCCCGGTTTCCTGTCCACATCTTTCTATTAGTGGGACAATGATTTGTTTCCGGCATACCCTTTTATTATTATAGATAATGCTATGTGTTTATTGTCAATAGGAGGTAAAACAGCAAAATATTTGAAAGGATAAAATTTGATGGATACGATTTAGAATAACTTTCTTGAAATGTTATGATATAGGTTCCAACTCATATATATCTATGTTTTTTTCTTAATGGAGTCTGAAAGAATGAATGGAAAATGTTATTCATTTTTGTATTCAGAGAATTTCAAGATGTTTGGTAGCCCTAGAAAATATTCAAGTTTTCATTTAAAGCAGCTGCTGCATTTACCTGTACGGCTGGCTGTTAAAGAAGAATTTCCTTGCCAGGATATGACACATCTTAGGGATGAATTTGAGGAGTCACAAAGTAACGTGGAGAGTGAAGGGGGGAGGAGGGGGGAGCTGGGGAGCATCTTTAAAGTCCCCAGTTTTTTCTGAAGCAATGGCTTCCCTGGGACCTTCCCACAGGGGCCTCCACCCCTTGTGAATTGTCAGTGGTTGGGCAAACAATCCCTCCATTGTGTTGTTTGCAAAGCGGTGTTCCTCAGCCAGAAATGCAGACAAGACAGCAAATCACAGACTTCCGGAGTGTTTATGGCCTTTATTTGTTAACAGACATCTATATACCACTCAATTTATGTTGGACGCTGTAAGCACTTCTTACATTATTCACATTTTAATCCTTCTATTAGCTCCATGACCCAAGTGCTATCAACATCTCCATTTTACAGATGGTCAAATTAAGGCACAAGAAAGAGCCCGGGTGGGACCGCCAGCCAGGGCTCTGGTTCCGAAGCTGCAGGCTTCAGTACATGGCTCTGCTGCCGTGGGTCACTCATTAAGGGGGTGCCCCCCACCCCGAACAAACATTTAAAATGGTCTCTTTGGTGCCGAAAGAGGTTTTTTGTTGTTGTTTTTCCACTTTTTTCTTTTTTTTCTTTATTGATTGAGGTCCACCCCGAACAAACATTTAAAATGGTCTCTTTGGTGCCCAAAGAGGTTTTTTGTTGTTGTTTTTCCACTTTTTTCTTTTTTTTCTTTATTGATTGAGGTATTAAATATGGTCCTTATCCCCCCATTGCCCTCCCACCCACCCCCTACACATGCCCTCACCCCCCTGGTGTTTGTGTCCATTGGTTAGGCTTAGATGCATGCATACAAGTCCTTTGGGTGATCTCTCCCCCTTACTCCCACCCTCCCCTGCCTTCCCTCTGGGGTTCTTTCCTCGATGCATCTCTGTCTCTGGATCTGTTTTTGTTCATCAGTTTATGTTGTTCATTATATTCCACAAATGAGTGAGATCATGTGGTGGTTATCTTTCTCTGACTGGCTTATTTCACTTAGCATAATGCTCTCCAGTTTTATCCATGCTGTTGCAAATGGTAAGAATGCCTTCTTTTTTTTTTTTACCACAGCATAGTATGCAATCCTGAGAAAGAAGAACAAAGTAGGAGGGATCTCAATACCAGATTTCAAGCTGTATTACAAAGCCACTGTTTTCAAAACAGCCTGGTACTGGCACAAGAACAGACATATAGATCAATGGAATAGAATAGAGAACCCAGAAATCGACCCAAATCACTATGCACAATTAATATTTGACAAAGGAGGCAAGAACATACAATAGAATCACGACAGTTTCTTCAATAAATGGTGTTGGGAAAATTGGACAGATACATGCAAAAATATGAAACTAGACCGCCAACTTACACCATACACAAAAATAAACTCAAAATGGATCCAGGACTTAAACATACGACGGGAAACCATAAAAATATTAGAGGAATCCACAGGCAGCAAAATCTCAGACATATGCCAAAAAAAATTCTTAACCGATACAGCTCCTAGGGCAATGGAAACTAAAGAGAAAATAAACAAATGGGACTACATCAAAATAAAAAGCTTTTGTACAGCAAAAGAAACCATCAACAAAACAATAAGAAAGCCCACTGCATGCAAGAACATATTTGCCAATGTCATCACCGATAAGGGTTTAATATTCAACATTTACAGGGAACTCATACAACTTAACAAAAGGAAGGTAAACAACCCAATCAAAAAATGGACAATGGACCTAAATAGCATCTTTTCGAAAGAAGACAGAAGGAAGGCCAAGAGACATATGAAAACATGCTCAAAGTCACTAATCATCCCAGATATGCAAATCAAAAGGACAATGTGGTACCATCTCACACCTGTCAGAATGGCTATTATCAACAAATCAACAAACAACAAGTGCTGGCGAGGATGCGGAGAAAAAGGAACCCTTGTGCACTGCTGGTGGGAATGCAGACTGGTACAGCCACTGTGGAGAACAGTATGGAGTTTCCTCAGAAAACTAAAAATGGAGCTCCCATTTAACCCAGTGATCCCACTTCTAGGAATATATCCCAAGAAACTAGAAACACCAATCAGAAAGGATATATGCACCCCCATGTTCATAGCAGCACAATTCACCATAGCTAAGATTTGGGAACAGCCTAAGTGCCCATCAGCAGATGAGTGGATTAAAACACTGTGGTACATCTACACAACGGAATACTATGCTGCTGTAAAAAAGGAGTTCTTACCAAAGAGGGTTTTACACTCGGAGGCACAGCATTGTCCATGGTTCAGCTTTGGTGAGGGCCATGCCTTCCTTTTCGAAGGTGGAAGTGAGAGATGGAAAAGGTGATCCAAGGACCAACTGGAAGGCACCTCTCAGGGGGCCCCCGGAGAGGAGGAGCTCAGTGAAGCTCTGGATATGGCCCTGGTCACCCCACATCCACTGGCGATCCTTCAGGCTCCACAGGCCAAGTCCCCCGGTCACGGGACCATGGAGAATTTTCCTAAGTCAGTTGGTTAAATTTTAAATTCAGAGGCAAATGATGAGAGTAGAGAAATTCCTGGAAACAGTTCCATGTTTGGGTCTCCAAGCAGCCTCTCTAACATGACTCTTAATGTAATCCTTTTGAATTTCTAGACACGTGGTATTTGAGCTGACAGGACATTTTATGTTTTGCTTTGGTTGTTTTTCCTTTAGCTTTCTGCTTTAGGTGGGAAACCCCCACAGAGCAATCCTGCACTGACTGAGTTCAGTTAGGATGTTGGATTTACATTAATGAAAAAAAATACCTCGTATGATAATATTTTCTTTTTTTTTAATATATTTTATTGATATTTCACAGAGAGGAAGGGAGAGGGATAGAGAGCTAGAAACATCGATCAGCTGCCTCCTGCACACCCCCTACTGGGGATGTGCCCACAACCAAGGTACATGCCCTTGACCGGAATCGAACCTGGGACCCTTCAATCCGCAGGCCGACGCTCTATCCACTGAGCCACACCGGTCAGAGCACTGCAACAAGTTTTTAAAAATAGCAGCCCTCTGTCTGCCCTGTGCACATGGCGAAGCTGCTGGACCAGCCAAGCCATGATTCTTATGAGACTGCAGATGTAACTGTGTGATCTTCCTCTAAGTTAGGAAAGTAAGCTTTACCACATCATAATATCCTTAAAAGACATCTGAAAACACTATCCTATATATATTTTACCTTTATTTATGCAAACACAAAACTGCAGAAAATACTGATGGGATTCTAAATGTCTAAATAGCCTATTAAAATGAACCCAAGTCCATATTATACTGGTAATGGTTTTCTTTAATAACTTCTGGTTTTTAAAACTTTCCATGCATTGGCTGGAGAGCATGCTGATTGCAGTGACCTGATGCCAACATGAGTGCACTTTTCACCATCAGTAGTTTCAGGAATGTTTCTCGGTCCTTGAATCTCCCCCTTCTCAGGGCTTTCACCTAAAGCTTTCCACCTTTCCTACTGGGATTATTCAAGTCAATAGTATGGTTTTCCCCATTTGTTTTTTGGTCTCATATGTATCATCCTTTCCTTTACAGGTCATATTTGCAAGCATTAATTTTTAAGCTTATCACTATGTTAAATGAATTTACATCTAAAATTAACCATTCAGTAGTTGAGCTTGTCCCTTAAAAAAACATTAATGACAGATAAAATGGCATGAGTTCATTCATTTATATCCTTTTCCCTGCCTTTCTTTCCACAAAGTCTTACTGTTTACCAAGATGTGTGTATTGAAGATTTTTTTTTTAAGGTAAAGATAGGTCTAGGCCTCTAGGAGAAAACATGAATCAGGCAGATTAATGCCAAAATTAAAATCTAGACTCCACTTACTTTTTAAAGGTTACATTCACATCATCTACAAAAATTAGTATTTTATGTTTTGCTGCTTGCTTTTTGCCCTACATTTTAAATGGCTTTTTACAACAGATGCAATAAAATGGTAATCGTGTCATCAGGTAGGTAAGTCAAAATATTGGACATGTGAAAATGAAAGGCAATCGAAGGTCTAGTAATTGAGCAAGAGATTGGAGATGAAAATTCTGAGACTAAAATGTGCCTTGAAATACACAAGTTCACACATGCATGTGCATACATGCAAGCACACAAGCCACCACATCAGAGGTACTGGGAATCCGGAACTTACTGATCTTGGCACCTCATTAAAATGAGATAAAGGGATAGGAAAGGTGATCCCTCCAGTCTAGGGCCTACCCCATTACAATAAGAATAATTTATTCACCATCTAGTGGCATAAGCTAAGGGACTTTATGTTTTATTTCTGTATTTTCCTAAAGACCGTTCTGTTCCATGAGGCTGACCACACATTTTTTAATTTTTCGACCGGCCTACTAACCTACCCCAATTTTGCATTTTAAAAATATATCCTTATATAAATATTTTTATAAATAGTAATATGCTATATACAGTGTATTGTACATATATTTAATATAAATATCTTCTAAAATCTGATGTGTTTATACACCTGCACAATTATTTTAAAAGCCTTGTAATATTCCAATGAATAAAAATTGGTAGGATTATTAAATATTAATATTCTCCTACAGATGAACATTTTGACCAACCATGAAATTAACATTATTTTACACTAAAATTTTCTGAATTATAGAAAATCTGAGATTTTTCCTTCCTTATTGATGTTTGTTTAAATTGATGTATAATTAGAGGATTGTGAGCAAGAAAGAATGGAAAATTTTATATTTTATTGCAAAAAACAAGGAGTTTGTTAAATTTCATAAGTTTTACGCCTTTGATGTTATGACCAGAAACCCGCTTGACTACTCTAGTGACAATAAAAGAGAAAAAGTTTGGGAGATAATAAACACCTTTGCTTTATTATATTTTCAATAATATATGTTATTTTAATACTTAAATTCCCCCAGATATTAGACATCTAGTTTTTATAAAATGTATTTTAAAGATACATATTTGTAGGCAATCTCAGCTTTTTCAAACTTCAACAGAGAATTATGATATTAGTAAGTTTAAATAAATATGTCTCTTGTGAAGAGAATGACCTTAATCTAGCTTTCTTGAAGAATATTGAAGGATGTGACTAATTGTATATATAGATAAACCATCAGGGACAGTCATCTGTGGTGACTGATAAAGAACTAAAAGCAAGAGGTGAGATGAAACCCAGCAAAGAATGCCTGAGTAAGCTCAATGTAACTGCTATTTATTAAAGTAACATAGTGAATAAGCAACTCTTAAATTCTATAGAAGTAGAGCTGGACATCCACCCCAGAGTGGTAATTACTATCTCACTATTTGCTTGCTCGATGATAAATCAGCTAATTTTACATTTATGAATCAGAGTCGTTTTACCCCCAACACTCCATGCAATTTTTTAAAATGTATACTTATTGTTGAAAGTATCACAGATGTCCCCCCTTGACCTCCTCCACCCTACTCCTGCCCTGTCCTCAGACCATCACCACACTATAGTCTGTGTCCCTGGTTATGCATATACGTATCCAAGTTCTTTGGTTAATCTCTTCTGGGGCCACCACTGCCCACCCCCTTCCCTCTGAGATCCATGCTTCTGTATCTCTGTGTCTATTTTGTTAGATTCCACATATGAGTGAGATCATGTGATACTTGTCTTTTTCTGACTGACTTATGTCACTTATGTGATACTCTCCAGGTTCATCCAGTTTTGCTCTAACCAATTGAAAACTTTAACAATTGTGTGAATTATATTACAGTGTTATTTGGGGCTTGGATGACATGAAGCTAAAAAAAAATCACTTAGAACTTTTATTTTCTGAATGTGCACTCATTAGGCATCTACCATGTAATAATGGAATGATACATGTTAGAAACACAGTGTTTTGTTCTTTTGCTTAAACATCAAGTGCCATTGATGAACTATTCTTTCCTGAATCATTGTGAAAGCAAGAATGATGGAAATGTTTGAAAAATCATTTTAATTTTTATCTGGATTATCCAATAAGATTCTTTAATCAGATATCCAATTTGGAGATTGTTTTGCAAAGAAGGTGATTCTTCTTTGCCTCTTGGCACTCACAAGGCAACAAGAAGAAAAAAAAAATAGACATGAAAAGATTACGAGGAAAATGCCAGGGTCTGCTGATCTCAGGAAGCTCCAATATAACAAACATTCCACAGACTAGGGAGTCAGGAAAAGGAACAGACCCACATGGCAGTGAACAGGGTTACAGGAGCCCTTGGATGACCTCCGGGCTGCCTTGCAGGGAGGGCAGTAGCAGTAGGCAAAGTTTGCAGGGAGGAATAGAGTTCCTGTCTGTGGCATTAGGAAGAAAGAAATGGCAGTGTGAACATTCACACAATTGTCTATCTCCAATTTAAACAGACTCAATTATAGAAGTGCAAGACATTATAAAGTCAGAGTAAGCAGATGCCACTGTGAGAATGCATTGAAGAAGGTTGCCATAGAGCAGGGGTTGAGAAACGTTTTTCTGATGGGCCGGATAGTAAGTATTTTAAAGTTGGAGGTCCTGGAGTTTCTGTCACAACTACTCAAATCTGCTCTTACCGTGGGAGAGCATTCATAAACCACGGGCGAATGAATGGGCACGACTGTTTCAGTGAAAGTGTGCATAGGGACACCAACATGGGATTTGCATAATGTTCATATATCATGAAACAGTATCCTTCTCTTGCTTCTTAAAGATTTTGAAAATTTATTGATTTTAGAGAGAGAAAGTAAAGGAGGGAGGGAAGGGATGAAGGAGGGAGAGGAAGAGAGAGAGAGAGAGAGAGAGAGAGAGAGATATGCCGGTTTGTTGTTCCACTTATATATGCATTATTCATTAGTTGATTTTTCTATGTGCCCTGACCAGGGATCAAACCTGTAACCTTGTGCATTGGGACATTCTAACCAACCAAGCTACCCAATATTCCTCCCAAAGCTAAATACAGTGTCTGTATCAAAGCCATTGCCTGTAGAAAGTAGTAGCATAAAACAGAAATATTAGAGCAAAGACAAGATATTTTGAGGCAAAGTGGGTAAAATGTAAGCTGATAAAGTTCACAAAGTGTAAGCAAAATATCATAGAGGGATATGCAAATACAGTAACACTACAAATAAAACATACCTTGTGAAAATATTAAAAGACATAGATGATACAAATATTTAAAAAATAAAAAAGAAAGAAAATGACCAGGAGTTGGAGAATATTAGAGAAAAATTATGCTTCTAAATGACTGAGTAAACAACCTACAGTGGAATTTCTAAAGAAAGGTATGCACGGTGGGACAGAAAGCTATTTTTGTGGTGATATAATTCCAGGAAATTTTCAAGGGCAGAACATATAGGGTCCCATAGGCCATGTGCAGGGGCTCCCACCGTTTTATTGTGAGACAGAGAGAGCAGTCAGTGGTCCTTCTGTCAGCCTGAGGGATGCCACAGGTGGTGTGCTATCCAGTGAAATCCAGAATTTACATTAGATTCAGGGAAAAGATGGGAAGTTAACTTTTTAAGTGGTTATTTTAGGACATCTACCTTCATATTTTAAGTTCACTCAATGAATTTATGAATTATTAATCCAATAATTGCTTATTTGAGAATACGTTTACTAATCTTAACCATATCTAATTTAAATGTATCACCTATAACAGTGGATTTTAATAAATCTGAGATATTTTCACCTTGTTACTTGGAAAAAGAATGCTTTGAATGAATGCAGTATTTGAATCCTTTGTTGGAAAGGAATGACAATTTATAGAATGTTATGGAAAAAACCTGGAAATTAAACTAATATATATGACCACTCCCTAATAGGTTAATTTCACAAATGTGGACAATAACATTAATATTGGTAATATTGGTTATATCATGAAGCATTTTTTAAAATATATTTTTATTGATTTCAGAGACAGGAAGGAGAAGAGAGAGATAGAAACATAAGTGATGAGAGGGAATCATTGATCAGCTGCCTCCTGCACACCCCCTACTGGGGATCAAGCCTGCAACCCAGGCATGTGCCCTTGACTGGAATCAAACCTGGGACCCTTCAGTCCGCAGTCCAACGTTCTATCCATTGAGCCAAACCAGCTAGGGCCATGAAGCATTTTTTTATTTCCACTGGAACAGTTATTGAAAATAGTTACCTTCCTCATTATATTTGTTTTATTAAAATCAATTTATTACTTTAAAATATTTTATAAAACTTCATTAAAAATATATTTATTTCCTGAAAATCAATTTAATATTTTCTTGGTATGTAAGTGATAAGATATTTAACAATAGATCTTAAATTTTAACACCGTGACCAAAAAAGTTAACAGTGAAACTTCTGAAAAGTGTTCTATGGTGTATTGTTGGTCTTAAAATTCAACTCATGATAATATCTATAGGTTCCATTCTAAAATAGAGAAAGCTTTAGATTGATGACATCTAAGATAGGTAGTTCTTTTTTGCAGATAATTCTCCTCTATAGAAAATAAAATAGTTTGTTTCTATTGAATCACATTTACTCATTCCTCTTAGTCAGAGGTCACTGAAGAAAGTGATGATACTATACCAAATAGAGGGAGAGAACAGGAGTACATTTCTGGACATAGAATATAATTCTTGCAACACCAGAATGAATTGTGTTTTTGATAAAGATATAAATTTCAAATAGGCAATATAAAAATGGTAATATCCTGAGATTACGGAAAAATAGACTAGATTTTCTTAATTTTTTGGTGTGTCTTCTATGAATCTCTCTCTTGCAGTCTCTCTCTCAGTCAACCTCTCTCTCTCTAATCAAGTGTAGATACCCTTTCCTTTCTTTTTTCATCATGACTCTTGATCAGAAGAAGTGATTTTTGTATAGATTAACAAATTGTAATTCTCAAATAAATGTGTGTTTTTTTTGTCCCAATAATTAAGATTTAAGAAAACATGTAGCATTATGGATTTAAATTAATTTTGGTTTTTAAAATTACCCCTTCCCACAAAATACAGATTTGGATGGGCATATAGGGGCTTCAGAGTACTGTGGTGTAATAAAACGATGGTCTATAACAATAAAGATAACTTGCTTGTAAGGTCAAAATATATGGGCTTGATGTATAATTAGAACACATATTACATGCCAACTGAAGCAGAGATTATCATGTTTGCTGATCTTAAGATCAGAGAAAATCAATAGCATAAAAGACTATTTTCATATCAGAAGCTCTTTCAAGCATCTAGAATAATTTAATAAAAATGTGACTAAATAATTTTAAAAAAGAAGGACTTTGGTAATGAACTGGAATTTCAAATAGAACAAGTAACAAATGTACACTTTACAAGGAAGTAAATAAAATATTAGGTTTGCATGGAACTAGCAATTATAGCAGTAAGATCTAAATCAAGTTATATTGACAAAACACTAAAAATTACAGAGTATTGTTCAAACAAGATTACACTTAAAGACATCAAAGCAGAAGAAAGGCATTCAAGCAGTTTAAAATATATTGGATGTGAATCGTAATTGTTACTAAATTGTACTAAATCTTATGCATGAGCAGCCTGAGAAATGATACCTGTGCTTTTGTTTTACTTTGAGTACCTTCCACACTGCACCTGTGGAGTATGGGTAAGAATCTAAAGGAAAAGGGACCAGATGCCTCAGGTCTGTACTGTTTTCATTTTTTATTCTATTACCATGCCTAGTACTTTTCTAGGCACCATCTGCTTTTTAATATGTCTGATAACTTATTTTTTAAAATATATTTTAACTAGAGGCCCAGTGCAAGAATTCATGCTTGGGTGGGGTCCCTTGGCCTGGCCAGTGATTGGGGTGATCAGGGCTGTCTCCCACCCTGATCAGGGCCTGGGGCTGATTGGGGTGGGCTGGCCAGGGGGGCGGGACCACAGGAGGTTGACAGGCCAGCCTGCCCCAATTGGGGCTGATCAGGGCCAGATGGTGGGATGGGGGGAGCACGGGTGGTTGCCTGTGGGAGCACACTGACCACCAGGGGGCAGCTCCTGCATTGAGCATCTGCCCCCTGGTGGTCAGTGTGCATCATAGTGACCGGTCAACCGGTCATTTGGTTGTTCAGTCACTTAGACTTTCTATATATATAGATTGATTTCAGAGAGGAAGGAGAGGGAAAGATAGAAACATCAATGATAAGAAAGAATCATTGATTGGTTGCCTCCTACATGCCCCACAAAGGGGATCAAGCCAGCAACCTGGGCATGTGCCCTGACCAGGAATTGAAACATGACCTCATGGTTCATAGGTCGATGCTCAACCACTGAGCCAAGCCAGCCAGGCTGATAACTTAATCTTTAAATGGAATTGTCACTCTGTCATGTGTCCATTATTTGTGGTAGGAAGAGGATAGCATGGGGGGAAGGAGTTTAAACTCTCCCAGAGGGTGAACAGTGTGACCTTGTACAGCCATCTTCACATCTGATATTCGGTCCATGCCTGTGCCGCCCGCTGTGCTGCGCCCCACTTGCAGATCAGATGTACTCTCTCAGCTGCAGACACGCCTTTAACTGAGCATTGCTTTTACTCTGTGGATCAATGCAGCTGAATACAGGGTTTAATTTCCTTTGTTTTTTGCTGAATGAATCTTCAAATTGATAGCATTAAACATTTTTATCCACTTTGAAAAGCCAGTCATAGACTCAACATCAAAGAAATGAATATTTTAAAATAGGTTAGGTTAATCAGATAACTTATGAACTGAATTTTAGACTATTTTTATTTACTGTTAGACACAATTAAAAATAAGTTGAAAGACAATATATTCCCATGAGAGAACCAATGTATTCTCTAATGTACACATTTGTTAAATTAAGACTATAATATAAAGGCAGACACATCCCAACATAACCTGTCATTTTCTAAGGCACTATATCAAAATCTGATCAGCTCAGGAATGAAAAGCTTAGCAACTATTGGGTGTCTCCTAAAAAAAAAAAAAAAAAAGTTTCCTTATTCGGAGTGATAGTCTAAACCTTTCCTTCTGCCCCTCAGAATTTTCTTTTCTCTTGAAAAGTATTTGAGTATGACAATCTAAATCATCATGGACAGATTCAGAGAAACAAAAACAAAAATATTTGGCAATATTTTATTTCAGTACCATTGGTCCCAGCAGAGCCGGAGACAGGGCTTTATTTATTAATTCTCCTCCCATCTCAGACTGTCTCCTGTGTCTAGTTCCAGGAGTTGATTTATTGGAGAGCACATTTTCTCCCCAGGTAATGCTAACACCACTTCCTATGACATCTAGTTTTTAAATTCCATCTTCACTATCTTGAAATTAAATTCACAATAATATAATCTGGCTACAAGTATACTTTACCAACAAGTATAACTGTAACACAAGGGAGAAATACAACAAAAGCAATTGGCAGTGAACTAATATGTATTCAGTATTTCAATGTTTGGGCAAAAATTCACAATAGACATAATGAGGTAGTATGATGCTTGCCTTTGTGTGCAGGTCACCACAGATGAGATTTCAGCAAATGTACAGGGATACAGGTTTGTTTAAATTACGTTGGTGTGTGTGTGTGTGCGTGCGAAAGAAATATGTAGGCTTACTTTAAAAGAAAAGATTATATCTCATGTGTAAATATAAATAACCAGTAGCTCCATGAAAATATTGACCAAAATGAGGAAATTGAAGAGTTCCAAGTTTAGTTTTACTTACCTTTTGATACATACTACATGTAATGATTTCACATATTAAATAAAAAATTAGGTAAGATTAAATTTAAAAATCCAAAGTTAGAGAGTGTTTATTTCTTGCACCTGTCTGAATATCAGTGTTTTCTGTAAGCCTTGGAAAGTGTTTATTTAATGTAATAAGAAGTGTCCTAACTTCTGTAACCTAGGCAACACTCTTCTGTGATGTTCACCGTTTTTATGACAGTAACTGGGGATCCTGTATGTGATGGAAAGTTTGAGAGTTTGGCTGTCTGAGCCTCAGGGGCAGGGGGAGTAAACGGTGTGGTGATGGAGCCAGAATGTCTTACAGGAGCTCTTGATTTAATTCCAGAGCTGATCAGATTTTAATTCTCAATAGAACATCTAAATCGTGTTCTCCAATAGGTGCTTTGATATATATAGTGCCTTTGAAAAGGACAGGTTATGTTGGGATGTGTCCGCCTTTATATTTTAGTCTTAATTTATCAAATGTGTACATTAGAGAATACATTGGTTCTTTCATGGGAATATATTGTCTTTCTACTGATTTTTACTTGTTTCCAACAGTAAATAAAAATAGTCTAAAATTCAGTTCATAAGTTATCTGATTAACCTAACCTATTTTAAAATATTCATTTCTTTGATGTTGAGTCTATGACTGGCTTTTCAAAGTGGATAAAAATGTTTAATGCTATCAATTTGAAGATTCAATCAGCAAAAAACAAACGAAATTAAACCCTGTATTCAGCTGCATTGATCCACAGAGTAAAAGCAATGCTCAGTTAAAGGCGTGTCCGCAGCCCTGGAGTCCGTCCTGCTGAGAGAGTACATCTGATCTGCATTTGGGGCGCGGAACCGGCATGGCCATCTCAGACACCCCACTACAGTGACCCTCGTTCTGCTTAGCTGTTCCTGTGTTATCTCTCTAAGGGAAATGTTGACCATGGCATGGTCCACCGAGGGCGCCAGGCGGGGCTGGCGGGAGGCCAGTGTGAGCGAGAAGGACAGCAGTCTGAGGGCGCTGGGAAGGACCCGGGCGTTTTGAAGCGGCTTCTAACCTTCTACTTCGCAGGATTGGGAACGTTGCTCCGAGGGGGATTCTTTTCCAGGCTTCACCAGCCTTCCTTTCCAGACCTGCCTCTCAGAAGCCGCAGCTGCCAGTGCCCCTGGCCGTGCGCCCATCTGAGGTTCGCTGTCCAGCGTCTGTGCACAGACCGGGCCCGCGTGGGTCCAGCGAGGCCAGCTCCACCGGAGCGCTCTCTCTGCCAGGCTGTCTTCCTCTGCGCCCACCCAGCTGCTCCGCTGGATTTTCATCCGCCCACAGATTCACCTGGGGAGCCTGTCTTTTCTGGGGACTGGAACTCAACACGGTGCTTAGGAGAATGAGGCAAACCCAGGGCTCAGTCTTGTGTCCTAAACACTGAGAACTCATTCTCCTGAGCCCCTGGGAAATTCAGAAGTGGTTTTATCAAGTCTTGCTGAATATAGAATGTAACTGAGTGTTAAAATGCAAAGAGAGAACAAATGGCTTTCCCTGAGCATGACTGCATGAGAATGTACCTGGTTTTTGAAGCACAAATATATTAATTAAATCTGTTAGTATACTATTCGCATTTTATCCTCAATCCAAGTCCCTCCCTCCGGTTCTGGGCAGAGCAGACTGTTTTGCTGCCAGTGCCACCAAGGACGTGGTCTGCAGAACTCAAGATTTCTTGCTTGTGTATGTTTTTTATTCTTGAATTTTTTTTTCCACTTTAATTGCATTGTATGTGGTTTGAAGATGAAAAGAATCATAATAATTTAGATACCTTGGACTACAAACTTAATATACTGTACATTTATCAATGGAATTTTCCAAATACGTTTTTATAAATGCAGAATGAAGCCTTACAAGTCCATTATGATTCCTTCGAAACAGAAGTTTTTAAGCCACTGTCCTTAGTCGCAGGGCAAATGGCTGTCCAGTTGGCGTGCTATGCCGCAGGGCGCTGCACTGGAGAGACGGGGGCGGATGGGTCGGGGGTGGAGTCCACAGAAACAGCACCCCATTCGGAGCCCCTTTCATAACCCATAGCATGCTCAGCTGGCAGAGCTCTGTCAGAATGTCTCTGGGCCTTTGCTTCCACAGACGTTAAATACGGGCCCCACATGCCAGGCCTGCGTGTTTATAACATGCAAACCAGCAGTGGCAGCTGCAGGGGCCCTTGCTCAACCCTTCCTGTGCTCATGGGACTCAGGTGTCAGCCGCCGGAGACGCTGTGTGCCGGCCACAAACCATAGCGAGTTTTCAGTGCTTACCAGTTTGGCTCAGGCTGTTCGTACCAGTGCTCGCATGTTATGGTGGCTTCTCCTCTCTGGAGAAAATAGAAAGATGTGTCACTTCAAGTCTTTCTATTGGGGACAGCAGGGTGCAGACAAATATAGAAATCATTAGGCATGTCCAAAGTACTGGCATTTAAGCATTAATTAGATCCATTTTGGACATAGCTTGTCATTTGTATTCACTTTTAGATGTAAAAATAGAACATTAAGCAGTTCCAGAAATATAGAGAATTCGAGAATCGGGTGTCTCAGGACAGTGCCTGGAGTGCCTGAGGCTGAGGATGGCAGGAAGGCGCCTCTTACCCATCTCTGTTCTCCGCTACAGAGAGGCAAGCCAACCGGGTTTTCTCGCCAAATGACCATTTCCTTCACATTTCAGACTTCCCTTTCATCAAAATAAGTGCCACTGGCTTTCCGATGTTTATCCGTGTGGTCACCTGTCTGCTCACAAGATGGGCATCTGCTTACACGGGCACTGTTCCCTGCAGCACTGACCCGGGCGTGTTCCCTGCAGCACCGACCCGGGCGGTGTGGCAGTGGTTACGATGAACAGCTGACTCCAAAGCAGGTGGATTCTGCTCTAAATGGCCCTTCACATCTCACAGAGATGTTTAGCTCAAGCTAAAACATAATCTCAACAAAAACAAGCCCGTTTACATGTTCTATCCTATTACTTGGTTTGGAATAAACAGGCCAGCAGCCACCCTCACCGACACAGAATCCCATAAACACTCCCCAGATCACAGCCTGGTGCAGCACTCGGCTGTGAAAACGCTGGCTCCCTCCCTGTGTCCTCCTGGGAAAGAGCCGGCTCCGTCCTAAAAAGACATGAACACAGCAGACACACACACAGTTCATGTACCGTGCTGGCACTTACTATGAACTTCCTATCTGCTTGTGTCTTCTTCCATCCACATCTACACGGTGCTTGGTTATGTTTCCAAGGGTGTTAATAAGTCATTTGAAACCTATTAAACACTGAGAAAATCTTTAAGTAAGGTTCTCCCCAGAGCCCGGTGGTGCAGGTTGCTTTTAGATGCGGGAAGTTTTAACTAAGGAAATGATACTTAGCGACATGTGTGCTCTGGTGACTTGCTACAGGAAGTGTGGTTCCCTGAACAGGTGCTGGATCATCTTGAAGGCATTTTCAGAAGGTCCCCAGATAATTCTAAAGCATGTTAACATTGGGGGCGTCTTGCTCTGTCTAACTCTTATATATTTAGAATTCAAAGCGGAATTCTACTTAACCCAAATCAGTGTATTCTTTGTCCCCCATTCAACTGTGTCTCTGTATATTTACTAGTCGAGAGAGGATGACAACAGAGGATTTTGTTTGTTTCTTTATTTTAACATGGATTCTGGAAGCATATCCTAGGTATGTTTTGTGGGGGCTCTGGCTGGGTGTGGATCATACAGACATGATGAGAATACTGCTCACGGAGTCAGCACCCCATGTCCAGGGCAAGGACAGGTGGAGAAAGGATCGCAGTGCTGTGTAAGAGGTGCTCCTTCTAACAACTCACAGGTGAGAAATTCACCTCTGCGTGGCCAAACTACTTTAAGAAGAGGTAGAAATAATTCGATAGACGGGCCTGCTTATAAATTGCCTCCTGAAGCTAAGTAAGTTTTCTTAAATAGTTGATAAAGATGATGCTTAGCCAATTGTACAATCAACTTCACATGTATACATCTGTCTCTATATTTATATAGTTTAACATATATGCAATGGAAATACAAATAACCTAATGCACATATTTGGTAGATTCCATACATACATGCTAAATTTAAAAGACAGGGTGATTAAGAACAAAAGGGTCAACTAATTACCCCAAGGTTACAGAACTCGTAACAAATCAATTTGAAATTCACATTTACTGAGATGGAATTAGAGGATGTTTAAGGAATTGACATTATAATAATTTACTTTCTTTTGCAACAGTTTTTGCGTTTGGTTATATTGGTAACAAAATCTTTGATTAAGGCATCCCAGGGATGCTTTTCTGTCCATATGTGTAACACAGATGACCAAGGTATCTCATAGCAGACATTCCATAAACATGACTTAAAACAGCTCTTCCAGAAGGCATTTGCTCTAAATGGATTCTTGGTTTGGAATAAACCAAACCTGTACCACTGGGCTCTTTGAAATTGGTGGGAGAGAAAAAAGAGCTCGATTATGCTTTTCCCAATTCTGGGCTGATGATTATGTTAAAATATTTTAAAGGGTCTTAATTTTGTCTTTAAATTATGATCTACCTTTAAAACATCAAAATTATGACTTTCTACATGTTGCCTGTCCAGGGAGATCTTGCTTCAATTTGCCTCCAAGTGGCATAAACTGCAGCCACGGGTGCTCCAACCGAGCAGATGGCCTTCCTGCGGCTCCGAAGCCAGAAAGCAATGGCCAGTGTTCAAACCCCGAATGCAGGGAACGGGCACCTTTTCCGGGGTTTATTTGGTAAACTCTGTGACAGTTGGGCATCTGGATATCATAGAAAGAGAGCATTTTAAAACTCATTGAAACCTGTCCATGTGAATCAGCAGACCTATTCTCTGTAATTAAGACTAAGCAGTGGGTGTCTGTCAGGAGCCAATGGACAGAAATGAATTAAAACACCTTGGAAGGGACATGGCACGCTGCTCTGTGTAGCCTGCCCCTGAAGAGGACGTTCCATTACAGTAAGATTTCACCGGCAGAAAGACAGGCCGCTCCGGCAAATGCTGAGGAAGGCAAGTAGGTTTTTCAGAGGGCACAGTGCTTATCAATTACATGCAAATGAGCATGCTCAGGGCACCATCTGAGAAATAAATGGCTGCTTCCAGAAAACCAAATGGTACCCTCTGGTATAAAAAGTCATTCGCTCAAGGGTGAGGACATTGCTTTGGAAGCCCGGTCTACTTCTTTTACAACCCTATTTGCTTCCTCTTTCATTTAAAGAATGGCACTGTGTGCCCTAGCTGGTTTGGCTCAGTGGATAGAGCGTTGGCCTGCAGACCAAAGGGTCCCGGGTTTGATTCCAGTCAACGGCACATACCTTGGTTGCAGGCTCCTCCCCGGCCAGGGCCTTGGTCAGGGCTCGTGCAGGAGGCAACCAATCAATGTTTCTCTCACACTGATGTTTCTCTCTATCCCTCTCTCTTCCACTCTAAAAACAAACAAAAAAAATCAATAGAAAAATATCCTCGGGTGAGGATTAACAAAAATAAAAAATAAAGAAGAAAATAAAGAACGGCATCGTGTGGTTAACATGCCCAATGGTGTCGGTGTCATGAATGAAAGCCGGATTGTTGAGAACCCAGAGAACACCCCGCTGTGTTTACAGCAGCCCCTCATGGTACATCCATGGAGGTGGCAAGCTACCGGAGGGAGCCAACGCTGATCAAACCAGTGATGTTGCTGCACTGTGGTGTCTAGAGCTGCCCCATCATCTCAGGGCAGAAGGCTCCGGAAACTGTGCCGAACTTTCCTACATCTGTTTAGCTCTGCAATTCTGGGTATCAGGAGCCTGTTATATTTTGCATGAAAATTTTAGCCCAGCTCCAACAACGTTAAAATCATACTAACAATGATTTTCTTATGAGAATGAGACAAAATTGTAAATTGGTTTCTATCCTTATAAAATATCCCAAGAAATTCAGCACAGGCTCCTCCACGTCTGCTGGTTCTGGGCTCTAGACTTCCTTTATTTGTTTCCCTTTTTTTTTTTTTTTTTCTCATTAATTTGTGCCTTTTTATATACATATATTTTGGTGTTTTTTTAAAATATAGCAATAGGTCTTAAAATTTTTCCAGCTTTATGGAGATATTGATATGTAATAATATCAAGTTTAAGGTGTACAATATGATAATTTGATGCATGTATATGTGGCGGGAAACAAAAGACCACAATATGGTTACTTAACACCTTCCTCCATGCCCTCACATATTTTTCATTTTTTTGTGTGTGACAATAATATTTAAGGTTTATTCTCTTAACAACATTCAAGTATACAATAAGTAATTGTTAATGTAGTCATCATGCTGTACAGGAGATTCTAGAACTTACTCATCTTACAGCTGGAAGTCTGACACTTTGACCGCCATCTCCTCATCCCCCCAACCTGGCCCTGGTAACTACCAGTCTACTCTCTGTTTCCTTTTTACACGCCACATAATTGTGAGAACATGCAGTGTGTCTGTCTCTGACTTATTTCCCTGAGCATCATGCCAGCTAGGCCCATGCCCGGTGCAGATGGCACGGTTTCCTTCTTTGCACTCACATTCTGCTGTGTGTCTGTGTGTGCATGTGCTGGTGTTGTGTTTCTTTGCTCGGGTTGGAGGTGCTGGGTTGTTCCCGCAGCCTGTATGTGGGAGTCCATTGGGAATCTGGGCCATAATGGCCCCTGGGTGGTGGAAGCTGGCAGTGCCAAGGTGGACTGAATTCCTGGTTCCAGTGGGAGGGGGCCTCTAGGAGCCTGGAGCTGAGGAAGCTCCTGAGCCACCAGGGGCTGCTGGAACAGGCAGGCGCCCATGTTGGCTGGGATCCCGGGTTCCCAGCATCCTCTGGGAGTCTGAAGCCAGAGGTGCTGCCTGGGTCTGCTGGACCAGCAGGGGTCAGGGTGAGCCAGGGACCTGCGCTAACAGGATCCTCCTGGGGTCCTGGTGGCAAACCTTTGTGTTATCTTTATCTCATTTTTCCCCTCTTTTCAATCTGACCGCATTTACTGTAGTTGATACTTCTAAGACCATCCTCCCTCTCTCACTCTCTTGTCTCTTCTACTCTCTGTCTTCCACTGCATCCCCTTCCCTTGTTCTCTGCTTTTCTTTCTCTGTCCACTCCTCGGCGATCCCCTTCTCCCTTCCTCTCCTTCTCACTTCCAGGTTATCCTCTCCATCTCCTCTCTCCATCTCCTCTCCTTCAGCCAGGATGACCCCATCCCAACCACACGTTTCCAGCATCTTGCCTGTGAGGGACTAGGAGAAGGCCTCCATGCCGTCTTGCCTGTCTGACTCTCTGAACCCAGGGCCCAGTTATAGATCTGTGATTCTTTTAGGTTGTTGCTGGTTCTAGTTAAGTGAAACTTATTATTGCTTCAAAATTATATGTTTTTATTTTATGTTGAACAATGGATAAAAACAAACCTCCTGTTCATCCTTACATATGGGATATACACTGAGTGGCCAGATTATTATGACGTTTGTAGGCAAATTAGCCGTACACTGCATCATATGGGATGTGGAAGCCACAAGCCTGTTCGAACACCTTTGCTGTCTGCAGTTACCAAGATAAAACGTCTCCAGTTCGCACAGGAACACAAGGATTGGACAGTCGAGCATTGGAAAAAAGTCATGTGGTCCGATGAATCACGTTTCCAGTTGCATCATGCAGAAGGCAGAGTGAGAATTTCACGGGAACAGCATGAAAGCATGCACCCCACATGCATGAGTACAACCCTTCAAGCTGGTGGGGGCAGTGTTATGGTTTGGGGCATGTTTTCCTGGCATGATTTGGGCCCTTTAATTTGTGTGGAACAATGTCTGAATAGCACAACATACCTAAGTATCATTGCTGATCAAGTTCATCCTATCATGTTGATGGCGTATCCCAATGGAGATGGCTTCTTCTAACAAGACAATGCGCCATGCCACGGTGCTCGTATTGTGCAGGAGGGAGACTTTACCTTGCTTAGGTGGCCCCCACAATCACCAGATCTCAATCCAATTGAGCATTTGTGGGACGAAGTTAAAAGAGCCATCAGGCAGCTGGTTCCACAACCATCAAATCTCACAGAACTGGACAGTGCTATTCATCAGGCTTGGCATCAGATTCCTCACATCACCTTTCAACATCTCGTGGAGTCAATGCCAAGAAGAATTGTCACAGTATTGAAGACAAAAGATGGCCCAACGAAGTACTGATGGGGTGGTCATAATAATCTGGCCACTCAGTGTATATTCCCAGACAGTAAAGGCTGGTTTGTCAAAATTCTCTGATTACATATGTGGGAAAGAGATGGAAATCATGGAAGTAGGAAGTCATTCCAACTCATTTCTCCCCTTCTTCCTGAGCTGAGATTAAGTCTAGATCCTGACAAGTGGCAAAATGCAGATGGGCCTTCAGAAAGTATACTGCTGCTCACAGCTCTATGGTATGAGTTCAGCCACATTTACCTTAAAAAAAAAAAAGAGGATTTGTTTAATAACGCAATCTTGAATGTTACTTTAAACAAATTTCAACATAATATATGGAAACTCAAATATAAGATAACCTTTGTAAGGATTGAATTTAGTCTTTGTTTCAATATGTCCTGAAGGTAATCAGTGCACAATTAGCTACACTGTTGTAATTAATTACATTGTATGGCAGATGTAAATGAATTGAGATAATTTCCTATTGAAATTCCATTGTAAGGCTATTTAGGAGGTAAGTCCTAGCACCAAATTATAATTATTCTCATTCACCAATTATCCCAAATACTTTCTCCCTCCAGTCAAAATCTCCCTTGGCTTCATGACCATGAAATTGGGTCAAAGATAAGGAATCTATGATGGCTAGTT
Organism: Plecotus auritus; assembly: GCF_963455305.1. Classification (NCBI taxonomy): domain Eukaryota; kingdom Metazoa; phylum Chordata; class Mammalia; order Chiroptera; family Vespertilionidae; genus Plecotus; species Plecotus auritus. The sequence continues at coordinate 53,205,552 of NC_137777.1, read as the reverse complement.
CCTTGGTGCAAGGGCCACGGGTGTTAATGAGAGCATATGAAGTTCAACCTGCAGACTTAGCGAATGTGAAAGAGTGACGTTAGACATGAATGAAATAATAGTTGACGACGGGAGTTTAATGAGATATTGATTTTCCTACAGTTGTGAGATTTTATAGATTTAGGTTGACCTTCCAAATGGCAACGTTCAGTGACCACTACTTTTAGTAGCTAATTCATGCTTACAGGTTCCAATTCAAATAAGGGCTTAAACATACGAGGTCAACTCCATGTGAGTGTACATTTATAATTTTGCATTTTGTCAATTGCCTGCACCTGTGTGTGGACAAAATAGGTGTCTTTATAGATTAAAGGTGAATAGGGAGAAGTGTGAAATCAAAGGAAACTTTAGAGACTCTGAAGGAAATTTGCTGTGTGAGTACTTTGGGGACACAAAAGGCAGCATAAAAAATATATATCTTTCTCTAAGTCCATATTTTGGCTCTAAACCACTTGCTTTTCACTATTTTTTCTAGATGTCCTGGAACTCCTTTGGATATGTAACTTTGAATAACAATGAAATATATATTTAAAAATTAAAAAAGGATTAAAGGTTATTATTAGTAAGAGAAGCACTGCCCATTCATAAATCCAAATTGGTTAATTGCTTTGTTTTGGGAAATCTTGAATGTGTTGTTTTAAAGCATCCAATACAACAAAACCTGCATCAGTGAAGCCTCTTTAGTTAATTTTATGAAGTGGCACAACAAACATTTGAAATTAAACCACATTATCTTTAACTGATCGATGGGTTTTTAAATTACATTAAAATATATATAACATCCAATTGAGTAGTTCAACCCTGTTAAGTGTCCAGGGAATGCATCTGGGAATGCGAAAGAGGGGGGCAGACCTGGCAGAGAGCAGCTGGGGTAATTTAGTCTGACCCCTGGCTAAGCAAGCCCACAGAGGCCTCGGAGTGGTCCTGAGTCAGGGAGAAGGGCCAGGCCTTTATGTACCTGTGACAACTGGTGATCCTGTGAATGGGGTGGGACGATGGACCCAAGGAATCTCTTTGGCCCAATCTATTCCAAGGTGACAGCTGAGGGCTGTCTGGGGGCAGCGACCCCCACCCCCCCCCAGCAGGAAAACAATGTTGGTCCTGAAAGGTCACCTGGGCAGCTGGTGGCAGAAACCCTTCCCCGCAATTCTCATCTCTTCTTGGTGCAGGCGGTTACCTACAGGAAGCAGGTTAACCATGGGAATTAGGCTTTACACTCACAAGGAGAGCATTCGTTTCTTTAACGGCAGAATTAGCCATGTGACCTTATCAGAGGAAAAGTATGTGAAAGTGGGCACTCACTGACGGTTTATCTTGTAGTAAGAATGATTTTGAGTAATTTGATGCTAAGAGCAACAAAGGAAATAAAAGCAGAAACAAATTTCTGGTGATTGATGGGGAAGCTCAGACCTCTTGCTGTGATCCAGCATTAATTCTGGCTAATATCTGCATTTAAATGTTTACAAGCCACTTAGTGAGAGGTAACTAAGAGGTGAGATAGCTCCTAGAGATTCTTCTTTGTCCATTCCTCTTTATCCCCTCCCCACCACACACACATTTTTGTACATTTTCTTGTACTAAAACTTCAGAGCATCTCCTGCTGAGAAATGAAGGCAGGCACAGCGGTGCATCATGTTTTTGACAAGCTCCAGCTCTGCGACCCCTGCACAATATACTTACCTGCCTCCTTCCCCGCAACATCTTGACAAGGTCACCGTGCATTAAAGCGTCCAGCATGCATTCAGGCTCGAACACCGTAGAGCTCACTTTTCTTGAACAAAGTGTGCAAAAAGGTATAATTTTAAAACACCGCCATCACTGTTGACTGCATGGTAGGCAGTTTTATGTATGGTAAGTGAACTTCTCGCATTAAAATACATCAATCAGAAAGCAAAGTGTTACCAGAAAAAGCCAGCTACATCTTTCAAAGATGCATTGGTTGACCTCTAAATATCATTGTGGCTTAAAACTAAACCAAGTGTTTTAAGCATGTTTAGCCATTGAACCCTTTCATTGAGCAAAGACTGGGAAGAGAGTTATCTATCATCTATCTATCATCTATCTATCTAGATATAGGGATACAGGGTGCTTTCCCTCCATAATCACCTCTCTTTCTCTCTCTCTCTCTCTCTCTCTCTCTCTCTCTCTCTCTCTCTCTCTCCTGGGCTTAGAGGCCAGCTTATTTATCCCCCCATCTGATCTGAGCATAACTAAGGCTTTAACCTTTGAGCATCCTAATATAATCTAGGGCAAATTTTGAAAACCTCTATCAAATGTTAGAGTGTAAGGAAACTATAATAGATATGTTTTTAAACAGAATGGCATATTTTGAACATCTCCTTCAGCATTTAATGCCTATATAAGGCTAGTTTATATTGTATACATTTTATCTACCTGCCTATATTTTGATTCAGGATTATGATTTTTTAATATTCTATATCTTTCTTTACATTAACCTAATAAAAGTTTGGCACATTTACATTGGATTGAACAGAAAAAACATTTCATAAATATTAACTTAATATGTTATAAAATCCTCCATAGAATACCATTTCTACATTACTATCCCAGTTATACAATCCTAATACTTATGTGGAAAGAATATGAGACAAATACTGTAATGGCTACACATCAGAATCTTCTCTTGGTCTTTTATTCTTTTCCTCTTCCCCTGCAAAGCTTAATATCTGTATCATATCAAATACATAAAACATGTATCTACACTAATAAAAGACAAACATGCAAATTGATGGTACCTCTGCTACTCCCACAAGCCACGCCCACCATCCAATCAGGAGCAAGTATGCAAATTAACCCAACCAAGATGGCTGTGGCCACAGAGTGAGCAAGAGGCTTGAGTTTCCATGGCAATGGAGGAAGCCAAGCTTCCCGCCCGCTCTGGCCAGCCCTGGCCTCCGCTCAAGGCTACAAAGTTTCAATTATAGAAGATAAATAAATCCCAGACACCAGGGACTCCGCTTCATTTGCCAGGGGGCGTGGCTGGCCTGAAAACCATCACAGGCCCCTTGCCCAGGCCACCCCATGCCCCAAGGGAACCCCCACCCTGATCTGGGACACCCTTCAGGGCAAACCAGCCAGCCGGCCCCCACCCTTGCACCAGCCACTATCCTATCTAATAAAAGAGTAATATGCAAATTGACTGTCACTCCAACACACAAGATGGTTGCCCCCATGTGGACACAAGATGGCCACCACAAGATGGCCAGCAGGGGAGGGCAGTTGGGAGGGACCAGGACTGCATGGGAGGGCAGTTGAGGCCGACCAAGCCTGTAGGGGAGGGCAGTTAGGGGTGACCAGGCCTGCAGGGGAGGGCAGTTAGGGGTGACCAGGCCAGCAGAGGAGGGCAGTTAAGGGCAATCAGGCTGGCAGGGGAGCAGTTAGGCATCAATCAGGCTGGCAGGGGAATGGTTAGGGGTGATCAGGCTGGCAGGCAGAAGCGGTTAGGGGCAATCAGGACGGCAGGCAGGTGAGCAGTTGGGAGCCAGCAGTCCTGGATTGTGAGAGGGATGTCCCTCGAGGGGTCCCAGATTGGAGAGGGTGCAGGCTGGGCTGATGGACATACCCCTGCCTCTAATATATATATATATATATATATATATATATATATATATATATATATATTTAAATAATTAGGCTGATAACCCCCAAGATTTTAAACATTTGGGGGAAATTCCAAGTTTAATAAAATTGTCAATGTCCTCTATTACGTTAATGAAAGAAAATGATAAAAACAATAGAATGCATACAGCCAGACTTTGAACATTGGTACATGTAGACCCTGGCACACACCCACAGGAGCTTTGCAGCAAACCCTTCACAT